>NC_080162.1:203036055-203393555 GCF_950295315.1 Erinaceus europaeus | reverse complement strand
AAGAAAGAAAGAAAGAAAGAAAGAAAGAAAGAAAGAAAGAAAAGGGAAAAGGACAGAAAGGGAAAACAGAAAGAGGAACTGAGGCTAGCTGGGGTGTGTTGCCCCGAAGCAAAGGACTTTGGGAAAGGGTGGGAAGGGAGGGTGTGGAGGGCTCCTTGGTGTCCTGATCCTAATGGTGGACAAAGACCACAGTTGAGGCTGAGAGTGTTTTGAACACATCTGTCATGGGAGAAGAAAACTTGTACCTATGTGTTAGCAACTGTACTGTAAACCATGACGCTCTCATCAAGTGATTTTTAAATAAACAACAAGCCAAAGAAAAGAAGACAGTGTTTTAAATATAAGAGTAAAAAACTTTATCTTAAAAATTACATTGCTAGGGGCTGGGCAGTAGTGCACTTAGCTAAGTGCACTTAGTATAAAGTGGAAGGATCTGCATAAGGATCCCGGTTCGAGCCCCCAGCTTCCCACTTTCCGGGGGGGTCGCTTCACAGGTGGTGAAGCAGGTCTTCAGGTGTCTGTCTTTCTCTCTCCCCCTCTGTCTTCCCTTCGCTCTCAATTTCTCTCTGTCCTATCCAATAAAATGGAAAAAAAATGGCCACCAGGAGCAGTGGATTCATACTGTAGTCACTGAGCCCCAGAGATAACCCTGGAGCCAAAAAAAAAAACCCACCTTTCTTTGCTGAGTTTGAGTTGGATTCAGAAATATTAAATACAGTTAAAGGAGTGCCATATGGGGAATTCATGTCTGTGGAGAGAAATACAAAGTCAGGGGAAAGGGTATAAGTCATGCAGCGTACTAGCCCTTCAAGCATCTAATTAAGCTTTGTGGTATGTTATGTGTGTTTTGATTAGTCTATGTTCTTACTAATGGTATTAAACAAGTTGAAGACCTGACTTGTTGAACTTCTGTTGCTGGCCCAAGAAAGAACTTGCTGGCAGTAGTGGGCTTTACTTTCTGTCACGAGGACCCTTCCCTGACACTGACTAAGTATGGTGAGAACTTGTCACCACCCCTGATCCTGAGCAGTGGAGCTCCACATTTTCAGGGCATATACTGCAATTCACAAGGGCCTGGGTTTGACACCTTGGCTGCCACCTGCAAGGGGAAAGCTTTACGAGTGGAAAAGCAGTGTTGCAGGTATCTCTCTCCCTCTCTAGCTCCCCCTTCCCTGTTGATGTCTGACTGTTCACTCACAAAGCTTTCCCCCCACAGGTAATCTATGTGCCCTGTTGATGTCTGACTGTCCACTCACAAAGCTTTCCCCCCACAGGTAATCTATGTGCCCTGTTGATGTCTGACTGCCCACTCACAAAGCTTTCCCCCCACAGGTAATCTATGTGCCCTGTTGATGTCTGACTGCCCACTCACAAAGCTTTCCCCCCGCAGGTAATCTACGTGCCCTGTTGATGTCTGACTGTCCACTCACAAAGCTTTCCCCCCACAGGTAATCTACGTGCCCTGTTGATGTCTGACTGTCCACTCACAAAGCTTTCCCCTCGCAGGTAATCTACGTGCCCTGTTGATGTCTGACTGTCCACTCACAAAGCTTTCCCCTCGCAGGTAATCTACGTGCCCTGTTGATGTCTGACTGTCCACTCACAAAGCTTTCCCCTCGCAGGTAATCTATGTGCTGATCCAGGTGCACCACCACGCGGTTCCCAACTGTTCTGTTTCTATCTGACTCTGACTAATTCCTTTGTCTAGTCAAGTGGAGTTCTCTTTCTGTCAAAGCTTTCTAGTGTCCCTGAAGAGTCTCTCATGGTCATACCCTTCTGGCCCTTAAATCTATTGCCGAGAGAAGCCTGTGGAAGAGTGAGACTTTTGTGGAGAGGGACATCATTTTTAAAAAATATTTTGTTGGGAGTCGGGCTCTAGCGCAGCAGATTAAGCACACGTGGCGCAAAGCACAAGGACCAGCTTAAGGAACCCGGATCGAGCCCCCAGCTCCCCACCTGCAGGGGAGACTCTTCACACATGGTGAAGCAGGTCTGCGGGTGTCTGTCTTTCTCTCCCCCTCTCTGTCTTCCCCTCCTCTCTCCATTTCTCTCTTTCCTATCTAACAAGGACGACATCAGTAACAACAATAATAACTACAACAACAAAAAGACAACAAGGGCAACAAAAGGGAAAATAAATAAATAAAATTAAATTAATTAAAAATATTTTGTTTATTTATATTGGAGAGAGAGAAATTAAGAGGGAAAAGGTTAGATAGAGAAGATGAGAGAAAGAGAGACAGCTACAGCACTACTTTACCTCTCCCGAAGTTCCCCCCCGTTTGAACTAGGGACTGGGGGCTTGAACCCAGGTCCTTATTCATTGTAACATGTGTACACAACAGGGGTATCACCACTGGCCCGGGACCTCATTTTTTCATCTCCTCCCTTTCTGCCTTGCTGGCTCCTTGCCCCAATGCTCTAGTGAGGTTTTCATTTTCTCTCCATCACCCTTTCCCATTCTCTTCCTAGCCGGCCATCTGCCCGCTCTCCACACACACGGAGACACGCGTTACTTCTGGCAGCTTGGCTCAGGAGAAAGAGAAATGCCTCAAGACGTAGGCATTCTGAATCGCATTTTAGTCAGCCAGTCTAGGACACATTTTCTCCATCCTGGGTATGTCCTCTTATTTACAAAATGAGGCTAATAAGACGACCCTGTAGACTGTCTCACAGTGCTGCTGCTATCTACCCATTGCAAGTGGAAAGTCAGTGTGAGGGAAAGAAAAAGCAAAGTAGGTAATGTCCAGAGCCTTTCCCACTATCCTCAAATGCTAGCAGTGCCATCTTCTGTCCATTTTCTATGGCAGTTTTCAAGTATGTTGATAAGATCCATTCACTGCATAGACCCCTCCCCACAGCAAAGTTTCCTAACCGGCCCCTCCCCCCTACACTGATTTGTTTCTTGTTAATGACTAAATAGGAAGGTAGATTCTGGAAGATTAGACAAAACGCAAACCAGGCTCTACACCTTGACGTTATACAGTGTTGGATTTCACCCCTTCCTTCCTTCCTTCCTTCCTTCCTCCCTCCCTTCCTCCCTCCCTCCCCCTCTCTCTCTTTCTTCCTTTCTTGCCTCCGTTAATCGCTGGGGCTTGGCACTGCAAGTCCACTGTTCCTGGCAGCCATTTTTCCATTTCAATGGATGAGACAGAGAGAAACTGAGAGGGGCGAGGGAGGTAGAGAGGGAGAGAGAAAGAGACAGCTGCCGACGTGCTTCACTGCTCATGAAGCTTTCCCCACTGCAGCTGGGGAGCTAGGGCTTGACTGTGTCATTCATGTGTCAGCAAAACTGGAAAAAATACAAAGTTTCATTTCTGCTTGACCCATTTCCATCAAGATAATTTTTATTGCCCTTTCCATAATTTCTTCAAGACCTTGTTACAGGATGCGGCGTATGAAAGAGCCAGTTGGGGCTCTGAGGCGCCTCCATCCAGAGAGATAAGAGCACAAACCCTGGGAAATCAGAAGAGAGAAACAGCAGATTCTTTCTTTGCTTTATTGCTGGACTTGGTGTGATATGACAGAGAGGAAAAACAAAAGGCATGATAAAAAAGTCCAGGTGCCTCAACTATAAGTCCAGAGAGCTCTGTAAACAAGATGTCGCTTTTCATAGTAGGGGTAATATTTATAGATGTCTGAATATTTCAGTTCAGACTCCACTCTGCCAATGGAAGTGACGCCGAACGTCAAGAGTGTGTTGCACTGACTCAGCTCTCACAGGGACCCACTGTGTACCAAGCACTAAACTGAAGGCAGTATGCTTCAGCGGAAACACTAAGTGCTTCAGAATCAGACCATGGTCTTGATCCCCAGTCCCTTGTCAAGTATCTTTGATCCAAGCTGCAATTTAATTTCTCTTAAATCCCTTACATGGGAATAGGTAATGCAGTGCCTTTCAGAGCTGCAGTGGAGACTGTGGTTAAGTCCACAGAGTCCCTGAAGAGACGCTCTTGCTGGTGTGTTGGGCTGTGGGTGTCAGTTTGTAGCTAACGACAATGCTGCTGACTGCAACAGTTGAACACAGAGTCTTCCTGACAAAAAAGTCAGAGCAAAAGCTACATAGAATAGCTTTTTATAGAGTCAGGTGGTAGCGCAGCAGGTTAAGTGCACTTGGTGCGAAGCACAAGGACTGGGTAAAGATCCCAGTTAGAACCACCGGCTCCCCACCTGCAGGGGAGTCACATCACAGGCGGTGAAGCAGGTCTGCCTGTGTCTGTCTTTCTCTCCCCCTCTCTGTCTTCCCCTCCGCTCTCCATTTCTTTCTGTCCTATCCAAAACAACATCAATGACAACAATAACAACAACAGCAAGGGTGACAAAATGGGGGGAAAAAGGCCTCCAGGAGCAGTGGATTGCACCAAGCCCCAGCAGTAACCCTGGAGGAAAAAACAAACAAAAGAAGAAGAAGCTTTTTACAGATGTCTCAGGGTGAAGGGTCACTTCTTCTTCAGCCTGAGGAATGAAAATGTCCAGCTGCCTATCTATAGTCAGAGAAGAGACGGGCTTTGGTGCAGAGGATAAAAAGTGAGGTGGTCGGTGTAAGGATCCTAGTTAGAGCCCCCAGCTCTCCACCTGCAAGGGAGTCACTTCACAGGTGGTGAAGCAGGTCTGCAGGTGTCTGTCTTTCTCAGGCCCTCTCTGCCTTCCCCTTCTTTTTCCATTTCTCTCTGTCCTATCCAACAAGGACAACATCAATAATAACTACAACAATAAAACAACAAGGGCAACAAAAGGGAATAAATATTTTTAAAATAATTTTTTAAAAAGTTAGGTGGTAACAGGGTGTACAGTCCCCCCACCTTCCTCACCTTCCAGAAGGAGGAGGCATATCCGTACTAGACTCATTTTAGTCACCGATGTCTTCTCTCCAGTCTCCCCTCAAGTCTCTTCCATCCAGGCATAAGGATCTCGTTGAGGACTCAGCATTTGTCTTTAATTCCAGAAGCTATCACCTAGGCTCTGGGACAGCTCTTTCCTTCCACCTATCACCTTTGTCCCTATAGCTTCTCAGTCCTCGGCTGCTGCCAGGACTCCATTTTTCTCTGCTTTCCTCACTGGTTTCAGCTTCTCACTGTGTATGGTGACTGTGTGTGTTTATAGTCAGTGACTTGAATCCAGACCCTGGTTTAGAAGACTCAATTCACAAAGGGTATTCTAAAACAAGCAATGCAGGAAGCTAGGCAGGAGCTCAGTCAGTACAGCACATGCCTTGCTATGTGTAAGGACATGGGTTCGAGCCTCTGACTACATTGTGTAAACACCTGGATGAGGAAAGCTTCACAAGCAGTGAACAGTGTTATGTTGTTTTTGTTTCTCTAGAGCTCTCCCTGTCTATTTTTGTCTTGAGACTTTTATGCAAACAAAGTCTGCAAATAAATAAATAATGGAAACCAAAATAAAACAACCCTTAGAAAGCTGGGTACTGGCACACCTGGTTAAGTGCATGTACTAACATGCTTAAGGACCTAGGTTTAAGCCCTGATCCCCACCTGTAGGAGGAAGCAGTTCTGTAGCTCTAGGTCTCTCTCTCTCTTTCTCTCTCTTTGTCTCTCTCCCCCTCTCCCTACCTCCTCCCCTCTCAATTTCCCTCTGTTCTATGAAGTAAAATAAACTTAAAAAGAGCCCTCTTATGTAATTTTAAATATGATGAGTCGCAACTATTTTCATTACCTCAGGCTCTGTTTCAGCCCAGTAACACAGAGAGATAAGACTTTTTATGTATTGAGAGTCGGGCGGTAGTGCAACAGGTTAATCACACGTCTCGTGAAGTGCAAGGACTGGCATAAGGAACCCAGTTCAAGCCCCCGGCTCCCCACCTGCAGGGAGTCACTTCAGAGGTGGTGAAGCAGGTTTGCAGGTGTCTATCTTTCTCTCCTCCTCTCTCTATTTCTCAGTGTCCTATCTAACAACAACAACATCAATAACAACAACAACAATAATAACTATACCAACAATGAAAAACAAGGGCAACAAAATGGAAAATTAATAAATAAATATAAAAATAGAAGAATTTTTACGTATCTACTTTTTCAAAATGTTGCATTCTATACTTTGCTTTATGAAACCATGAATATTCACACCACTTGCTATAAAATATTTAAAAAATCCTGTTTGATGAGTCATCAGCTCTCTGTGACATCAGTGTACCAGTATTTATATAACTGAATGATGTCAATTGGCATAAATCAGAAATCTTTTTGTGAATATATTTTTTTCCTTGTTTAGGATCAATTCTTTTGGATGAATTTCTGGAACATTAAGTCTCTATGGATTCTTGATACGTTCTTCAATTTAAAGGCAATTTATGAAGCCAATGACAGCCTCCTGCCCCGTGCCACAGAAAGCCCAACTCTGTCATATCATGTCTTAACCAAAGGCAGAGTGTTCTGTTACCATCATTCAGACCCATACTGAGAGGTAAGAGAATATTCCCTCAAACCATCCTCCCTGACTCCAAAGACTTTTCTGTATGGAGGGTCCTTAAACAAGTAAAAATGGAAAAATATGACCCAGCAAGACCACTCTTAGGCATTTGTCCAGTGGACACTCAAGCACTAATTTGAAGAGACATAAGCACCCCTGTGTTCACAGCTGCATTATTCACAATAGCTAAAGAGTGGAAGAAGCCAAAATGCCTATCCACAGATGACTGGCTAAAGAAGTTATGGGATATAGACACCATGGAATACTACTCTGCCATCAAAAATATTATGTCCTTTAAGAAAAAAAGGACGAAACAGATGTGAAGGTGCTTAGCGAAATAAGAGAAGACAACTACCAGATGGTTTCACTCATAAGTAGAATCTAGAGATCTAATTTAAATGAACTTGACAAAAAAAAAAAAACAACTAAACAAAACAGAATCAAGCAGTATGTTCGCAAGACTCATGAGAACGCTGGTGGTTATTTTTGGAAGGTGAGAGGGTGGGGACACAGAGCTCTGGGTGTGATGTGGAACACGATCTTCTAATCTTACAGTCTTGTAAGAAACTACAAACAAATTTTAAAAAATATTTAGGAAAGATTATCACCCTTTTACACACGTGGAAGTAGAGGAAAGTGAGAAGTTAAATCTGGGGGCAATTAATGAGCATTCAAAGGCCCTGAGATTCTGCCCATCCAGATCCATGATTCTTCAAACTTCCTCCCAGCACAAAGCTCACAGTAAGTCTTCTCTCTGTACTCTTTCAAGAGGGTAACTACAGTAGGAAGGAGGTAAAGACTGGCCTCCCCAAAGCTGTCTCCTTTGTTTCCACATTTTGTTTGAACTGATCAACTCTTTCTTTGTGAAAACTTCTATAAAGAGAAACACACAGAGTTCCCACCAGTCTCTCAGTTAATTCCTCTTTAGCCCAAGGTCATTAGTACATCCCATATACCTGTGGTCCAGTTTGACTTACACCACCCTGTGAAGGCTCCATTTTCAGAGCCATTGGTCATTACCATTTGCTCACTGATTTGCTGGTTTAATAGCTATAAAATGACCCCCAATTTGCATTTTACAAGTAATTCACTCCTGGACCAAAGAACTAAGTCATATCTTGTGAGGCCTCCAGCTGGGAAACCCACGTTCTAAGAGAAAAGAGAGCAAGACTTCCCAGCAACTCTGAAATTATCCAAAGCGGTCATTTACATACTCTACTTACACAGTAGCCAAATAAAAAAACTATATATGTGTGTGTGTTTGTGTGTGTGTGTGTGTGTAGTCATAGAAATAATTGTCAACCCACAGCTGTGACCTTACTATTTTTACATATTTGCCCATTCTTTCTATGTTCTTCTCTCCTCTTCCTTTCCAAGTCACACATAGATGTATTACTACATCCAAATGTCCCTCCCTTTTTCCTCTTATCTCTCTGGATCCTGATGGAGTTGGAGTTCAGAGTCCTATGGTCATCTTCCCCTGACATTTCTCCCCCTATGGGTGTATGAACCAAAATTCTGAGTCAGAGTAGCATCTGTGACTTGGTGGCTGAAAGGAAATAAGATAAAAAGCAGGGTGAGATGTTTAATAAACAGGAACCAAAAACTAGGAATAGAGCAAATGATATTAGGGGTCTTGAGGTAGAAAGAAGCTAGGGGCTCTATCTGAGGTATATTCCTAGAACCTCATGACTTTTCTTAACATGCCCCCGGAGACTTTTCTCATTCGGATATAAAAATAGCTCATCTCAGACCCAAACCAAAAAAGGTGTAAACATCTTATAGTTTATTATCCCATCAGCACCTCCCTAGAATGGCTCCATGTTTCTATTGTGAGCCACACACAGAGACACAAAGTATAATCTTGAGTCCGCACTGTCTTTCCTGCAGCATGGCACGAGCTCCAATTATTCTAGACGGTTTCTTCTTTCCTTTTGAAAAAGCTCATTAGAATGGAAACATTTAGTGGCTTCACATTTCAAAAACGTGAGCTTTCAAAAGAAAAGAGAGAAAGCTTTCCATGATGGCATTAGCATGAAGGAGTCACATCTGTTTGCCCAGCTGTATGGCAAGAGACAGTAGGCATCATGGCTTATTATTTGCAGAATTTTCGTCCCTCTCTGGGCTTGACAGTCATCTCTAAACACTCTTATATTGCACATCCACTCAGTACTTCACTTTACGTTCACTTGTTCCATCAAGCAGACGTTTACTTAGCAATTACTTTATAAGAGTCTTGTGGCAAGGGATAGAAGTGACCCAAGTAGAGTCGGGTGGTAGAGCAGCGGAGTAAGCGCAGGTGGCGCAAAGCACAAGGACCCACGTAAGGATCCCGGTTCATGCCCCAGCTGCCCACCTGCAGGGGAGTCACTTCACAGGTGGTGAAGCAGGTTCCGCAGGTGTCTGTCTTTCTCTCCCACTCTCTGTCTTCCCCTCCTCTCTCTGTCTTGTCTAACAATGACGACATCAGTGACAAAACGATAATAACTACAACAATAAAAAAATAAACAAGGGCAACAAAAGGGAAAATAAATAACTATAAAAAAAAGAAGTGACCCAAGAATCAGTTTTGCCCATCGGAGACTTTCATCCACATAAGGAAAGCCACTACTCCAATGCAGAGGTGGTCTGTGCCATTCCACAGAGACAGAGGGTGGTGAAGGGCAGCCAGTACCTTTTAGGGGACCCACCAGCAGGAGTGCATGGCAACCTGGGGTGTTGATCCTGCTCTTCTCTCCTACACCAAGGCCACTGAGGGAGGAATGCAAGATGGTCATTCCCTAGCCACTGGGCTCACAAGCTTAGTTTCACCTGCCTGGATTTTCCATAATCCCTAGAACCAGCAGCAGACTTTGTACATTGAAGCATGGTATTTATCTGAAGCTAGAGTTGAGAAAGTGAATTGCATCTTGCATGTTTTTTTAAGATTTTTTTTTTAAGATTTCTTTTTTAAAAGTGCTTTTATTTATTATTTGATAGAGACAGAAATTGAGAGAGAAGGAGATAGAGAGGGAGAGAGAGAGAGAGAGAGAGAGAGAGAGAGAGAGAGAGAGAGAGAGACACCTGCAGCCCTGCTTCATCACTTGTGAAGTTTCCCCTCCACAGGTGAAGACCAGGGGCTTGAACCTGGATTTTTGTGCACTGTAATGTGTCTGCTTAGGGCATAGCTCACTGGGTTAAGCGTACATGTCTCAAAGCGCAAGGACCAGTGTAAGGATCCTGGTTCGAGCCCCCGGCTCCTCACCTGCAGAGGGGGGTCGCTTCATGGGCAGTGAAACAGACCTGCAGGTGTCTGTCTTTCTCTTCCCCTCTCTCTGTCTTCCCCCTCCTTTCTCTGTCCTATACAACAGCAACAGCTATAAAAACATTAACAATAACAACAGCAAGGGCAACAAAATGGGAAAAATGGCCTCCAGGAGCAGTGGATTCGTAGTGCAGGCACCGAGCCCCAGCAATAATCCTGGAAGCTAAAAAAGAAATGTGTGTGCTTAACCACTGCCTGGCCCCCATCTTGGCTGTTATTTTTTTTAGCATGAATGAGAGAGAGAGAGAGAGAGAGAGAGAGAGAGAGAAAGAGAGAGAGAGAGATCCCAGAGCAAAGGAAGCAATGCTGATAGAGGGATGTTTTTATGTTATGTTAAACATAAACATATATAAGTAATAGCTGGGGATTATAGGGTTGTACCTTATCATATACTAAAGAATGGAGACATTATATCTATCTTACAGGATATCTATAAAAATTAAACAAGACATTGCATTAAAAAGATTGACACATAACTGCTTAATCAATTGTGTGATCATTAAGCCCTGCACTTAAGCCATGTGGTACAGCTAGCAGGCTCTATCAGAGACCATCATATCTTCCTCTGAGCCCTCACTCTACTCTGCACAGACCTGCCTATGGTTCTTACCCCCTTGACTCTTCCATCCAGCCATCAAACCTGCTGGAGCCTCACTGAAATCTTGCTATGTGCCAGTCTTTGTTCAGTATGACTTGTTTGCTTATTTGTTTAATCTGTATAGAAAGCTGCTGATCTCTAATCCCTGCCATGTTCAAGATGGGCAAACGGAGGCTCTAAAAAGTGTAAGAAAAATGGTGTACTTCAGTAGGAATCTATCATTTGTTCATATTATACCTCCTAGGTTATCTGACTTTAATCTTTCCTTCGTTACTTCATAACCCTACAAATTGTAAATCAGTAGTAACCACCACAAACTTTTTTTAAATACGCACATTCTTTCCTGTCAAGCAAAAGTCCCACTGATGCTTCTCCCACCACTGAGTGTTCCCTCAGCAGCCTGTCACCTCAGGCTTCCGGATGTATAAATGGGCTTGTTTTTCAGGTCTTGTTTACAGTAATTTGCAATATTTGCTTTGTTACCCCACTGGCTGGTGGGCATACATCTGTATAAAAGTCATAAGTCTACTTTTAAAAAACTTAAAAAATATATTTTATTGGGGACCCTGAGCAGTGGAGCACCACGTTAAGCACAGGTAGTGCAAAGTGCAAGGAGTGAGTAAGGATCCTGGTTCGAGCCCCTGGCTCCCCACTTGCTGGGGAGTCGCTTCACAGGCGGTGAAGCAGGTCTGCCGGTGTCTGTCTTTCTCTCGCCCTCTCTGTCTTCCCCTCCTCCCTCCATTTCTCTCTGTCCTATTCAGCAACAATGACAACAATGGAAAAAAGATGGCAGCCAAGAGCAGTATTTTCACATTGCAGGCACCAAGCCCCAGCAATAAACTTGGAAGCAATGTATATATAGTGTGTGTGTGTGTGTGTGTGTGTGTGTGTGTGTGTGTGTGTGTATGAATGAGAGAGATAATTTCAGAGGAGGAGAGGTATGGGGAGGGGCAGAAGGAAGTTGAAGGGGAAAGGGAAGAGGAGAGGGAGAGGGAGAGGGAGAGGCAGAGGGAGAGGGACCAGAGCACTGCTCAGCTTTGGTTTATGTTAATGTTAATGCTAGGAATTGAACCTGGGAGTTCAGAGTTTCAGACATGGAATTTTTTATGCTTGATCATTATGCTATCTCACAGCCTTAAAATTTCTTTTGCTATATATATATATATTTTTTTTAAAGGTATATATACATATATATACATGTATATATACACCTTTTAAAAATATTTATCTATTTAGTCCCTTTTGTTGCCCTTGTTTTTTTTTTTTCACTGTTGTAGTTATTATTATTGTTGTTATTGATGTCATCGTTGGATAGGACAGAGAGAAATGGAGAGAAGATAGGAAGACGTGGGGGGGGGAGAAAAACAGACACCTGCAGACCTGCTTCACCACTGGTGAAGCGACTACTCTGCAGGTGGGGGGCTGGGGGCTTGAACCAGGATCCTTATGCTGGTCCTTGCACTTGGTGCCATGTGAGCTTAACATGCTGCACTATCGCCTGTCTCTCATGTGTGTATGTATATATATCTTAACCTACATGACTAGTAGGTGGTATCCAAGACAACTCAGTTTCACATTTTGACCATATACTTTGTTTGGCAATAAGGTTGGCAAAGATGCCTCCCCACATTGCTAGGCTAGTTAACTAACTACGGCTTCCTTTTTTAAAAGAAGAAATATATATTTCAAACATTTTAATGAGAAAGAAATCTGGGGGAGGGGAGGGAGAGAGGGAAAGGGGAGAGGGAGATAGATAGATAGATAGATAGATAGATAGATAGATAGATAGATAGATAATAGAGAGAGAGAGAGAGAGACCAGAGCACTGGTGGGTCCTCAGAGGCTCAGGCATGAGGTCTTTTTGCATGACCACTGTCCAAAAGAGAGGAGCTCCTTTTACTCATGACACAGGAACAAGCAATGTGGGACTATGTGAAAGCTTGGTAGAGCTTAGGGGAGCTCTCCCATCCTTGGATGGAGGTCTGGAAAGACACCCCACTTGTTAGCCTCTCTCCTTATAGAGATGAGCCAAGAGGGAAAACGTCTCCCAGACTCAGTTTCTCCTTGTTAGTCTCTCAAGCTCACAGAAAACCTACAGGCCTCTCACACTTAGTTTCCCTGCTAGCAGCAGGCCAAATGGATGCCTGCTTTAGGGTTCACTCAAAGTTCACACATCCACTTCACCTTTTGATCACAAAGGAGAACACACTCTATCATACACCTCCCCAACACCAGACAGTGAAAAGCCGCCAAATTCTATTTCCTTGTGTCCTTTGATATCTATGATTTACAACAAGCTTTGTTTTTCTTTTCTCTACCTCACCTTACTGGTTTAACTTCTATGCTTCTCTCAAATGCCTTTGGATAATTGACCTGCCTGAATCATGGAGAATAATCGTTTTGACCTTTATGTATCACATCAATTATTGTCATACCAGCCGCCTACCATAGGGGAAAGCTGACCTTTAAGAAACCTGTAATTTCTGACATATGTGAAAAATGTTCTTTGTTTCACTCTCTATATAATCCCGTACCCATCTCCAAATAAATGAGTGTTTGTACCAGAATGCTCCCCGAGTCCTCCTTTTTGAATCACGCGGTCCCTAAGAGCTGGTGAGGGAGGGTCAGAGACTTGCCCCCTGGCTGAATCCCCTCCATAGGAGTGCCAGCAAACCAAACAGACGGGGAACTCCTTTCACTCATGACACAGGAACAACCAAGAGATGGCGGGTTTTACTCATTATACAATGGATACAGATTCCCACATTCATTTTCTCATTTCTGAGAAATTACTTGATTCCTGAAATTCCATTTTCAAGAAGGGCAAACGGAAGCTATATAGAGTTCAGGAAAAATCATGCTTTAGTAGAAAGTTTCAAGTCAAAGGTCATTGGCCTTATCCTCTTGGACAACTACAATTCTTTCTGCTAAGGAAGTCCTTACTTGCAGCCCTGCAAGTTCCATCCAGTTCTATTTCTCTTTCTAGAAGAATCCACAAGACTATCTTTCATTTGAAAACAGCTCTTTAAGACACAAACAAATGCAAGGATTTCCTGGATTTGTGGGCTGGAATAATTTTTTTAAATTTTATTAGTGATTTAGAAAATCATAAAATTATGGGGATACAATTACACACTGTTCCCACCACCAGGCTCTGTATCCTCATCCCCTCCACTGGAAGCTCTAGCAGTTCTTCCAAGGATGCAGATATGGGTTAACTATTATTTCTACAAGTACCTGTCTATATTTTTATAGATTTGTCCATTTCCCTCCCCTGTGGTCCCATCTTCTCTTCCTTTCCAAGTCATACCTACATCCATTACCACTTCCAAATGGGTAGGAAGAATTTTGTACAATGGTTTCTCCCTAAAACAATTGATAAATTGAACACAATGCCTATAATAGTCTGAGTAGTATTCTTTAAAAAAATTGAACAAGTAATTCTAAAACTCATATGGAACCACAGAAGACTATGAATAGTTAAAACATTTTTTTCAGAGAAATTAAGGCAAAATGAAGGCATCATACTCCCTGACTTCAAACTGTACTACAAAGTTACAGCCATTAAAATCATATGTTATTGGAAGAAAATTAGGCTCTGGCCAGTGAAATAGAATAAAGAGACCAGAAAAAAAAATCATATGTGATCATCCAATCTTTGGCAAAGGAACCGAGAGTATACAATGCAGAATAAACAGGTTTACCAATAAATGGGTACTAGAAAAACTTAGCAGTCATATGTATAAATGAAACCAGACTACTACACAATTCCATACACAACAGTAACTCAAAATGACCTAAAGCTCTGACTATTAGGTCTCAAACTATAAATCCATAGGTGAGATGGACTTGGAAAGTTAAGCACATCGTTACGGAAAATGAAAGCAAGAATGAATAAATGCTGAAAGTTCTGGCCACAGGCCCTTGCTGTGCCTGCCCCAGGGGCAGCTGCCCTATGCAGAACTTAAGAAACAAGGACAAAAAAGGAAAACACAAAGTAAAGCCTAGACTGGATATGGTATATTGCACCAGAGCAAATGACTCTGGGGAAAGAGAGAAGGAGACGCCTTGAAAGGAGTCCTTGGAATCCTGGTGCATGATGATGGAAACGGACATAAGTTGGGGGTTCAGGGCGTTTTGCAGATGCCTCTCATGGAGAAGAGAGAAACCATACTCATGTGTCAACAATTGTACTGCAAACCATTAAGCTCCCCAATAAAATGATAACAAGAATTAATAAATGGTGGGACATCAAATTTAGGATTCTTTGCAAATCAAATGAAAACATCACAAAAAGAAAAAGCAGCCTAGAAATTGAATGAATGTATTTACATATCACAAGCCTGTGGAGAGATTAATTTGCAATAAAAACCCAAACGACTGGGGCCAGGTGTTGACACAATGGCTTGAAAACACGTCAGGATGCACAAGGATCTGGATTCAAGCCCCCAGTCTCCACCTGCAGTGGCGGGAGCTTCATGAGTGGTGAAGCAGTGCTGCAGTTGTCTTTCTATATCCCTTCCTTTCTATCTCCCTCTACCCTCTCTATTTCTCTTTCTCTATCCAGTGATGATGATGATAACAGTAATGATAATAGGCAAACAACCCAATAAAAGTTGGATAAAAGATCTGAATAGGTACTTATCTAAAGAAGACATACAGATGGCTCTCAGAAATTAAAGAAGACACTCGACATAATGTAGTATTAGGGAAATGTAAACCAAAACCACTTGAAGTAACCATCAACACCTGTGAGCATGGCCTACGTAAAAAAAAAAAAAAATGGGAAAAACAAGAGACCATCCAAAACTAAAAGTAAAAAGAATGTAAAGAAAGATTTGTGGGAAAGATGTGGGGTAAGAGGATTAAAATGAACTCTGAACTCTGGTGCAGTGTTGATAGGAACAGAAACTAATATAGCCTTGACAGAGAATGGTATGAAGATTCCTTTCAAAATAAAAATGAAACTGCTTTATGATTCAGCAATCTACTCTTAGGCATATAGCTGAAAAACACTAATTCAGAAGGGTATAAGGAGGTTCACAGCAGCATTATTTGCAATAGCCAGAATATGGAATCCACCTAAATGCCCATTGTCCAATGACTGGAGAATGGCACTGTGGTTCCTTTGCTCAGTGAAACAGCACTACTGCACTTGTCCACTAGAGTAGACTCCGCTGTTCCTTTAGGGAAAAAACGAATGGAACTCGAGGTGATTATGCTAAGTGAAATAAGTGAGAAAGTGAAAGACAACTAACAGATGGCTTCACTTGAATGGGAACAGACAGAACTAAAACAAATGAACATGTGAAAACTATGGTAGTTTCCAGAGGAAATCAAGAAGCAGTGTGTGTGTGTGTGTGTGTGTGTGTGTGTGTGTGTGTGTGTGTGTGTAGGGGGTTCGGGTGGTTAAGCAGAGGTTTTATTTATTTTTCTTTTGGGGGTTTAATAGCACTGGAACTTTGATAGTGATCACCATGATTCATATATATATATATATATATATATATATATATATATATATATATATATCCCTATATATGTATGTATGTGAGTGAAACCATACCCTTAAAGCTTTATAAACCACTGTTTAATTTAAAATATATCAAACAAAATTAGCCTATGTCATATTTTCAAGTTTCTTTGACACACTGATAATTCTTTTTGGATACATTCTATATTGTCTTTCCTTACACTCTGTGTGAGGATAAGCAATCCTGAGAGCAACATGAAAAGTGAAAGGCGAGTATTTTCTGCATGCCCAAGTACAGACATCACTCTTCAGCCCCCATGTTGTAGATGCTACCATAGCACGCTCCTGACTTCCCTGGGCAGACAACCTCACCAATGTGTGCTGGAACCCCACCTCTGCAGAGCTCTGTCCCACTAGAGAAAGAGAGAGACAGGCTGGGGGTGTGGATCCACCTGCCAACACCCACATCCAGTGGAGACATTTACAGAAGCCAGAACTCCCATCTCCTACACCCCATAAATTTTTTTGGTCCATAAAGAATAGGGAAGCTTCCAGTGGAGGAGATGGGACAGGGAACTTGGTGGTGGGAAATGTATGGAACTGTGCCCCTCCTATCTTACAGTTTTGTTAATTACTATTAAGTCACTAATAGAAAAAACAAGGAGATGATGGTGACAACAAAGAGGAAGAAGATGACAATGACTATTAGGGCTAAGTCTCACCTCTGAAATCTTGACAACTTTCCTCTATTTCTTTTTCTCCATACTACGTCTACTTAGTAATCACCATAATTTCCAGACCCTAAGAGCTTTTTTTAAAAAAAGTAAACTTAATGGAAAAGTGAAAATCAGATCCCCCTCCCCATTTAATATTATGCAATCAGAGATGACTGTTAGTGCTGGTGTAACTGTCTTTTGGGACCTAAGTCTACCTTTGTTCCATTTCATCTAGTCCAATCCACCCCACATCTCCAGGGGTGTTCTGCTGCACTGCCTTAGTGTCCTTGTAGCAGTGTCCTATCCACAGCCCCACGAACTACGCAGGGGAAGGAGCCACCCCCTTCCACAATTCCCCATCATTTCTTCTTCCTGTCCTGCCAAATCATTCCCAGGGAGAAGAAGAATTATGATTTGTTTCCAACTCCTCTTTTCTCAGAGAGCCTACCTCCTGAAGAGAGATTGCAAGTTTGAAAGGATGGGTCTCTTCATCAGTCCATATCTGAGAGCCAAGACCCAAGCCAACACTCAGCTCCCACAGCATACATCATCCCTTCCAAAGCTGGAACAGTGACAAGGCCTGTCCTCGGCCATCCTCCTCTTACTGTAGGCCACACATCTAGAGGATGTGGAGAGAATGAGCTAATCTGAAAACCTTGTTTGATAAGCTATTGCAAGCTCTGTTTTGAAAACCATCATAGCCACAATAACCAAGACCCCAGATCCATTTATCAAGGTCTCCATGACCTCACAGGGCTCTAATGTGAACTGACTGATAAATGCCTCTTGAGACTGAGTTCTGGGACTGCATGGGAAATATATCATGAGGGCAGAATTTCAAATTGAATTTTTTTTCTTTCTCTTTAGAGATGAGGTCACAAAGCTTTCTCCTTGAAATGAGGACAAGAAACACACACACACACACGGGGTAATATGCGGGTAATATGCGGCTTGAGACAGAGCTAAGGTACACAGCTAACACACTGCACATTTGACACTGGTCAACTTCATAAAGCTATGCCAAGAGGCAAGAGAAAGGATAGTCAAGACCCCTGACTACAGACAGGAGACCTGGCTTCTAGCCCCGGCTCTGACCCAGAACCCCAGGTTGAACTATGGGAAATCACTGCTCCTGCCTGAGCTACACCTTTTCTCTTAACAAGATAAATTCTGTGTCTCCTCTACAGTTCCAATAAGGAGACCACTTAAGCTTTAGAAAACATGTGAGCCAACTTTTCCTTCCAACTGAGGTTGATTTTAAATGAAACAAGCCAGAGAAGGGGGCAAAGTTACCAGGCAGAGCACACGTCTCCATGTGTGTGAGGCCCTGAGTTTGAGTCCCTGGCACCATCTGGGAACAGCATGGAGAGCAACAAGAGAGCCCCGTACAAGGTAGAGCAGGGCTGCAGTGTCTCTTTTCTGTTTGTCCATACATCTTTCCACCCCTGCCTCTCCCTAAATAAGGAATAAAAATTGGAGCCAGGAGGCCATTTAGAGGTAGCATTATGCATATGCAAGATCCCAAGTGAATTCCCTTGTAAATAAACAGATAGATAGATAGACAGACAGACAGACAGACAGATAGACAGACAGACAGACAGACATATAGATAGACAGACAGACAGACGGGTAGATAGATAGATAGATAGATAGATAGATAGATAGATAGATAGATAGATAGATAGATAGATATGGGACCGGGTGGTGGCATATCTAGTTTTGTGCATACATTATAGTACCCAAGACCCGGGTTCAAGCTCCTGGTCTCTACCTGAAATGATGTTGCAGGAATCTCTTTTTTTCTCTCTATTTCCATCTTCCCCCTCAAATTATGCCTTTAGCCAAAATAAATAAATAAATTTTAAATTTAAATAAATAAATTTAATATTTCTCTTTCCCCTCTTCTCCCTCCCACATTGTCCTTCTTTTAGGAAAAAGAGGGAGAGAGAGAGAGAGAGAGAGACTTGGAAATAAGGGTCTATGGTTATCAATAAACACAAAGAATTCAAAGAATACACAGAAAAGAAGAAAGGAAAAAGAGAAAGGAAGAAAGATACAGAGAAAAAGGAAGGAAGGAAAGGGGGGAGGGTGAAAGAGAGGGCGGAAGAAGGAAGACAGGAAGGAAGAGTGAGTGTCTAGTTGCTAAGTTTCTCTGCATAATAAAGTCTTCTCGAGATCTATAAAGAGATACTGTGTTTTGTGGGAGAGTTGGAATAGGAAGACAGAAAAAGGGGACATGGGAGGTTTCCAAGAAGAGAGGTTTCCAAGCCACATGAAAATATGAAATAAGAGCAGTAGCAACAGCAACAGTTATAGCAAAACACAGCCAGAGACCCGATGTTCTGTCAAGTTTGATCCATGCACAGCTGCCCTGCATGCACATCTGGGTCACGAGGTCCAGGGGCTGTGTTCCAGCTCTGAGCCACCGCGCACATCACTGAAGAGGCGATACCTTCTGGCCAGAGGGCTGTCTCATCACGCGCAATGCAGAACTTGCATACACGAGGCCTGATTTGATCCCAGGTGCTGCATGCGCCAGGGCAGGTCTCTCATGTCTCTCTCTCTCTCTCCAACTCTCTTAAATAAGTGCAGAAATACACTATCTTAAAAAATAAAACTTATCCTTCTCACCTATTTCCTATTACACTTCCCTCACTCACTTCCAAG
The DNA here is from genome assembly GCF_950295315.1 of Erinaceus europaeus. Taxonomy (NCBI): domain Eukaryota; kingdom Metazoa; phylum Chordata; class Mammalia; order Eulipotyphla; family Erinaceidae; genus Erinaceus; species Erinaceus europaeus. The sequence goes on along the minus strand of NC_080162.1, from coordinate 203,374,371 downwards.
CTAACCTTATCAAAGCAAGGACTGCGAAAGCTGAATAAGGGCAAGAGACTGTCATACTTTAATGATGACTCTTTAGTCACTATCAGGCAATTCCATCAGCTGGGTCCCTGGTCTGGGAGTCCTGAGATTCCTAAACAGACATGATGGGCCTAGACCTAGAATAAATCCCTCTCTCCATTGTTACCCGTCATGTCATCTCTATCATGAACAACACAATAGACCCCTTTGTGGGCCCCTATAGGACCTTGCCCTCAACTTGGATTAACAACAGTAGAGAATGTTCCATCCTCTGAAGGGAGGATGGACAACATACTCTGTGCTCCACCTGAGGAAGATGGGTCCTGAAATTGGGGCAGCTTGGAATGTTCCTACTCATGACCACAGAGTGTGAGCTCAGATCTACAGGGATGCAGAGGCCACATAGACTCCTAAGCTGAATATGGGCCCCAGATCACATCAAATTGATGGGGTCTACAGTCAACAATATTTATACCCCTTTCCCATATTTGGGAGCTACTGTCTTCCCTGATGCACCTTTCTGGTTCCTTTTCCAGCCATGACATCATCTGCCCAGACAATAACTAGGATCCATCTGCATATCAGATTTCAGGCTCAGGGAAAAAAAAAAAACTAGTATATCCACAGGCCCTTTGGAATATAACTAACATATGTCTACTAACTATCTACAGAATGGAGACCCCCCCCCAACTCTTCATCTACACTACTCCAGCCTTTAGGTTCATGATCAGTCAACAACTTGCTTGGCTTCATATGCTAACTATCTTTTCAGTCACCAGGTTCCAGATGCTAGCATGATGCCAATCAGACTTCCCTGGACAGGCAACCCCACCAATGTGTCCTGGAGCTCCGATTCTCCAGAGCCCTGTCCCACTAGGGAAAGAGAGAGGCAGGTTGGGAATATGGATCAACCTGTCAATGTTCAGTGGGGGAAGCAATTACAGAAGCCAGACCTTCCAGCTTCTGCATCCCACAATGACCTTGGGTCCATACTCCCAGAGGGAAAGAATAGGAAAGCTATCAGGGGAGAGGATGGGATACAGAGTTCTGCTGGTAAGAATTGTGTGGAGGTGTACTCCTCTTATCCTATGGTTTTGTCAGTGTTTCCTTTTTATAAATAAATTTTAAAAAGAAAGAAAAATAAAACTGACCCCTTTACAGGTGATGATTATCTAGACTTCTCAGCCAGGAGACAACAGGCAAGCATGGCCTTGCTCTGTCCCAGTCCTGGAGGAGATGGAGGGAAAGAAGGCTTTCACCAGCTGAACCCCATGGGATTGCATCCAACTCCACTTGGACCCAAAAGGATTGGGGTTTCTGTTGCGACTTGGGCTGCACATCTGGGACTGCAGAGACCCCATTGCAAGGGACAAGTATACAAATACCTCTTGACACACACATGCAAGTGGGAAATGCCAATCTGGGTATGCAGGGTTCTGCTGGCACTTCAGAGGGGAAGAGCCCACACAGCACGGACCATCTGACCTCAGAGTGCATCCACCACACGGAAGGCGGCCCAGGGAAGAAGAGGAAGGCCTGGGAGTTGCTGCTTCCACATTTGCGCTTACTGAAAGGTAAGACACAGGTGCTGGGGCCAGCTCACAATACTCCTGAGACCTGATTTTTAAATTCTTGGAAGTTTGCAAGCTGGAGTTAAACACAGTTGCTGTCAAAGGCTGATTTACATACACTTAGAATAAAATAAATTGATAGTAAAAAAAAAGGCAGCCAATTCCAGAAACTCATCACTGCCTAATCACTTTATTATATATATGTAAATATATTAATGAATGAATGAATGAAATTTTACCAAAGCACTGCTCAGCTCTGGCTTATGGGGTGCAGGATATTGAACCTGGGATTTCAGACGCTCAGGCATGTGTCTCTTTCCATAACCATTATGTTATATACTCCATGCCTAAGAATCTCACATGTCACTCTTGTCTTATTATTTTTAATATTTATTTATTTATTTAATTTTGTTGTCCTTCATGTTTTACTGTTATAGTTATTGTTGTTGTTATTCTTGTTGTTAGATAGGACAGACAGAAATGCAGAGAGGAGGGCAAGACAGAGAGGGGGAGAGAAAGACAGACACCTGCAGACCTGCTTCACCGCCTGTGAAGCCAGGGCCTCAAACTCTGATCCTTACTCTGGTTCTTGTGCTTAGTGCCATATGTGCTTAATCTTCTGTGCTACCGCCCAACTCCCTACTTTTTCTTCTTTTTTTGCCTCCAGGGTTATGACTGGAGTTCGGTGCCTGGTGCCTGTAATATGAATCCACTGCTCCTGGTGGCTGTTTGTTTGTTTGTTAGTTTATTTTGCTTATTATTGAGGAGGGCAGAGAGAAATTGAAATAGGACAGGGAGATAGATAGACATCTGCAGACATGTTTCGCCACTTGTGAAGCATCTCCCCTGTAGATGGTGAGTACAGGGTTGGAACCCAGATCCTTGTGCAGGTCCTTGCGCTTAGTACTATGTGCACTGCACTTAACCAAGTGCCACTGGCCGACTTCCATGTCACTGTCTCTACAGCCATGAAGTTACTCACCTGTTTGTTATTTACATTGGTGGCACTGGTCTATGATGGTGCACAGCTCTCCCCCTGGCAGTGATGCTACTCTGATATCTTGAAATCAATCTGTGCTGTCATCTAATTTAGAAATCAACAAATACTGGGGGCTGGGCTGGTAACGCAGTGGGTTAAGCGCACATGGCGTGAAGTGCAAGGACCGGCATAAGGATCCCAATTTGAGCTCCCGGCTCCCCAGCTGCAGGGGGGTCACTTCACAAGTGGTGAAGCAGGTCTGTAGGTGTCTATCTTTCTTTACTTCTCTATCTGTAGGTGTCTATCTTTCTTTACTTTTCCTCTTCTCTCAACTTCTCTCTGTCCTATGCAACAACAACAAGAATGGCCCCCAGGAGCAGTGGATTTATAGTGCAGGCACAAGGCCCCAGCAGTCATCCTGGAGGAAAGAAAGAAGGAAGAAAGGAATAAAGAAAAGAAGGGAGGCAGGAAAAAGAAAGAAAGAAAGAAAGAAAGAAAGAAAGGAAGAAAGAAGGAAATCAACCAATGCTCTGAGCTCTGAACTTCCCCTCCTCAGAGACTGTTAAATATCTATCAGCAAACCACTAGGGAAGGATCTGAAAGACTATCTAGACAGGCATAGAGGAAAGACATCAGATGACTTAACTCATTGCCGCCACACTATTTTCTGATCACCTACCATGTTTGATGTAGACTGAGTCACTACTTCTTCATGTTGGAATAGGAGGCTCAGTCTACATCCACTGACTGAACTCAGAAAAGCAGAGCCCCAAGTAAGAGAATGAAAGACTAAACTCTTGAGAATCTTTCCAATAAGTGTGATAAGTGCTTTGATGACTTTCATCAGAGTACTAGCAACAGCCCCAACTAATAGCTAACAAAGAGCTGCCATGGAGGGCTGTGGCCAGGTCTGCTTCAGTAAATAGATAAGGATCATTTCAAGCAGCCCATTAAGTGTTTGCATGCAAATGGTTCTGCCAAGATCCTTGAAAAACAGTTTATTCTCCTAACAAGGTTAAATATCTTCAGTCTTGTTTATGTGATTCATTTGCTTAGCCAAGTGTGTGGTTGTGAATGCATTCTTAATAGACAGTTCAAAGACCTTGCAAAATGAGCTTGATCCTTGAAACTTAAATACGGGTCATTCTTAATTTTATCAGAATGACCATAGGTCTTGTCTGGATCCGAAAGAAAATAAATCTCTGCCCTTTATGGGCCAGGTTATCCCTGTGCAATCTGGGGAATGAAATTATAAATGGAATCAGCTTCAGGCATGCTGCTACCTGGCTAGCCTTCGAAACAGTAACCAACACAGGTTCAATCCAGAAGCCTGGGCTACAGTAGAAAAGGAACAAATCCAGTGATACAACAACACATGATAAAGAGTGCATATCCATTCCTTCCAACCTAAGGTCCTACATTCATCTGCTCTATTCCCAAGTTATGTTTCCTGTTGGTATGCATGAGACCCCTTCTGTTTCATTTGGTTTAAATCCCCCCTGCTTAACACTATTCTATTTACATAACCACTTCATTCTATTTACATAACCGCTGTTAACAAGCACCTCCCTCCAGGGCATTGGTTCAATCCCCACTGTTTCATGATATGTTTTTGCTCCACCCCCCCTCCTTGTCACACTCTGATCCCTTCTTTATCACACCCTGATTTTCACCAGTCACTTTTCTCTCCACCCTCTCTATGTCACATCCTGTTTCCACCTTACTTGGCAAGTATATATAAAGACAGCATTGTGAGTTTTACAGTACTGTACTTTGAGTTTAACTTAGCTCGTCTTAGATTGTGCTGCATCCTGCATGAATAAAGAGACACTGCCTACAACCCAGCCATGAGTCCCTGGTTGTCTGTTACCCGCCCGTGAAGCCAGCCCGGCGAAAACAACTTAACCCGTTGAAAACAACATAACCTATTGAAAACAACAGTTTCCCATTTATTAAACTGTTTTTTGTTCTGCTTTCTATCTCACTGTGTTGCAGCCACCAAGTCGCAGATGCTAATATGGTTCCATCATGACTTCCCTGGGCAGATGACCTCAACAATGTGTCCTGGAACCTCCCCTCTCTAGTTTTCTGCCCCACTAGGGAAAGACAGAAACAGGCTGGGGGTGTGGATTGACCAGCCAACACCCATGTCCAGAGGAGAAGCAATTACAGATGCCAGAACTCTCACCTTCTGTACCACAAAAAGAATTTTGGTCCATACTCCCAGAAGGATAAAGAATAGAAAGTCTGTCAATGGAGGGGATGGGACACGGAACTCTGGTGGAGGAAACTATGGAAAAATACTCCTGTTATCTTACAATCTTGTTAATCATGATTAAATCACTAATAAAAATGTGACTGGACTGGCTGATGGTCTGTGCAGCGTTAAATGTGAAGTAGAGTGAGAGGGCACAGAAGGCAGGTGGTGAAGAATATTAGGGAAATAAACCAGAGGGTTCTGTACCCCCATTCCACAAGGAACTGAAGCACTGGCTACCAGGAATCTTTTTTATATATACCGTCATCAAATATATATATATATATTACTGAATGTAATTTTTATGAATTGACTAGCTGGGGCATAAGCTGTTGGCTAATGTTGGCCTCCTTTCTGGTAGTGGAGTCTCTTGAGTGTGGGGCTATGTGTAAGCTTGATAGAGCTTAGGGAAAACTCCTCCCATCCTTGGATGGAGGTCTGGGAAAGACACCCCCTTGTTAGTCTCTCTCAACTAAGATAAGCAAAGGGGAAAATCAGTCTCTCAGACTTAGTTCTTCCCTTCCAGACTCTCAAGCCCACAGAGACCTCACTGCCTCTCCCCATTAGCTGCAGGCCATATGGCTGCTTGCCTTAGGTTCATTCAAAGTTCACATAGTCACCCAGAGTTCACACAGTCACCTCACTTTTTTTTTTTTTAATTATTTATTTATTCCATTTTGTTGTCTTTGTTGTTATTGATGTCATCATTGTAGGATAGAACAGAGAAATGGAGAGAAGAGGGATAGACAGAGAGGAGGAGAGAAAGACAGACACCTGCAGACCTGCTTCACCGCCTGTGAAGTGACTCCCCTGCAGGTGGGGAGCCGGGGGCTCGAACCGGGATCCATACGCTGGTTCTTGAGCTTTGTACTACGTGCGCTTAACCCGCTGAGTCACCTCACTTTTGATCACTAGAGAAAGCATACTCCATCAAACACCTCTCTGATGTCAGTCAGTGAAACTCCAAACTTTATTTCCTTATAGCTTTGATAACTACCATGCTGTTTATCTTCTCTCTATCTCAACCTGCTGGTTTAACCCTTATGTTTCTCTCAAATACCTTCGGATAATTAAGTTGATTGCATCATGGAGAATAATTGTCTTGACCTTTATGTATCTCATCAATTCTTGTCATACCAGCCCCCTACCATAGGGGCAAGCTGACCTTTAAGAAACCTGTAATTTATGACATGTTTTAAATATGTTCTTTGTCTAAATCTCTATTTAAACCCATGTCCATCTGCCATTAAATGAGAGTGTCTCGATTCTCCCCAGTGTCTCTTGTCTGTATGGTTGGGCCGTTGAGCCAGCAAGAGAGAACCAGTCATTTACCTTCCTGGCTGAGAGCCAACCCACGTGAGCACTGTGAATGCACTGCTCTTGGCAGCCATTTCTCTCTCTCTCCCTCTTTTTATTTCCATTTTATATGATAAGACAGAGAGAAATTGAGAGGGGAAAAGGGAGATAGGGAGGGCCAGAGAAAGATCACCAGTCAGGAACCATCTTTGCTGCAACTAAGGAGTGGGGTCTCGAACCCTGGTCCTTGCACGGGTCCTTGAGCTTAGTACTATGTGTGCTTAGACTGGCATGTCACCGTCCAGCCCCTACCCTGAGTTTTACTATATGCTGCTATTTTTTTGGCACCTTGGTCAGTATTGAGCTAAGGCTTTGAGGTGATTGATGCCAGAGTTATAAAGAGGTGTCCGTAACTGGCTTTTGTGAGGCGGTATGAATAGGTTCTAGGCCTGTCTGGTATCCACATCTGATAGAATCATATGACCTACATAGCACCCCAGGTTTTCATTCTGATGTTCCTGTCCCCACCCACCCTGTCCTCTGATTTGTGTCTAAGCCTAAATGTATCTGATGAGCTTTTCGCCAAGCTTGAGGCTGTGCCAGGTTTCATTCCCACTTGTGGAAACTTATTTCAATCATCTTCCTAGAGTGACTGCTTCACTTACTGTGGGATCCTTTCAATTTTGGCTGAGAACTCAGTGTTCTCTCCCTACATATAGACCAGGGCCCATGAGATAGTGCATATGTACATGCATCCATAAGCTAGGGGAAAATACATTACCGTAAAGCAAAAGTGCACAGTAGTTTGCATTGACTCAAAAAATGCAGCAAGCAAATAGAAAGACATAAAAAAAAGACACCATAAAGTACTTAAATAGTTCCTACTTAGACCTAGATACCTTCCTCACCTACTTCCTATTTCACTTCCCTCAGTCACTCCAAGGCTAACCTTGTCAGATAAAGTAAGGTCAACAAAAGCTGCAATAAGGGCAACAGACCAATACACTTTAATGATAGCTTTTTTGGGGACTGCCTTATTAATCAGGAATTAAGAGAAAGACTTGTCATATTCCTTTTTACTAAGCTCAAGGACCCGTGCAAGGACCAGGGTTCGAGACCCCACTCCTTAGTTGCAGCAAAGACGGTTCCTGACTGGTGATCTTTCTCTGGCCCTCCCTATCTCCCTTTTCCCCTCTCAATTTCTCTCTGTCTTATCATATAAAATGGAAATAAAAATAGGGAGAGAGAGAGAAATGGCTGCCAAGAGCAGTGCATTCACAGTGCTAACACTGAACCCCAGCAACTGGAAGGTATATATATCAACACTCTACTGAGTACAGAGTCCAGATCAACTGCTTAAAGGACCTAAAAGAAACTAGGAATATGGAACCTGAGATCCTCCATTAAAGGATGTTGAAGTTTTCCATTGCCATTAATCTAACACTTCACAACTTGACTCCAGACCAAGTGGTCAACAGACAGTACTGGCTGCACTGGAAATAATACATTTCTCATCTCCTGGTATCATCCCTGAGAGTCTGCAATCCTACAGTAGAAATATTCATGGGTGATTTTAAGACTGTGATAGCAAGACTTAAATATATTTATTTATTTAAATATATACTATCTGTTTTTTTCATTCACTGCATGAGGAAAAGTGTGTGTGCGTGCGTGTGTGTGTGTGTGTGTGTATGTAGGCGTGTGTGTGTGTGTGTGTGTGTGTGTGTAGGCGTGTGTGTGTGTAGGCAAGTGAAGGGAATCATGGCTTAGTGTTTAATCTAAAATAAACCAGGTAGGGGGTAGATATCATAATGGTTATGCAAACAGACTGTTATGCCTGAGGCTTCAAAGTCCCGGGTTCAATCCCCTACACCAACGTAAACCAGAGCTGATCAGTGCTCTATTAAAAAAATAAAATAAAATAAAATAAACCAGAAATTGACAAGTGGCCAAGGCCCACAATGGAATAACTTCCAAGAAAAAAAAAAAAGTACCCAAATGCCACAGTTGTGTGCACTAAGTAAGCATGATATTATTCTTAAAGATAAGTCTGAGCTGTCACTGTTAGGCGTTGTACCATTTTTGCAGAAGTGGAAAGAGAGGCAGGCTGAGGCTAGACAAGGCATGTTCTAGGAAGGCAGCAGAGTGTCAAGTCACTGTGAGGTCCTGGAGCTGTGGTCTAAGACAGGGCAGAGGAAGACAGGTCTCTTTGGAGCCTGCTGGGACCCAACCGATAAAAAGGAACTGGCTGAGGTCTTCACTCTCTGCCCGCATTTTGACAACTGTCTCCAATGATAACAATGAAAGGAGCCAAGATTCTTATAAGAGTCTTGAGAATTTAGCTTTCACTACACTACTGAGTTATTGCAAGATCCTGAGAGGGACGTGCCAATGACTTTGTTTCTCAGAAGACAACACTGAGTCTGAGAGACATGAAATCACTTTCTGTGGTCACAGAGAAGGAAATAGCACACAGTCAGAATGTAACCAAGTACTTAGCATATGTGCTATTCTCACCAGATCTACAGAGTAGATATTGTATCTCTTTAAATTTTTTTAATCTTTATTTATTTAGTAGATCGAGACAGAGGGACGGGGAAGACTGCTGGTGGGGGGAGTGGCACATCTGGTTAAGTGATCATAGTACTAAGCACAAAAACCCATGCAGGGATCTGGGTTTTTGACCCCTGCTCTCCACTTACAAAGAGGAAGCTTCACAAGCAGTGAAGCAGGTCTGTAGGTGTCTATCTTTCTCTCTCCCTCTCCCCCCCCCTCAATTTCTCTCTGTCCTATCCAACAAAATGGCAAAAATGGCCATCAGGAGCTGTGGATTTGTAGTGCTGGCACCGAACCCCAGCAATAACCTTGGAGGAAAAATAAAGGAGAGAGAGAGAGAGAGAGAGAGAGAGAGAGAGAGAGAGACCTGCATCACTGCTTCAATAGTTGAAAGCTACCCTTCCTCAGGTGGGAACTGGGGGCTCAAATCCCAGTCTTTGCACATTGTCACATGTGCGCTTAACCAGGCGAGCCACCACCTGGTCCCAGACTCGTATCTTCAACATTCCTGCTCCTCATACTGGAATCAGAACAAGGACAGACACAGTCCTTCACTGCCTGCCTTCTGTGCCCTCTCACTCTACTTCACGTTCAACACTGCACAGACCATCAGCCATTCCAGTCTCATTGGACTCCCACTTCTACGATCATTTCAAAGTGGTATGACTTTGGAAATATTTACCCTCCCTTCTCTGTGTTCTTTTTTCCCAACCCTATTACTGAAAATCACGACCATCCATCAGAAATAGCTCACCCGTGGCCTCCTCTATGATGCCCTTCTGAAATTTCCTCAGAGAAGGCCAGACCCTTCTTCACCTCCATCTTCACTTCACTTGGGTCTCATTTTCACTGTTGGAGACAGAGCTGTTGGAGAGGGAGTCTTGTTCTGAGCTGAGGTGCATCTTCCAAATTCACAGGTCAAAGCCCTAACCCAGCCCTCAGTTGGGCAGGGTACTTGCCTGGCTAAACGTGTGGCCCAGCATTGAACCCTGATGCCACATGGGGCGTGTTACAGGGAGCTTCTTGCCCTTTTTTCTTCCTCTCTTTCTCTCTCTCTATATTGATTAAAATGCTGGCCAGAGATCTCTGACTCTCACGTGCAGAAGGTTCTAAGGCCACCAAAGATAAAAAAAATAAGCAAATAGAATTTAAAAATACTGACTGGGAGTCGGGCGGTAGCACAGCGGGTTAAGCGCACCTGGTGCAAAGCAGAAGGACCTGCGTAAGGATCCTGGTTCGAGCCCCCAGCTCCCCACCTGCAGGGGAGTCACTTCACAAGCGGTGAAGCAGGTCTGCAGGTGTCTGTCTTTCTCTTCCCCTCTTTGTATTACCCTCCTCTCTCCATTTCTCTCTGTCCTATCCAAGAACAACGACAACAATAATTACTACAAGAGGGAATAAATAAGTAAATATTTTTTAAAAATACGTTAAAAAAAGAAAAAAATACTGCCAAACATGACTGTTTGTAGATGATATAATTCTATATTTGATGGTATAGAGGGGGGGTTTGCAGTATCCATCTATGTCCCTGTAATCTTATGATCGTGCTAACCATTACTAAATCACTAATGAAAAAATGTTAAATGGGAATCTGGGGAATGTTATGCATGTAAAAAAAAAAAAAGAAGTAGAAACACAAAGCAGAAATTGACTGAGTTTGGAGTATGGCACCAAAGTAAGAAAGCAGAAGTACACTAGAGTTTGCAGTGAGTACCTCCCTAATACTTCCTCTCCACTTTTCCAAGCTTTGGGTCCATGATTGCTCAACAATTTGTTTGGCTTTGTATGTTTACTCTCTTTTCAGTCACCAGGTTCCAGGTGTCATCAGGATGCCGGCCAGACTTCCCTGGATTGAAGACCCCACCAATATGTCCTGGAGCTCAGCTTCCCCAGAGACCCACCCTACTAGGGAAAGAGAGAGGCAGACTGGGAGTATGGACGGAGCAGTCAACGCCCATGTTCAGCGGGGAAGCAATTACAGAAGCCAGACCTTCCACCTTCTGCAACCCTCAACGACCCTGGGTCCATGCTCCCAGAGGGATAGAGAATGGGAAAGCTATCGTGGGAGGGGGTGGGATATGGAGACTGGGTGGTGGGAATTGTGTGGGGTTGTACCCCTCCTACCCTATGGTTTTGTTAATTAATCCTTTCTTAAATAAAAAAGAAAAAATAATAATAAAAAAAAAAGAAAAAAAGAGAGAGAGAGAATGATTTCACCTGAAGGACCTTCATCTTTAGAAGAAAAATAAAGCAAAGAATCTTGGGGACAAAAAGGTAAGTGTCTATCTCATGCCTTTATCTTACTAGGGCATACTTGGTATCCTTCCTAATTCACCTTATTTTTCTCAAAGATCTCTGCCTGGGCTGAGCTATTAAAGATGGCATCTAAAACCACATGATGAGTTGCTCAGGCTCTCTAGGTCTCTCCCATGTGTCCAGGAGACACATACATTATTAATAAACTTTTCTTTTTCTCTTACCTAGCTACCTAAATGCTCGTTTGACTGTCTCTTTACTGTCTAAAAAATCCAAAATGGTACAGGATGACTTAGTTCCTGCCTTCAGAACATATAGCTTCAAAGAAAACTTTTCTCTTTGAAGAAGCTCACAGTTTAGTAAGTCTCTGAAAGAGTAATTCTGAGCTTTAAGTTAATTACGACACGGAAACAGTTATGCAAGTACCTTAGGCCACAGTGGATGAACCACACACGAAAATATTAACACATTTATTGTTATCTGATAGAGGATGAGGAGAACATTTTAAGTTCACCAGAGCTTAAGTTTAGGGTGGTGTAGATGGGAGGGGTAGCTCTGGAGAGAAGTAACTATTGAAGCTGAAAGTAGACTCACTGGCCACCAACTTTCTGCGTGAAGGAAAGGGTTCCTTACTGCAGTTCGGAATGCAATGGAAGAGAGGGTAATGTTCAGCTCTTAACACTCCATGCCTTTGCTCCAGAGCATATTCTTGTAGGTAGAGAGAGAGAAGCTAAAGAAATAAGTGGTGTGCTTCAGGCCAAGGAAAGGGGGTCTTGAAGCTATTTCATCATTTAAATTCCTTGGTCTTGGTGGGGTTTTCTACTTTCTTTACTAAAACAAAGCATATAACACATTTTGACTCTTCTTACTGTCCTGAAGGAGCAAAGCAAGCAGAACAGGTTGGGGAGATAAGATTCTGAATTTTTTTTCTTTTTCTTTTTCTTTTCCAAATTCAGTTTTAACATATTAACCATTCTTTGCAGAACAATGACTATTATACTACTGATAATTATCTGTTACCTGATCCAGTTTAACCATCTCAGGCCACCTCATCCCTCTAGAGTCATGTCAGGTCATCCTGTCACTTTGAAGGTACTGGTTATGTCACAGGCTAGGGGTGTCTTGAAGTCACCCTCCACGGGTACCCCTCTACTGACATAAATTCAAGGACAGGAAAACAAAGAAAAAGGCAGGAGGATTCTGTGAGATGAAGTCAGGGAGAGTGGGACCAGGTTCCAAAAGAACTTGGTATATTTTAATATGCTAAACATTTATCTTGTAGATATCAAAGAGGCATTTTAGGTGAAGGTGTCTAAAATATATGACCAGGACATAAAAAAATATATATCTTCTGAGTTGAAGTTAGTTCAAATGCTCTCCCCCATCCATCTCTATCTGTCTAAAAGAAGTCTAACTTTTCCTTTTTTTTTTTTTAACTGTCATCAATTTCCCTTCAAGAAAGGCTTGCTCTATGGAGGGAAAATTAATTCCTATCACTAGAGACTAGCGATCAACGTTAGAATGAGAAATCATGTCATGTATACAAACACTGTAGCAAACTATCACAGATTCCATCTATTCTCCTTGTCGGGAAATTGTGAGGATGTGGTTGAGCTTGGCAGGGCTTGACCTGAGGAGTGCATCTATCCTGTCAGTCTCTCTCTCTACCAAGAGGTTGAGCAAGGAGGGACAGGAGTAACCCCAGAGGTTTGCCTTGTCCTATCAGACTCCCTGTCTCACAAAGCACCCCGCATTCCTGATACCATGGCCATTAGATAAAAAAGAAAGGGGGAGATGTTGGGTAATTATGAGGAGCTTCACAAAGCACCCTGCATTCCTGATAATATGGCCTATCTACATAATCATTGTTTTGCCTGAGAGACCCCCACCCATTCCATTCCTTTGATCTATCTTATTTCTACCTCGAGACCCTCCCCTGCCTGCAGGGTAATATTAATCCTACCAGTTAAAACCTTCGCAACAGTTGCTAAGGAAGTTTCCACCTTTCCAGCTCACTTTTGCCTTTCTCCACCCCCTTCCTAGCCATTTCCGTTTCCAACTTGCCACTTCTGGGTCTACTATTTAAAAATGTTGGCTCTCTGATCAATAAAGACATTGAATTGCCACTCCTGATTTGTATTTCCCGATTTCTGAACCTGAGGATAAGAGAAAAGCATTTCTTCTCTAACATGATTTCACACAGGAAATGGGTGTGTGATCAAGAACATAGTTGTGGGGCTGGAGAGACTTTTTGCAAAAGCCTATTTTATGCCTGATGCTCTGAGGTCTCCAGAACCACCATAAGCTAGAGTTGAGCAGTGCTCTGGTTTTGGTATCTCTCTCTCCCTCTCTCTTTCTTTCACTAAAATAAATAAATCATTTTTTCTTTTTCTAATTTTATTTATTTATTAATGAGAAAGACAGGAGGAGAGAAAGAACCAGACATCACTCTGGTACATGTGTTGCTGGGAATTGAACTCAGGACCTCATGCTTGAGAGTCTAGTGCTTTATCCCCTGGACCACTTCCCAGACCACAATAAATCAATTTTTCTTTTTTTAAAAAAGAGCATTATTGTAGTTCATAAAGATCTTTGGGGTGTGGGGTGAAGAATAACATGAAAAGGTGCTGCTTGTGCTCACTGCAAGCTGTGCACATGCCTGTCTGTATGTAAGGGCTGAGATCTCAGGCTTAAGAAGTAGTAAGAAGGTCATTAAGAGGCGTAGAATAAAATTCATTAAATAAAGTCAAACTAAGAGAAAGAAACGAAAAGATGCTGCTACTGCAGTTTTCCCCAAAAATACAACTGAGAAGGGAATGCACAAGTCAGTCATTCTGGTCGGGTTGTAGGGGGAGAGATGGCTGCCTCAGACTGCACAGGTGACTTCAAGGTTTGTCCTTAAATTTTGACACCAGCACTTTAGTATACAGGATGGAGTCAAAGGCCACAGGGACTGCAGCATGCCATGACTAGGGACTGCCCTCTTATTTGCATCTTGGCACAGAACCACATTTGGAAGGAAGTTGTTGAGTTTAATTTTGGCAGCTGTAGGATAACTTTGAGGTAATGTTGACAGGTCAGCATGCCTAGGCTGTCACTAGAAGTTGTAAAGGAAACTGGGAGTTGAATAAACCCTGGGAAGAGATAAGCTCAACTGGGGCATTTGTGAGTAGCAGAGGGAGGTAGTGAGAGCACTCTGGCACCTTCCAAGAGACTTGTTTTTATTATTAAATATACTGAGCAAGCCAAATAAAATAGTGCCCCAGGGCAAAACAACGATTTGAGGAGAATGCATTACAGACAATGTTGAAGACTTTGACAGGAGAGAGCTGGTAAGTATATCAGCTCCGAGAACTGTTCTCGCTCACAGAAAACTTCAGAGCAGCTGCTTTCTCTGCATCAGGCAAGATGGCATCTGATCACTACTCTTTCACTCTTTCCATGTGGGAAGTCAGCTCTGTCAGTAACATCTTTGTTTCTCTGCCCCAGGGCCTTGCTGTAACTCATTCCCCTGTTTATAGGTGACAGGGTCCAACACCCCTCCCAGCTTCTCCTCAAGGCTACCTCTCCAGGCAAGATCTGATTCACATGCAATTTGGCCACCTTCCAGGTCCTAGCAGGCAGCACCCCTGGAGGCAGTGAAGTTCTTTACACACTGAAGGTTGTTTCTTCAATTTTCCAGGTCTAGATAAAAACAGATCCAGACTTCCCAAGATGAACCCCGCCAGCCCGCAGGAGCAGAGAGAAATCACACCCACACCCAACTGAAGTTCAACTTCCATTTTCTCAGCCTGTCACTGCTAAAAGAGACAGCTGCTGTTAACATGGGCAGAAAGAGGGGGAAATAAAAACCCTCTCAGCTCTCAGCATATTAAGTATGGAATTTTTTTTATAGTGTGTCTCCCTGCCTGCCACTCTTGACATTATTTTGAAAGTCTCTACAGAGCAGGAAGATGAGACTCGACCCCAATCCCCAAACAACAGAGCTCTGGCCACAGGAATACCTTAGAAGAGCATTACCTGCATTGGCTGTTTTCAGACTTTTCCTATTTTTATATTTATTTATTTATTTTCCCTTTTGTTGCCTTTGTTTTTTATTGTTATAGTTATTATTACTCTTGTTGTCGTCATTGTTGGATAAGACAGAGAGAAATGGAGAGAGGAGGGAAGACAGAGAAGGGGAGAGAAAGATAGACACCTGCAGACCTGCTTCACTGCCTGTGAAGTGACTCCCCTGCAGGAGGGAAGCCAGGGGCTCAAACCAGGATCCGTAGGCCAGTCCTTGCGATCTGTGAGAGGAAGGATCCTGACTAGCCTTTATATGAATGGTTTTCTGTGTTTTCTTTCTCTAGTCTTGTCCCTGGTCTTGGTGTCTGGAGACGCCATGCCTCATCACAGTAAGGCAACAGATAGGAAGGAAAGCCTCGATAATCATTTAGACAGTGGCACTGGCATTGTCCAACTGCAGAGCAAATGTCAGCTGCTGCCTTCCTTGCATTTCCAATTAAATGAGAAAAAGCAAATCTCCTTGAAGCCAATCAAAGACTGACCTGGACTACAGCCCAGGGGATTTTAGCTATTACTGCCATTCCCCATGATAGGACACTGCCCTCTTGCTATCAGCTGGGGCAGTCTATTAAACGACAGTCTATTAAAATGTTAGAAACAAAACTACATATGGGGCCAGGTGGTGGTGCACCTGGCGGAGCGCACAGTTACAGCACACAAGAACCTGGGTTTGAGTCCCCTGTCCCCACCTGAGAGAGGAAGCTTCATGAGTGGTGAAGCAGGGCTGCAGGTGTCTCTCTGTCTCTCCCTCTCTATCACCCCTTCTCTGTCGATTTCTAACGGTCTCTATCCAATACATATATAAAGATAATACAAAAAATTTTTTTTAAAAAAGAAAGAAACAAAACTACATCAGACATAAAAAACCATCATGTTTTTGAAATTGATTTCAGTCAAATGACAATCAAAACTTTTCCTATAATTTGATTTGGGATTTCTCAGAAGCACATTTCCCCTGTCTTCATTTTTTCTTGCCTTCACATCCACATTCAATTCATAAAATTATTTCAGCTCAGTTCCTGGTGTGAAGAATGTTAAATCTTTTCAGCCTACCTGAACATTGCTTGTTCATCCTTGATCTTCCGCCCAGGTGTGTGGGAAGCCCAGTGCATTTAGAATGCTTCCTGGGTTATCTCTGAGCTACGAGACCAACTTGAGTGTTGATGTAAAGTTAATAAATGACCCTGACATCCTACTTTAAAAGCATCAATGGAAGAAGCTTGCTTTCTCTCTCAGACTTCAGATGCTTGTGGGAGGACAAAGCTGAGACCTATTTCCTGCTTCCTCCCATTCAACTTGTACAAGAAGACATGACTCTCCTTCATTGTATAAGAAAGATACCAGTACAGCCCTTCTCTTACCCTCTGTTTCAACCTGAAGACATTTTGTTAAATTTTATTTTATAGAAGCTTCATGTAGATGTGTGAGAGCAATAGACATTTATGCATATGGGAACCAAATTATATTTTATGGGGGCTGGGAGATGGTGCACCCAGTTAAGTGCACTTAGAGCAAAGTGCAAGGAGCATGCAAGGATCTGGGTTTGAGGCCCTGGCTCCACACCTGTGTGGGGTGGGAGAGGAAGGGGGTCTTCACAAGCAGTGACGCAGGTCTGTAGGTGTCTTTCCATCTCTCTACCTCTCTACTTCCTCTTCCCCTCTCAATTTCTCTCTGTCCTGTCAAATAAAAGCAATAAATGGTCTCCAGAAGCAGTGGATTTGTAGTGTCAGCACTGAGCCCCAGTGATGGAGGAGGAGGAGGAGGATGGGGAGGAGGAGGAGGATGCCCATCATCCCATCTCAGGAGCAAGCCACATCCCTCCCCTTGGGGCGACAGAAACCAACTCTGCCCCACAACTTTCAACAATGCCCAACAAGTCTGCTGTTGACCAAGAGAAATAAAGAAAACCCAGTCCACTACTCTATCACCGGCTTGGCTTATTATTCTTTTTTAAAGATTTCATCGATTCAATATTGAATCGATGAAATTTTACAAAATTTACAAAATTTTACAAAATTTTACAAAATTACATGTCAACAGAGCTATGATTCCACACCATTCCCACCTTCCGTTGCCTCAGCAAGCTGCAGACAAGGCTGCAGACTATGATTTCCACAACTCTCCGTCTCCATTTGTACACAGTTACTCCTTTGTCTTCAAGGTCCACTCCTATCCTCCCCTCCAAGGGTTTGGCTTCTTATTCTGTGTACAGACTGGAAAAGTCTAGTGGAACTTAGCTTTCTTTTAATTACACCTAACGATGGCCAGGATACTGAGTTTCCATCCCTCTACTTATGTAGGGGAGAAGATGGCTTAAATAAATAGCTGAGATTGGTCAAGAGTGAATGACTAAGTCAGCTTTGGTAGTGGTAGTTGTACAACCTTGTGAATAAAATAGGAATTAGTGAATCGTACACTTTGAGAAGCCAAGTGTTAATAGTACGTGAAATATATGCAAAATAGCAAAAAAAGAAATGCTAGGCAGCCAACAAAATGGTAAACTATAAATAAAAGAAGACTCAGAGTTCCTGCCCCTGGTTCCACCTGGAAGGAGTTATGGAGCCGGAAGTTCCACTGCTGTAGCAACTCTCTTGCTCCACCTCTTTATTTTTTCTCTGTATCTGAGTGAAAAATCATCCTGCAGGGGCCAGGGGGGGGGCACATTCAATTAAAAGCAAATGATATTCAGCACAAGGATCTGGGTTCGAGTCCCTTGTTCCCCACTTGCAAGGGATACACTTCATGAGTGGTGAAGCAGGTTAGCAGGTATCTATCTTTCTCTCACTCTTCCCTTCCCCTCTAAATTTCTCTCTGTCCTGTCCAATAAAATGGAAAAAATGGCCACCAGCATTCATAGTACTAGTACTGAGCCCCAGCTACAACCCTGGATCCAAAAACAAAACAAAAATCAACTGGAGTGGTGGAACTGGGTATGAGTGAGGCTCTAGATATGCAAAAAAAAGAAAAAGAAAAAGAAAAAAACCCAGACCCCTCCACTGGTTTCCTAGGCAACACTGCAAAGTCTTCCTGGCACACTGTTGGGAATAGCTCACAGCATCTGGCTGTCCTGAGAAGCCCTGAGCATTTGGCTCAGTCATCCAGAGCTTTGACGTGTACCCCACCCCCACCCGCCTTTCATTCATTCTGTGCCAGTTACTCTTGAGCACTCTGTTCAATGCCAGGTTCACTGAATCCACTCCTCACCAAGTCTGGGATTCTCAACTCAGTTCTGTAGGGCTGACTCCTTTCTGTTTTTGGTATGTTAATCCAAATGTCCAAATGTCTTTCCTTAAACTGACTTCCCAACTGTCTCCAAAGAAAGTAAGTCAGTAGCTCTCTGAGCTACTTTCAATGACATCACCCTCATCTTTCCTTCCCTTTTCTTTTCTTTCTTTCTTTTTCTCTCTCTTTCTTTACCTTACTCTTTTCTTCAGGGCATGCACCTTGACTGAAACTATCTGATGATTTATTTTTGCGGCATTGTCAGGTTTTTTCACTTGATATGTGACCTGGTGAGTAGACAGCTGGCCTGCCTTCTTCACGTCTGTGTCTCTCCAGCCTCTCACCAGGCTTGATGTAGGGCCAGGTGGCAGAGCACATATTCCCTGTGTCAAGATCTGGGTTAACATCCTTGGCCCCCATCTGTAGGGGGGAAGCTTCCTGAGTGGTGGAGCCCTGCTGTAGGTGTCCTTCCTTCTCTCTCCCTCCTTCTCTCCCTAAATTTCTCTGGCTCTTGTCCTCTGTCAAAAAGAAAAGAAAAATGACCACTGGGAAAGGCAGAATTGTGTAGGCACTGAATCCCATCAATGCCACTGGTGGCAAAAGAAAAAAGAAGCGAAAAGAACTTTGGCAGGAAACAATGGATGAGTGGGATTCTTCTCTGTCTGTGCCCAATAGAGAAAGGTGAATTTATCTCTATGCTACCACCTCACGCATGTAGCAGTGCCGGGCTAGCGTGGGGGTGCCTCTTCCCAGGCACGTACTCTCTGAGTTGGAGAGCCTGGGCTGCTACTCACTCAGCGACGTGTGAGAGAGATGACTCAGGAACCAAACATGTGGCGGCAGTGAGGCAATTCAATTTCTTTATTGATCAGAAAGCTAAGGCTTTTAAAGGGCAGACCCACAAGTGGCAAGTCAGAAATGGAAATGGCTAGGAAAGGGGCAGAGAATGGCAAAAGGGAGCTGGAAAGGTAAGAACTTCCTTAGCAACTGTTGTGAGGGTTTTAACTGGTAGGATTAATATTACCCTGCAGGCAGAGAGGGTCTTGAGGATAGAAAGAAGATAGATCAAAGGAATGGAATGGGTGGGGATCTTTCAGGCAAAACAATGATTATGTAGATAGGCCATAGTATCAGGAATGCAGGGTGCTTTGTGAGGCTCCTCACAGTTTTCCAAAATCTCCCCCTTTATTTTTATCTTCTTTATAGTATCAGAAATTTGGGGTGCTTTGTGAGGCAGGGAGTCAGATAAGACAGGGCAAACCTTTGGGGTTACTCCTGTCCCTCCTTGCTCAACCTCTTGGTAGAGAGAGAGAGACTGACAGGATAGACGCACTCTTCAGGTCAAGTCCTGCCAGGTTCTACCACATCCTCACAACTTCCTGACATAGTAGGAAGACTGGGCAAAATTAGAAAGTGTAAAGTCATCTATATGTTCTTAACTCCATCTCAACTACTGGAAGTTGTTTTCTGAGCAAGTACATAATTGCAGAGAGCCAACAGTTTTCATTTGGAAGATACCTTATTCTGTCAGATCTTGAACATTTTGAGAATTGTTTCCTAGGAGACTATTGTTTCCTAAATCACAGCTTATCCATGACCTCCAGCAGGTTATGCAATCCAAACTTACCAAAACAATCAACAGGCTTTCAAAGCTTACAGGCACAGGAATGTGTTTTATGATAAATTAAAAAAGAAGCAGAAGAAGAAGGAGGAGGAGGAGAAGAAGAAGGAGAAGAAGAAAGAAAGAAGATAAAAGTAAAGAAAAGAAAGGAAAAGAAAAGATGAAAGGGAGGAAGGAGAGGGGAGAAAAAGGTAGGGGCAGAGAGAAAGATAGTATAATGGGTATGCAGACAGAATCTCATGCCTGAGGCTCCCATTTCCCTCTCTCTATTCCAGCCCTAGTTCTCATCATAAACCGGAGATAGGCAGAGCTCTGGCTAAAAAAGAAAAAAAAAAAGACAACGTTAATAATGAGAACAGGGCTTTGACTGAGAAATAGTTTGAGGCTAATACTACTAACTCCGAGAACACCTGTGGCCAGAGGTGGAGAGTATATGCCATGTGTCATGCAGCATGTGCAGAGCCCTAGTCACATAGCCTCTGCAGGTGTCCTTGTGGCAGACACTGTTGTAAAGAGCCTCCCAAGGCATAATTCTATGACCTGTGACTGTGAAGGCCTTCATCACCATCACTGGATGTTCCTACTATGTGGCACAACTGGCTTTAAGCAAGGTAGACAAGCTGGGCTGCTCTGACCTGATCACATGAACCCTTGCAATCTGGGAATAGAAGCCAGAGATAGGAAGGGAGTTATTTGAGCTGTAGAATGATTCAGCACAATGCAAGTGTTCATTTCTAGTTTTGCAGATTAATGTAGCAAGGACTGGAGGGGATCCTGGATGATGAAAATGGCTGCTGGCATTCAAAGACCTCAATCCTACAAGCACAGGAGCTGAATTCTGCTAACAACTTTAATAGGCTCCAAAAAAAGGGGGGAGGGGTCAGGATCCAGGTATGGTTGCAGTTGGCCAACACCTTAATGATACCCTGGGCAGATATCTCAGAAGTCCCAAATCACATGAGGACTTCTGTCCCAGAGAACTGTGCTCTAACACGGGATCATATTAAAGCCACTGAGCCTGTGGTCACTTAAGTAGACAGCAATTACTAAAACATAAAGTATATTTGATCAGGTGACACAACTGCTGAGGTAATATTCAGGACATGGGGGTCCGGGGAGTACTCCTTTTTTTCTAGCTTTGCACACTCGGAGCTAGGATGCACACCACACATTCTTAGAGTAGAGTTTGTTGTCACTGAATTTTCACATGTGAAGTGGAGATTCATTTGGTGAAGGGTTCCTCTTATTCCTTTTTTTTTTTGCACCATATGGAAGTGGAGGAGTTTACTCCGTCAGGCCAGTGAAAAGTGAACTCCTATGTGATATAAACAGTGTTATTACAGAGTGGATCTTGAACAAGGAGGGTCTTTGGGCCTTGCTCTTTAACCTTCGGTTTTAGCTTGGTCTTAGGGCCCACAGACCTCCAGGTAATCCATCTCCCAAGCTTTCCCCTTAACCTTAATTAGCAAGGCTAATAGAAGAATTTAGATATCATACACATGAACCCCTGTCCCTAGAAATTCTTCATCATCAAAACTGCCACAGACCCAAGGAGATCCCACTTGACCACACATGACCATGTGTCTCCTTCCCCAACATAATGAAGAGAAGATATAGTTATGATGATAATATAGCTAAAAATCTATTTAATTCTTATATATGCTCACTCAGTGCTGGGTACAGAGGATCTCAATGGATCCTTACCCCAAACGTTGCAAGATATTGACATGAATTAGTATTTTCACCTCTATCAGTAGCTGCTGTGACGCAGTATACCAACCAGCCATAGCGCTGGGCTGATGCCAGCCCTGGCAACAGAGCTGTGATCTGCACAAACGCACATAGGACTGTGGGTAGATCTGGTCTGTGCAAATGCCCAAAGCATTGTGGGTGAACTGAGTAGACTTAAAAGCACAGCCAGACAGAAGTCCAGGCTCTTTGGCGGCTGCTTCTTCTCCTGGTCAGGCGGATCTCGGCTGAGGTGCCTGAGGTGCTCTGTCATGGCTGCCACCCCTGGGCACTGAACACGTGACTCAGCTAACCGCTAAACTCTAAGACTCCTCTACAGGCGTGAGCAACCTTTACCTCGGCTGATAATTGTTTATCTCATGGGACTGAACTTTTGATAAGTACTCATGGACTTCATGGACCTAGAGTATTCTTAACCCCTGCTGATAACTGCTTATTTTGCAGTACCTAAAATATATGTCCCACACCTCTTTGCTGCCCTAATAAAACCTTGATTCCTTTCAACCTACTCCCAGCCGCCCCTCAGCGGAATCCATTATGCGAAGCAGCAGCGAAAGCCCTTTAATTTTACTTACAACAAGTAGCTAAGGAGATTTGAGGACTTTCACATTAGTCATGCCACTGGCCCAAGAATCAGCAAAGCAGAGGCAGAACTCCAACTCAGTGTCTCTGGCCCCTGTTTTGTGCACGTAACCTCTTTAAGCCAGGCTGAACAACGGGTAACAGAAGGAAGGGCATGGCCCAGGTGCGCTGTGGGAACCGGAGGAGAGTGAACCAGGTGTGTTAGTGTGTAGGAAGAGAGGGGAGGCCTGAATACAGATCTCTGGATACAGAGTAGGGTGACACTTCGCGGGATTAAACAATGTGCTGCTGTTAGAGACTGATTCTCTAATAACTAAGCTCTCTGGATTGTAAATGACGGAAATTCAACTAGTGCCTCACTCTGAGGTGGAACTTAAGAGACAGAAAGGAGAAGCACAGGGAAAACTTAGATTGTCTGTGGTCCGTTGGAATACAGCCAAGGACTCGAACAGGGGAGACGGGAAGGGGCTGAGACCCAGTTCATCATGGGGGAGGAGGAGTTCGGCTGGGGGTGGGGGTGGCGCACATACACCTAGACAGACAGGCAGAGAACTGAACTCATGTGACAAATACCTTGTAATTCTTCATTTCCCTCAATACAGCTCTGGAAAAAAAAATAAAGGCAATTTATTATTGAGAGAAAGCAAATGTGAGATACAGGAAGCAAAGAGAATAAAATGTCTAGTAATGCTGTGCTGTGCTAAACACGAGACCGAGGGAGGGGGAGAATGGTCTGCACTCGATACTGAGCTCAGCCTGTGGTGTCAGCAGAACCAAACTCAAACGCTCCTTCCCTCCTTTCCAATTCCTTTAGTGCAGCACCTTATTCTGTCTTTCCATTTCCTCTTTTCTCTTATTTTATTTTTTGCTACCAGTGTTATTCCTGGTGCTTGGTGCCTGCACTATGAACCCACTGCTCCCAGTGACTGTTTTTTTCTTTCTTTCTTTCTTTCTTTCTTTCTTTCTTTCTTTCTTTCTTTCTTTCTCTCTTTCTTTCTATTTTTTACTTAACAGGACAGAGAGAAACTGAGAAAGGAAAGTGGGTGATACAGTGGGGAGAGTAAGAATGACACCTGCAGACCTGCTTCACCGTTCACGTAGTGTTCCCCCCTGCAGGTCAGGGTGGGGGTTCGAACCCGGGTCCTTGCACATGGTGATGTGTGTGCTTAACCAGGTGCGCCACCATCCCGGCCCCTCCTCTTTCTTTCTAAACAAATATTCCTCCTTCTCTCTGGGGATCTTTAGAAAACACGTTCACCATCAGCTTCCCAAAATACGTGGCAGATTCCAAGTTCCCATTTAAAAAAAAGGATGGTGATATTGAATAGGCTCTGAGAAAAAGCTCATTGGACCACCTTGGGCTAGGGGTCCACTCCCAAATGAACCTGCCATGTCCGTGGGCTCATTTATGCTCTTAACCTGCAAGATTCTAGTGCAACCCCATGGCCAAGGAGGAACAAGAAAGATGTGTACTTCAAGCTTTCTGAGAAAGGTGCCCTATGGGTGAAGGGGGTGTCAGGGAAGGCAAGTCCTGAAACATTTTCTGGGCCAGGTTAACAGGCTAATAACTGATTAACAGGCGGCCACAGGCTTGGCAGAACCTGAGTTATCAGAGGCCTGACATATTACATAGGAAGTCCTGAGTCTCTTCAATCATGTTATTTGAAGGAGCAGCAACCCATCCATCCAACCATCACTGAAATCAAGAGGACTATGGAAATAAGGAACAAGTCAAGCTGGTCCCATTCAGTACCCCAGCACTTCCTCTTACTTACTTTGATTCTGTGGACTGGTGGCTCCTTCCAACACATCCCGCTCTTGGCCAGTTACTGAATCCAGGACAATGGAATCAACCACCCTCTAACTTGTGAAAAAATAAGGCTGTGCGAGGGGCTGGGTGAGAGGCTGAGAGGGAATTTAACACCTCTATAAGTACCTCTAAGGCTTCTGCCTGGGAAGTTCAGGCTCATTGCATGAAAAATCACCGATTGAAGAACAACACGGTGTAGGTGATGAGAACACTGACACTCAGAGTAATTTGGGGGAGCAGGAGGAGGACGCTGGAGGAATGTTATTAGTCCTTCAGGAAATGCTGGCTATTAGCACTGGAAGTGACACTTGCAAAAATCAAAAGACCACACTCATGGCTACAACCTGCCGACAACGACGTCGTGACTCCCAATGAAATGTGGCAGTTAAGAGGCAGAGCTGTGCAGCTAGACCTAGACCCTAGGGCTGGGCAGTTACGAATCGACTACAGCAAAACGGAAGATAATGTAGTGATCCCTGAACATGCATTTTAGCACCAGACCAGAAATGATGAGTGATTTTGGTCTCTTACACATTCTAAGACTCAGTTCCTGTGTTAGGGATACAATACAGGGTCTGGGTGTGGTGTATCTGGTTGAACCCACACATTATAATCTGCAAGGACCCCGGTTCATGACCCTGGTTGCCACCTGCAGGAGGAAAACTTCACAAGTGATGAAGCAGTGTTACAGGCGTTTCTTTCTCTCTCTCTCTCTTTCTCTCTATCTATCTTCCCCTTCCTCTTTGATTTCTGATCATCTCTATCCAATAACTAAATAAAAATAATAATTAAAAGAATTTTTAAATGTTTTTTTAATGTAAGAATGTAATAATACATAAACTACTGTGAGAATTTAAGATCTGTTCCAAGGAACTATCCTGACACTGAGTAAGCACATGACCTTTTTTCTGTCTCCTATTTATCTTTATATCACAGGAAAAAGAAAGGAAGAAAGAAGGAAGGAGAGGAGGGAGGAAGGAGGGAAGGAGAGAAAATGCTAGGCCTATTAGAGGAAACTGACAGGCTGATAATAGTGGCCCTGGTGTCGTCTTCACTAGAGGAAAGGTACTAGTCAGAATTTATTGGAGAGAAGAAAGCAGATGCATTAACCACCTCTCAGGTCAGGAACTCTGACTTACCCACAGATGAGGCATCTACCACACCACACGGCTCAAGTAGCTATTTCTTTCCCACTAATGGACAGGAATAGTGAGGTGAGTTCACTTCCTGCCTCTGAAGAAGTTTGGTATTATTGTTAAGTAGTTGTGCAGAGAAAAGTAAGTTCTTAAGCCTATTAAAGTGCCCTTGGTAGCTCCAGACACCACTGATTGTATAATCATTGAGTTCAGTGAGTTCAATTCCTTCCTGTCAGAATGGGAATAATCCTTCTTCTTCTACTCACTGTTTTCTAACGACAAAAGAGAAGCAATTTGTAATAACTATAATAGCAATGATCATTAAGATAATTTCATTACATAACATCTTTATAAAATAAGAAGGATTTTACATTGTACTTGGGAGCAGATAACAAGTGTGAGGTCTGGTAGCTTTTCAGTTATGTGGCCTTGAGCAAGTGATTCAATACCACTGGGTCCGCTTTCTCCTCTATGGAATGATTGTCCTAGCCAGAAATACTCCTGTAAGGTACTTTGAGAGCTTGAAGAGGTAATTATGCACACAGTAGACACAAAGAAAGGACATACTAAGTGAATAAATATTTGAATTATTATTATTATTGCATTAGAATCTCCAGGGCTGAGGCTGGATGGTTAAGCACACACATGACAGTGCACAAGGACCCAGGTTCAAGTTTGAAGCTTCCCACCAGCAGAGGGGAAGCTTCACAGGTGGTAAAGCAGGGATGCAGTTCCTTCCTTCTACTTCTTTCCCTCTCAGCCTCTCTCTCTGTCTCCATCCAAAATAAATAAATAAAATATTTGAGAGACAGAATCTCCAGGACTTGTTATAGTGTTTGACACTGCATGTTGGGAGATGCAGACACTGCTGATGTTCATTTCATGGGGCATGTGCTTCCACAGAGTTTTCAGAGTAACCTCCACTTGCCTGGTTTTCTAGATGAGACTATACATCTCAGAATTAATAGAAGTTTGTTTTGGGTCAAGTGACTTTTCAACAGAGTCTGAGCTGTGACCCTTTAAGTAGTATTTTACGGAGGAATGAGATGATATAACCTGCTTGCACAAGGGGACTGGCAGTGCTGCACCTGACTGAACACACACATTGACACGCGCAAAGACCTGGCTTCAGTCTGAGTGCCCACTCCCAGCCTACAGTGTGTGTGTGTGTGTGTGTGTGTGTGTGTGTGTGTGTGTGTAGGGGGAGCTTCACAAACAGTAAAGCAAGCTTGCATATATCTGTCTTTATCTCTCCTTTTGCATATATCCCCATCCCCTTTTAATTCTCAATATCTCTGTCCTATCTAATAAAGAAACGAGAGTGGGGAATGGTTACTGGGAGTGGTAGATTTGTAGTGCTGGCATGAAGCCCCATTGATAATTCTGGTGATAAAAAATAACTAAAAAAAAAAAAACACACACACACACACACACACAAATACAATGGACAGACAACCTCACCACTGTGTCCTGAACCTCCCCTCCCCAGAGCCCTGCCCCACTAGGGAAAAGTGGAAACAGACTTCCAACACCTATCCAGCAGGGAAGCAATTACAGAAGGCAGACCTTTCACCTTGTGCACTCCATAAAGAATTTAGGTCCAGGGAGTCGGGAGGTAGCACAGCGGGTTAAGTGCACGTGGCGCAGAGCACAAGGGCCGGCTTAAGGATCCCGGTTCAAGCCCCCGACTCCCCACCTGCAGGGGAGGAAATAAAGGAGGGAAAAAGATATTGACAGGAGGAAAAGAGGAAAGGGAACGTCTAAGCTTATGTGAGGTGTTTGAAAGTATACTTTCACCAAAATGAGACATTTCTTTTATCTAAAAAGATGAAAAATACATAATTAAAATAATTATTTCCTTTTTTTTTTTTTTTTTAAGCCAGAGCACTGCTCAGTTCTGGTTTATATTGAGGCTGGGGGATTGAACCTGGAACTTTGAAGCCTTAGATGAGACAGTCTCTTTGCATAGCCACTATGCTATCTACCCTCACCCTATTTCATATTATTATTATTATTATTATTATTATTATTATTATTATTATTATTATTTTAACTAGAGCACTCTCATTCTGGTTTATGGTAGTACTGGGCATTGAACCTGGGATCCTTGGTGGCTCAGGTATGAAAGACCTTGGTGCTTCCACTCAGGCTATCTCCTTAGAGCTACTGTCCAGAAAAGTCAGGGCACCACTCAGCTTTGGATATTAGTGGTGTCAAGGGAATTAAGCTTTGTGGTACACTTGTGCTATCTCCCTGTCCTTTCCATTACTTCTTAAAAAAAGAATATATATATATATATATATACATATATGTAAATATATGTAAATATAAGTAAATATAAGTATAAGTGATAAGTATATATACCACAGATAGAATTCACACTAGGGTGAGGTCAGGTCTCAGGGTGACAGACAAGCACTCACTGGCTGTCTGCTCATGCTGACTGTCTGCACAGAGTAGGTCTCTGGAGCTTCTCTCCTGTCTGCGCTGTCATTCGGTCATCATTTATTGGCAACTCTGTGCCTTGAGGCAAGAATCTTTTCATTATTTATAGAAGCAGGGTTTCTCATTATAAAAATAACATACCCACAGCACTGGATTTAGCTCATCAAAAGGAAAAACGAGAAGGCGACTGCAGTCCCCCTACCCTGCCACGGTGTTGCTTGTTATGGTAGCTGGCCTTCCACAGACAGGTAGATGCACAGGTACCGTCTCCACCTGCATCTTTAGAGCACCTCGAACGGTCAGGTCGCAGGTCCCCAGGAATGTGAGGCACCACCTTAAACTCTAGTCCATGCCCGTTCCTGCCTACAGCCTTACCAGAGAACGTGGTTTCCTCTGGGGCTAGTGCCATGTCCTGGCTGTGCCTCAGTGTTCTCAGTGGTAACTTGGGAGCAGTACCAAGGACCCTCACATCCTCAGAGGCCACTGTGAGGGCTCGGTGACTCTAGATGAGGTGCAGGTAGAAAGAACTATGTGTGTGTGTGTTTGGGGGGGGGTGCAGGCGGTGGTGGCACATCTGCTTAAGTGCACAAGTACAAAGTGCCAGGATCCAGGTTCGAGCCCCAGGCTCCCCACCTGCAAGGGGAAGCTTCATAAACTGTGTTGCAGGTCTGCAGGTCTCTCTCTCTCTCTCTCCCCCTCCCTATCTCCCCCTCCTATCTCATATTTTCTCTCTCTTAGCCAATAAAATGAAAAAAAAAATGGCTGTCAGGAGCAGTGGATTCATACTGCTGGAACCAAGTCCCAGTGATAATCCTGGAGACAAAACAAAAGCAACTATGTGACTTTCTCCTGTGTTTCCTTACCAGTTCACCATACTTTGGTCAATGGTGCCACTGGCTTCTGTGGTCCTCTACAGGAACCAAAGACTGACTTCTGGACAGTGAGGTGACTTCAGTTCCTACTCAGTGGCCTAGAACACTCATTTCCTTCTGCTTTGTTCTCCCACTGAAACATCAGTAGCTTTACTGTGTCACTTAATGCTGTTTGCTTCTATCTGTAGGCATGCTCTTTCATAATTCTTTTTTTTTAACTAATTAATTAATTTGTTATTGGATAGACAGAGAGAAATTGAGATAGAAGGGGGAGATAGAGAGGAAGAGATACAGAAAGACACTTGCATATCTGCTTCACTACCTGTGAAGCAACTCCCCTGCAGGTGGGGAGCCGAGGGCTTGAACTGGGATCCTAAACGGTCCTTGCGCTTTGCACCGTGTGCACTTAACCCACTGCACTACCGCCCAACTCCCTCTCTCTCTTTCATAATTCTACATGGTCTTTCAGGGTTCTACAATAATTGTCTCAGAGCTCTTCTTGTCTCAGGACAAACTCTTTTCTCCCCAGAACTCTCTCCTTTCAAGTTTAACAATTGAGCTCTGAATATGCAAGTGTTAAATGAGCAAATTTGAGGGCCAGGCAGTGGTACACCTGGTTAAGCGCAGGCATTACAGTGCACAAGGGCCCAGGTTCAAGCCCCTGGTCCTCAGCTGCAGGGGGAGAGCTTCATGGGTGGTGAAGTAGGGCTTCTGAGGCTTCTTCCCCTCTCTCTTTCCTCCTCCCCTCTCAATTTCTGTCTCTATCCAATAATAAATAAAAAGGTTTTCGAATTAACACATGTGTTGGTTCAGAAATTACAGAAACAGTTAAAAAATTCAACAGTTTTTTTTTTTTTTGCCTCCAGGACGGACTATGGCTGGGCTCAGTGCCTACACTATGAGTCCACTTCTCCTGTGGCCTTTTTTTTAAAAATTTTTTTGGATAGGACAGAGAGAAATTGAGAGAGAAGGGGAAGACAGATGTGGGGAAGGGCCCACTGTCTGGGAAGTCCAAGCCATTATTCCCAGGAGAGTCTGAGCGGGTTGACCCCGAGCCCCCTCTTAGAGAGCGGTAGGCAGGTCCCCCCTGACCGCATGACCTTATGATTGACGGATGGGCTTATCCAGACTGGGAACCTCCCTGCATGTGCTTCCTCATTCCCTCTGAACAAAGGCCATGGATTACTGTGTATGGCCAACAACAAAAACCCACCGCAAATATCCTGGCTTTGTTCAACTGCCTCCTGCCCCTCCTGCCCTGAGATGCTTGTAATTTACTCTTAGAGAAAAAAGCCTACCTGTGTATTGGGAACACAAGACCAGACCTTAACGGGACCTTCCCAGTCGCGGTCAAATACTTGATAGGTCAAGATTTAACTCTGTATTGTGTATGGATTAATGATTACCTCAACCTTTCCCAAACCCTTCGGTATATCTACTTGCTTGCATCCTTTAATAAAAGAGCCATCTCTGAGGCTTCTCCCGGTGAAGGAGGAAGAGATGTGATCGATTCCTCTCCGAACACTCTCCCTCATCACCAGGGGCCACCCTGGTCTCTGCCACCAGTGGCCAGGGAGGCGGAGAGCCTGGGATGACTCCCAGATAGAGAGAAAGATAGACACCTGCAGACTCGTTTCACCATGTGTGAAGCAAGGTCCTTGCAGGTGGGGAGCCAGGGGCTCGAACTGGGATCCTTGCATGGATTCTTCTGCTTCATATTAGGTGTGCTGAACTCTGTGCACCACCGCTCGACCCCCTTCAGCAGTTTTTATTCACCCCTTCATGTCCAGCACAAAATAATTCAGTTGCTCCTACCACCTGTCTTCCAAATGAATAATTAAAGAGGCATATGTTTGTGTCACATAACTACAAAGTATCTAATGCTTCCTTTTCATACTCAGAAATTTAAAAGCAAATTATGACAGATAAGTGACCTAATTTTCCATTTCAACTACTGCATAGTATTCCATAGTGACACCAGTTACAAATGGTTTTAAGTATCCCACAACATGTATGGGGGGAGGGAACTTTCCTGGGAATATGCCATTTTTAAGTTCTTTTTTGAAATCTTTTTTCATTACTCTTATTAGATAGAGACATCGAGAAATTGAGAGGGGAGGGGATGATGGAGAGGGAGAGAGACAGAGAGACACACGCAGTCCTGCTGTACCACTTGCAAAGCTTCCCCCTGCAGGTGGGGACTGGGGGCTTGAACCGGGTCCTTGGGCTCTGTAACATGTGCACTCAGCCAGGTGTGACACCACCTGGCCCTGGAATGTGCCGTTTGTTCTTCCCTTCCCTTCCCTTCCCTTCCCTTCCCTTCCCTTCCCTTCCCTTCCCTTCCCTCCCTCCCTCCCTTCCTTCCTTCTTTCCTTTCTTCTTTTTCTTTCTCCAGGATTATTGCTGGAGCTCAGTGCTGCCACTACAAATCCACTGCTCCTAGCAGTCATTTTTTTACTTTATTGGACAGGATACAGAAAATAGAGAGGAGGGGGAGACAACTGAAGAGAAAGACAGACACCTGCAGACCTGCTTTGCAGCTTGTTAAGCGGCCCCCTGCAGGTGGGGAACCTGGGGCTCGAACCCAGATCCTGTACAGATCCTTGCACTTAGTACTGTGTGTGCCTGACCTGGTGCAACGCCCCGGGGTGCCCCACCTCCTTGTTTTCTTATTTTCTTGGTGAAGTCTGTGAGTTTCACGGTAATAGGCTTTCTCTATCACAGTAATCTTTTCCTCTAGTAGAGTGCCTATTACATATGAAACGCTCAGAAATTAGTTGGTGAATAAGTGAAAAGAAAAAGTAGAGGATCCCTCCAGAGTCCAGACATAGGAATAAGAAAGGTTTTTGTTTGTTTGTTTGTTTGTTTTCAGTCCTTTCTTCCCAGTCCTCTGACCTTGAGGATTTAGAACATGGGCAGCTTTCCACATCGGAAGTGGCCGAGAGGCCCTTGGCTATTTTAGCGGAACCCAGCTGCTCACAGTAAACAAACTGCCTGTCCCATTTTTTAATTCTTGTGTAAACACCCAAAGCCCTCTGGGCACAGACAAAATGGGGTTAAATAAACCAAATAAATAAATAAATAAATAAGTAAATGTTTCAAAATAGCCAAAGGGATATTTCCAATAAACCACTTCAATGCAGGAGAGAAGAAATGTGTTGGGGAAATAAAAAAAATAAAAAGAAAATAAATGCCCAAAGCAGCAAATGTATGAAGCAGCTATAAAGTTAACAGAAATGCAAGTGCTGCAGAGAAATGTGCTGTTTTAGCATCATATCTTCAGGGTATTGCCAGAGCGTTCGCTTCTTTTACGAGGCAGCCCTGAAGTTGGAAATATAAACACTTTAAATCATTACTTAGCGAGAAGGGAAGCCATTTCTTTGCTTAGGCAAGCCTGATAGCAGCTGAGATAATGCCCCTTGTTCATTTGTTCTCCTCTCTCCCCAAGAAGCTGGAAAGATCTGCTAGACTGTTACAGTCCGTGCAGGGCAAAGCATTACATCAGATTATTTATTTAATGGGATGTTCCATTCCAGGCTTGACACAGCACATTTTCTCTCATTTCCTTTATTCCAGCTGGCCTTCCACCCGGGAGATCTTCCTCCAACTCTGTCATCCTCACCAATTCTGCTGATCCCTCCTGCTCCACGCTAAATCTAACTTAACTCCCAGATGCTCCCAAGCACTGTATGCCCTGGAGAAGTGTATCGTAAGGATTTCAAACCCTAAGTGGGTTTTGTGTGCCTGCAGCTCTGTGCATTGCTGTAGACTCTTGGAATCTCTCTCTCTCTCTCTCTCTCTCTCTCTCTCTCTGTGCTTCATAAAACAGGTACAATACTGATACCAACATCTCATACGTTTTGTGAGATGTCAGCCGCCACTGTCTAAGTAATTGTGGTCATTGTGATGAGACATTCTTCCCCTTGGGGTTTGTCTTTCAAGGTCATGGTGGGGTTCCTCCTCTTAATACCACAATATCCCATGACACCCCAGTGTGACTTTGATCACACTGCCCTGTCATCAACTCTTTTTGAAAAATTATTTTATTGTCTTTATTTATTGCAGAAAGACAGCCTAAAATCTAGAGCAAAGAGGGAGATAGAGAGGGAGAAAGACACCTGTAGCCCTGCTTCACCACTCACAAAGCTTTCACAAAGCTTTCCCCCGTAGGTACGGACCAGGAGCTCAAACCCAGGTCCTTGCACATTGTAACATGTGCACTCAACCAGGTGTGCCAACACCCAACCTTTTATGGTTTTTTAAATATTTTAATTTCTTTTTAAAAAGATTTTAATTTCTTATTTAAAAGATTTTATTGATTTATTAATGAGAAAGATAGGAGGAGAGATAGAGAGAACCAGATATCACTCAGGGACATGTGCTGCTGGGAATTGAGCTCAGGACCTCTTGTTTGAGAATCCAAAGCTTTATCCACTATGCCACCTCCCAGAACAACTTTCAATTTTTTTATTACTGGATAAGAGAGAAAAATTTAGCAGGAAGTGGGGGAGAGATGGTGGAGAAGACATAGAGACACCTGCAGACCTGCTTCACCACTTGTGAAGCTTTCCTCCTGCAGCGAGGGGACCAGGGGCTTGAACCCCGGTCCTTGCAAACTGTGCACTTAATCAGGTACACCACCCCCTGGTCCCTCGTCAACTCTTTGTCTGCCTGTCACCTCACTGCATTCGACTCCAGAGGTAAAGTTCTCCATGCACACCAATAAAACTCTGCCTCGGGGGTCGGGCAGTGGCGCAGCAAGTCAGGCGTACTTGGCACAAAGCAAGCGTAAGGACCGGTATAAGGATCCTGGTTCGAGCCCCTGGCTCCCCACCTGCAGGGGAGTCGCTTCACAGGCGGTGAAGCAGGTCTGTGGGTGTCTGTCTTTCTCTCCCCCTCTCTGTCTTCCCCTCCTCTCTCTATTTCTCTCTGTCCTATCCAACAATGAACAGCATCAACAATAACAATAATAACCACAACAAGGCTACAACAACAAGGGCAACAAAAGGGGAGAAAAGATGGCTTCCAGGAGCAGTGGATTGATGGTGTAGGCACTGATCCCCAGCAATAACCCTGGAGGCAAAAAATAAAAAAATAAAAATAAAAAACTCTGCCTCTTGTCAATGTGTTTGCATTTTTCTGTTCTCTCTCATTCTTTCTGCATAAGAGTCCTAGAGGTTAAACTCACTAATTTTTAGATTCTAGACAGAAAACAAGGTTCGAAGAGACTGAGAAGCAGGTGAGACGAAGTTCAAACTCACGTTAGCTAGCTGCTTTAACACCCTTGTTGCTAAGAGAGCAAGGGAAGCATCTATTAAACCTGTGATGTCCTACTCAACCACTCAATTTGACTGCCTGGAACAAGGAGGGAGAAAGGAAAAATAATAGCAGTAAACTTCCACCAGCCACTCACCGGGTGGCAGGCTTTCGTGTGAGCATTTCACAAACACGAACTCAACTTCATCCTAATCCAAACCCGAGGAATAGGTACCATTCCTGGGATACAACTGTGGAGTTTTGAGACATCAGACAATTTACCCAAGACAGCACAGCCAGTCAGGGGCAGGGCTTTCTCTCTGCTCTAATGCCAGGTGACCTATTAATGGCTCCCCCAAACTGATCCGCAGACCACAGACCTCTTCCAGTCTATTGCTCATGGCTACGGATGTTGCTGTGTACATACAAACACACGGCTTTGCAGGGTTCTCATTGTGCAAGCCAACAAACAAAATCAGTTTCTGAACCTACGTGAATATCAAAACCTGAGCATATCCGTGTGCTCAGTCATGTTTTTGCTTGGAAGAGAGAACGCTGCCAACCCTATGTATGTTCACTGACCCAGCCCTGCCTTAACCATGGAGCAGTAGAGCATGAATTACCTCTACTGGCCTCTAGAGGGTGCCACATCCCCACTCAGCCCCACTCACAGCCCCTCCAACCCACGCAAAGGACAAAGTGAAGACAGTTCAGATTCCAAGGAGATCTGTTGTGTCTTCTTCTCACAGCAGTCTCCCCAGCATTCTTTCCATATCCTTTATACTCAGTCTGTGTGGTTCACTGAGTGAGGTTCCTCCCCACTCCCACCAGACAAGGGCACAGGCAATCCATAGACCACCTCCCTTTCCTTCACAGTGATGGGCTAAGCTGTGCCAGACGTTTCCCGGAACTACTGGGAAAGAGGTATCTCTCTTCACTGGGAAAAACAACTCATCTGTCATGGGTCATCATCCTGTGGGCTGCTGTCTTGACTCCAGGCAAGACTATAGGGAATGGAGTTATTTTAAGAGCAAATTCAGGAGAAACAAGGATGCCTGGGATCACCCTGTGAACCCCTGTCCATCACCTAGCTGAATGTCCATCAAGTCTTCAATGAAGAGAAATAGACAGGGCAGGAGGTAGATGGCATAATGGTTATACAAAGTGACTCTCCTGCCTGAGGCTCCGAAGTCCCAGGTTCAGTCCTCTGCACCACCATCAGTCAGAGCTGAACAGTGCTCTGGGGAGATAGATAGATAGATAGATAGATAGATAGATAGATAGATAGATAGATATAAAGAGAGATAGAGAGATTGGGGGGACGGAGAGGGAGAGAGGGAGGATATAGACAGACGGACGCTACTGACTGTATTAATCTGTGAATGGGACTTGAATGCAGACTTGGTTATATGGTAATTAACCTTTCACATGGTGGTTCCATGTTGAAACTACTTCATGAAGTCCTAACTTTTTGCAGCAGACTTAAATAGGGTATGGCCACCTTAAATATGGAGTAGAGGGTGGGAGTTCTCAATGGCCTGACTAGATATGAAAATGAACTAAGTTAAGTCATGAGGCCCAGGCAGTGGTTCCCCCTCCCCCAGTTAAGCACAAGTAGTACTAAGTGCAAGGGCCTGGGCAAGGATCTGGGTTTGAGCTCTGGCTCCCCATTAGCAGTGAAGCAGGTCTTCAGGTGTCTCTCTTTCTCCCCCTCCTCTATATCTCCCCTCTAAAAAGAGGGGAACACTGGCCACCAGGAGCAGTGGATTTATAGTGCTGGCACCCCCCTTATCCTACAGTCTTGTCAATATTTTCATTTTATAAATAAAAATCAGACATGAAATTATCAAAGTGTGACCCCCTGAGGTATTTTTGACACATTCGGGTCCATTCTGTGACTGGCCAGCAGAGTAGGTCCTGCCTTTAGGAGGGAAACTGGACAAGCCCGTGTTCATGGAAAGACTGCTCTCCAAGAGTGGTTTGCTTGTTTGGTTGGCTTTGTTTGATTTAGTTTTATGACACCATGTGGAAGTAAGCTTCACAAATTGTTTTTCTCTTGATAAAGAAGATCACGGTCATACTATAGGACCACAGTTAAAGTCATCTGCAGTCTCTGTCTCAGGGTCTCTGAGACACCATTTAGTGTTCTGATTTGACAGATCTAATGAGCCGGTCTTCTTTTAGTCCTGAATTCCATAGACACTTAGAAAGAAAGATGCTGCTTCAGGTAAACACAGCCCTGTCACTGGCACCTTTGCCACTGCCTTCTAAGAAGTCACCCAAGTCATTTCTCCATCATTGGTAGAATTTTAAGCCATTTCCGGGACAGTCAGTTATTCAAGGAAGGTTTCACACATGTCCCTACTTCTCCTTCTGGATTCGATGGCTCATGTGATCAAGCCAAAGCACATGTTTATGGAAGGTGTTCTGTCTAGCAGACACTGTTGTGGAGTGTGGGGGGGGAGGGTAAGACCCCATATAGCAGTTTGCATTCTTGCAGAATGTGGGGTCTGCACCCATGAAACAGAGACAACAAACTTTGGAAGGGACATGTGGGCACCACTGCTCTGATCACAGCTTTTGACCTTGGACGGGTCACTCAGGGCTCGTCGGGCCTCTCTCCCAGTGAGGAGAATTAAATAATACAGTGGAGGAGGACAAAAGGCTAGCCAAGGACCCAGTTATAAAACCAAGAACAGATGTCACCTAGCACCTATGTTGTGAACCAACTGTGTGTGAAAACTGATGTTCTTACCCTTATCTTAAGAGGGGAACAAAAAAACAAAACTAAGGCACAGAAGCAGGCAACTCCTGCAATTGCAGCTAAACTGTATGGGGCTGGAGATTCCCGCAACTCCCGAAACCCAGTGGTCTTGGAGCACAAAGATTCACTTTACCTAGCTGCCTCCCTCTCTTCTGCTTGACAAACATTTTCTCTTTTATCCTCTCTGGGCTTTAGAGCAAACTGTGGATAGGAGAGAAAGCTCCCCTGTTTTGTAAGCCTTCCATTTGCTCCTGGAACACCCCTTTCACCAGCACTAAGTTGCACAGTGACTTGGAAATTCCTCTGGTTTGTTCCTGGCCGTTGCAGACAGAGAACCTGGAAAAAACTACTGTAGAAGATCAGTTCTGAAAGCCCCAGTGCAAATCCTACAGGCTTCTTCTGTGACCCACATTGGAAAGTTCAAGTGCATAAACAGCCCAGGTGGAGACAACAGATGGGAGCTATTTCCTACCACAGAGATGTAGGAGGGCCGGTTTAAGGGTTTAAGATGTGACGAGTGTTAAATTTTGAGGCCTTTGTTGTTTGAATCATGGCTCATGGACCTATACCACCTGGAAACTTGGTAAAATGCAAGTTATTTGGCAGAGATATAGATTTTTAAAATTAATTTTTTTGCAGTTTTTAAATTTTTATTTCTTCATTATTGGATAGAGACAGAGATAAATTGAGAGGGGGAGAGAGAGACAGGGAGGGAGAGACCTTTAGTACTGCTTCACTACTTGTGAAGCCTTCCTCCTGCAGGTGGAGACCAGGGTTTGCACCTGGGTCCTCCTGCACTGAACTGTGGGCACTTAGCCAGATGCAATGCAGACTGACACCTTTATTTATTTATTTTATTACCACCAGGGTTATTGCTGGGTCTTGGTTTCTGCATGACACATCCACTACTCTCATAAACTGTTTTTTTTTCTTTTTATTTTACTTGACAAGACAGAGAAAAACTGAGGGGGTAGTGATAGAAAGAGAGAGAGAGAAAGACAGACACCTTCAGATCTCCTTCACTACTTATGAAACATCTCATCCTGAAGACAGGGAACAGGCTTTAGAATCTGTGTCCTTGTTCATGGTAATATGTCCACCGCACTAGGTGCAGCAACACACAGCCCCCCTGTAGAGAAAGAGTTTAACAGGTAGGACACATGCCTTGGTCTGCGTGATGCCCAGGAGTAAACCCCAGGTAGGTTGCATGCCTTGCTCTGCGTGATGCCCAGGAGTAAACCCCAGGTAGGTTGCATGCCTTGCTCTGCGTGATGCCCAGGAGTAAACCCCAGGTAGGTTGCATGCCTTGCTCTGCGTGATGCCCAGGAGTAAACCCCAGTACCACATGGGAATTGCTGTGGTACCTGAGGAAATCCAGTACTGGGGTGTCACGCCCTCTTTCTCTTTTTTAAAAAAATTATTATCTTTATTCGTTTATTGGGCAGAGACAGCCTGAAATCAAGAGAGGAGGGAAAGATATACAGGGACAGACAGACAGACCCCTGCAGCCCTGTTCACCACTTGCAAAACTTTCCCCCTGCAGGTGAGAACCAGGCGTATGAACCCAGGTTCTTGTACATTGTAACATGTGTGTTCAACTAGGTAGCTACCACCCAGCCCCTTACTCCCTCTTTCTCCATATGTGAATTAGAAAAAAGCATCCTGAAGCAGTGAAATTCTCTCTCTCTCTCTCTCTCTCTCTCTCTGTCTCTCTCACTCACACACACACACACACACACACACACACACACACACACACACTTCAGATCAGCCTGGGCCTACTGACTGAGCATCTGCATTCTGACCTGGTCCAGATGCCCAGTGACAGTGTGAGAGGCACACGGTTGGGAGCGGGGACAGAAGCGGTTGCATTGGAAAGAGAGGAACCTCAGCATTCTCTCAGGCACTCTCCACATTAAGCACACAAGTGACGGCAAGCGTGAAATACAGAGAGTACAGGGATCTTTGAAGAATTTATGATTTTGGGGGCTGGCTGGTGCCACACCTGGTTGAGTGCACATGTTTACAGTGCACAAGGACCCGGGTTCAAGCTCCCGGTCCTCACCTGCAGGGAGAAAGTTTTGTGAATGGTGAAGCAGGTCTACAGGTGTCTCCCTCTCTGTCTCCCCTCCTCCTCTCAATTTCTGGCTGTCTCTATCCAATAAGTAAATGAAGATAATAAAAAAAATTAAAAAGAGTTAAAAAAAAAGGAATTTAATGGGAGTCGGGCAGTAGCACAGCGGGTTAAGTGCACGTGGCACAAAGCGCAAGGACAGACATAAGGATCCCGGTTCGAACCCCTGGCTCCCCACCTGCAGGGGAGTCACTTCACAGGTGGTGAAGCAGGTCTGCAGGTGTCTATCTTTCTCTCCCCCTCTCTGTCTGCCCCTTCTCTCTCCATTTCTCTCTGTCCTATCCAAGAACACCGACATCAATAACAGCAGTAATAACTACAACAATAAAATAACAAGGGCAACAAAAAGGAATTAATAGATATTTTTTTAAAAAAGGAATTTATTATTTCCAAAGCCAACTGTAGAATTTATTATTTCCAAAGCCAACCATGCAGTAAGGGACGTGAGCCAGCTCTTGCCCTGAGGGTGCTGCCATGATGACAGAGTGCCAGGTAGATGCCCACGTCAGAGCACATGCCTGCACAGGTCTCTGTCATGTCCTCATTGCATGGTCATAGGAGGTCTCCATACCATAATCTCTGTGGGGACAAGTGTCTTGTAGTTCTCTTTACATTCAGAGGACTTTGACCTTGTTAAGAATGAAGGAATATGGGGGTTAGGCGGTAGCGCAATGGGTTAAGCGCACATGGCGCGAAGCACAAGGAGCGGCATGAGGACCCTGGTTCCAGCCCCCAGCTCCCCACCTGCAGGGGAGTCGCTTCACAGGTGGTGAAGCAGGTCTGCAGGTGTCTGTCTTTCTCTTCCCCTCTGTCTTCCCCTCCTCTCTCCATTTCTCTCTGTCCTATCCAACAACAATGACTTCAATAACAACAATAATAATCACAACAATAGTAATAAAAAGGGCAATAAAAGGGGAAAAATAGCCTCCAGGAGCAGTGGCTTCATTGGGCAGGCAACAAGCCCCAGCAATAACCCTAGAGGAAAAAAAAAAGAATGAAGGTATTGGTCTGCTTCTAAGACCCCTTCTGTTTCATTGGTTTAATCCCCCCTGCTTAACAATGCTGTCTATTTACATAACCACTGTTAACTAAGCACCGCCCTGCCTCCAGGGCATTGGTTTAATCCTCACTGTTTTGCACGCTTTTTCCTCCTCCCCACCCCCTATCCTATGTGCATCCTCTTCCGACCTGACACTTCCACCTCAGGATATATAAGGACAGGATTGTGATTAGAGATAGCTTAGATTGCGCTGTGTTCCACATGAATAAAGACTGAACTGCCTGCCACTCAGCCATGAATCCCTGGTTGTCTCTGTCTCCCGCCCGCGAAGCTAGCCCGGCAAATGGCGTCCTGAACAGGGACTGGCATGAAGGAATATACAGGGAATATACAGAGAAGGTTCTTTCTATAGGTATGGCCAAATGACCCATCCCTTTAAATCCTTCCCCACCCACAGACCTGTGGATACAAATCCTACCAAGGCAGCCACAGACAGTACCTTTAGCTGCAGGGGAAGCGGCACAACAGGTAAAGCCCAGGACAGAGAAGCCTGCAGCCATATGTTCACATAAGCAAGGCATATGCCAGTGTTTAGTGGTGCTCTGGGATTTCTTCTGTTTCATAAAATAGACGTTTCACACATTAAGTTCAGATGGATTAAACACTGCACGCATAAAGCGGATGCTGAAAAAATGGTTTTAACAAACTCCCATGATCAAATTATATGCTATCCATGAGACAGATCTAGATTTAAAGACATGAATAGTTAAATGCAAAATGATACAGGGATGATGGTGGCACACTTGGGTAAGTGCACACACATTACAGTGCACAAGGACCCCAGGTCAAGCCCCTGGTTTCCACCTGCAAGGGGAAATCTTCACGTGTGGTGAAGCAGGGCTGCAGGTGTCTCTCCATCTCTCTCCCTCTCTACCTTCCGTTTCCTCTCAATTCCTGGCTGTCTCTATCCAATAAATAAATATAATAAAAAATTAAAAAACAATAATAACAAATATGTCTTATGTAAACAGTAACAGAGAAACCAAGAGTGGCTATCTTAATATCAATTTGATTTTAGAAAAATTGTTGCTATATGCAAAGGTCATTTTATAAGAATGAAATGTTCAATCCATATATATCCACCCAACTAGAAACAGGCCTCAAAACCTAAGAAGCAAAAAGCAAAGTTAAAGGCAGAAATTTATAACTGCACAATATATTTTTAATATATTATTTATTTATTAGTGAAAGGGATAGGAGGAGAGAGAGAAAGAACCAGACATCACTCTGGTACATGTGCTGCCAGGGATCAAACTCAGCACCTCATGCTTGAGAGTCCAACACTATATCCACTGCACCACCTCCTGGACCACTAATTGAACAACATTCACTGGAGAATTCAATACCCCATATTCTATAGGGTACAGAAAACTAGACAGCAGATCACAGCCAAGCAGATGTCAACAACAGCATTTGTCAACTAGAGTGAAGCAGCTATTAAAATTTCCCTCTAGCAAGAGCAGAATCCATATTCTTCCTGAGTATACAGGAGCATTGTCCAAGATCACTATATGCTAGGTCATAAAACAGGTTTCAAAACATTTTTTAAAATTACTTTACAAGGGGTAGTAATGGTTTCTAAGGCAGTTGTTGTCACAGGTGGTACAGTTCCTCATCCTTTGATGATAGGTGTCTACGCGTCAAGCCCAATACTATCTTCAGTTCTCCTCCACCACTCTGAGCTGGGTCCCCAGAGCCCACTGA
The DNA here is from genome assembly GCF_950295315.1 of Erinaceus europaeus. NCBI lineage: Eukaryota > Metazoa > Chordata > Mammalia > Eulipotyphla > Erinaceidae > Erinaceus > Erinaceus europaeus. Next base: position 203,333,015 of record NC_080162.1, on the reverse strand, counting down.
CTGTCCGCTTCTCCCCACGGCCTTCATATCACTGCAGTGAGCACTTGTCGTACACATCTCACCCCTGCCTCCTTGTTTCCTAACCTAAGCTACACATATAAGAAGTACCGAGATCAAACAAAATGTACCACACAATAGTGGACTAAAATGAGTAAGTAAGGGCTTAGTGAGCAAACCAGGAGTCTCAGAAATTGAATACTTTATAAGAATTAAGCCACACACTCCTGAATAATCATGAAGCCATAAAAGAGATGACAAGAGACATTAGAAACTACTAAGAAATGAATAAATATGAAAGGACATATACAGAATACAGGGAATGGAGAAACATTTGTGCTTTGATTTAAATTCATGGTGGAAACAGCTATTTGAAAAAGGAGAAACAAATTAAATAACTCAATTTATAATTTAAGAAACTAGAAAAATAACACCAAATTAATTTAAAGGCTTGCAGAAGGAAGGAAAAAAACAGGATGACTAGCAATATACTAATGAACTGGAAAACTGAAAAATGATAAATCAAAAAAAAATTGAAAGTTGATTCTTCAATAAGATCAATAAAATTGAAAAACTTTAAGCTCAATAAAGGAAAAAAGGTGACTCAAATTACTAAAACTAGGCATGACACTAGACATCACTACTGATCTTAATGAAATATAAGGAAATAAAGGAAATGCTGTGAACAATTACATTCCAACAAGTTAGGCAACACAGATGAAACAAATCTCTTGGAAGATTCAGGCTAATAAACATGGTCTAAAAAACAAAAGAGATGCGACCAGACTTGCCCAGACAGACAACCCCACCAATGTGTCCTGGAGCTCCACTTCCCCAGAGCCCTGCACCACTAGGGAAAGAGAGAGACAGGCTGGGTGTATGGATCCACCTGTCAACACCCATGTTCAGCAGGGAAGCGATTACAGAAGCCAGACCTTCCACCTTCTGCATCCCACAATGACCCTGGGTCCATACTCCCAGAGGGATAAAGAATAGGAAAGCTGTCAGGGGAGGGGATGGGATACGGAATTCTGGTGGTGGGAATTATGCTAAGTTGTACCCCTCTTATCCTATGGTTTTGTCAATATTTCCTTTTTATAAATTAAAAAAATAAAAAAAACAAAAAAAGATTCATAAAAAGACAAAGGAAATTTGAATAGACTTTAGCAAGAAGAGATATTGGATTGATAGCCATAAAATATCCTCCACCCATCCTTCAACTTCCCCCACCCTGAAAAAAGAAAGAAAAGAAAAGAAAAGAAAAGAAAAAGGCCAGATATCTTCATTAGTGATTCCTTTCAAATATTAAAAGTAAAGTCAGCACCAACACTTCAGAAACTCATATAGAAAATGAAATGGACAGATTCCCATTCCAAATCTTTCAACAAGGTCATTATCATCTTAATTCAAGTAAGACAGAGACGTTATATGAAAACTGTAGGCCAGTACTGATTTGGGCATAGACACAAAATATCTCAACAAAATACTAGCAGACTGAATCCAGTAACATAAAGACAGTTAAACACTATGAATTAGTAGGATTTATTCCAGTAATATGTTGGTGTAAAATATATAATATACAATCATTCAATAGACCACACCAGACTAAAGCAGAGAATGAAAAACCATATAATCATTTTGAGAAATTGGGAAAAAACACTGGACAACATCTAACATCTATTCATGAGAAAAACACTCAGCAAATTAGAAACAGAAGGATCTGGAAAAATAGAAAGAGTGGAAAATCCTCTATCTGATAAAATACATCCACAAAATCCCTATAATATCTGATATGTGATGATTCGTAAACAGATGGAACCCCCTCCCCCAAAATATGAACAAGGAAAGGATGTATTTTTTTAAACATATTAATACTTAGCTGAAGTATCACTAACATACTGGAGGTTTCACAAAAAATGGCTAAGAAAAAAAAAAAGAAGGGCATCTGAATTGGGATGGAGGAATTAAACTGTCTCTATGGTCAGTCAGCTATGATGTGATCTTGGATTAAACAATACCAAGGAATATACTAACAAGAATTAAAATTACTAGAGTTCAGTAGAGTTATAGGATACAAGATAAATACCCCAGTTCAATTTTATTTCTCTAGATAAGATCAATGAACAACGTCAATGTTAAAATAAGAACACAATTCCACTTAGAGTGACATAAAGAGACAAGAACTGCTTAGGAATCAATGTTAGACATCAAGTGCAACACATGCACTGGAAAACATTACTAAATTTATTTTTAACTGAAATAGATGTTAGATGAATGAGAGAAGTTAATATTTTTAAATTATTTATTATCTTTATTTATTTATTGGATAGAGACAGCCAGAAAGAAATTGAGAGGGGGGAGATAGACAGGGAGAGAGATACCTGCAGCCCTGCTTCACCACTCACAAAGCTTTCCCCCTGCAGGTGGAGACCAGGGACTCAGACCCGGGTCCTTGTGCACAGTAATGTGTGTATTTAACCAGGTGCATGGGCCGCCACCCTACCCCACAGAAGTGAATATATTTTTAAATTTTATTTATAAAAAGGAAACACTGACAAAACCATAGGATAAGAGGGGTACAACTTCACACAGTTCCCACCACCAGAACTCCGTATCCCATCCCCTCCCCTGATAGCTTTCCTATTCTTTAACCCTCTGGGAGTATAGACCCAGGGTCATTATGGGATGCAGAAGGTGGAAGGTCTGGCTTCTGTAATTGCTTCCCTGCTGAACATGGGCGTTGACAGGTTGATCCATATTCCCAGCCTGTCTCTCTTTCCCTAGTAGAGTGGGGCTCTGGGGAAGCGGAGTTCCAGGACATATTGGTGGGGTCGTCTATCCAGGGAAGTCTGGTTGACATTATGCTAGCATCTGGAACCTGGTGGCTGAAAAGAGAGTTAACATATAAAGCCAAACAAATTGTTGACTAATCATGAACCTAAAGGCTGGAATAGTGCAGATGAAGAGTTGGGGATCCTCCATTTTGTAGATAGCTAGTAGGCATATTTTAGTTATATTCCAAAGGGCTGGTGGCTATACAATTCACTATCAGTCACCCCATCAACTGGGGCACTAGTCAGGAAGTCCTGAGATTCCCAAACAGACATGATGGGCCTACACCTAGAATAAATCCCTGTCTCCATTGTTACTGGTCATTTCTATCAGGAACAACAAAATAGACCCCTTTGTGGGCCCCCATAGGACCTTGCCCTCAATGTGGATCAACAACAGTAGAGAATGTTCTATTCTCTGAAGGAAGGATGGACAAAACATACTCTATGCTACACCTGAGGAAGATGGGTTGATATTGGGGCAGCTTGGAATGTACCTACTCATGACCACAGAATGTGAGCTCAGATCTACAGGGATGCAGAGGTCACATAGGCTCCTAAGCTGAATATGGGCCCCAGATCACATCAAATCGATGGGGTTTATAGTCAACAATATTTATAAACCTTTCCCATACTAGGGAGCTACTCTCTTCCCCGATCCAGCTCTCACATTATCTCCCCAGGCAATAACTTCGATCAACCTGCATATCAGATTTCAGGCACAGGGGAAAAAAAAGAATAAGTTAATATTTTTAAGGTAAGATAAACCCTACAAGGGGCTGGGCATTGGTGCAGCAGGTTACGAGCACACAGTACAAAGCACAGGGACAAGTCTCCCAATTCGAGACTCTAGCTCCCTGCCTGCAGGGGGAGGAGGGTTTCACAAGCAGTGAAGCAGGTCTGCAGCTCTCTCTCCCTTCCTCTCCCTCTCCCTTCCTCTCCCTCTCCCTCTCCCTCTCCCTCTCCCTCTCCCTCTCCCTCTCCCTCTCCCTCTCCCTCTCCCTCTCCCTCTCCCTCTCCCTCTCCCTCTCCCTCTCCCTCTCTCCCTATCTATCTATCTGTATCTCTCTATCTCCCCCTTCTCTCTCAATTTCTCTCTGTCTTAGCCAATAAAATGGAAAAAATGGCTTCCAGGAGCAGTGGATTCATACTACTGGCACCAAGCCCCAGCAATAACCTTGGAGGAAAAAAACAAACAAAAACAGCAGCAACAAAAACAAAAGAATATTATTAAATAAAAGGGAAAGATGAGAAATACCTCATTCAGAGGATGAAGAAAGCTCAGGGGTGGCGCTTAGGGTCAGGTCAGCATTGCAGGCAATCTGTTTCTAATAATGACAAAGACTTGAATCCATGAAGTTTATGTGATTTTCACTAAAGAATGCTCGCCAGTCTGCATCCATTACTAAGAAACCATTCTCTAAAATAATAGATTGTTTGTCTGATGCCTCCACAGTTCCTCATTTATTCATTTCACACATCTGTCTTTCCATGTATCTATACATAACCATTCATTCTTTTACTTATTCATTCTTTTATTATTGAGGCATGGTTCACACATCATAGAAGTCATTTTGGGGAAAGTGCATGACTAGTTGGCTCTTCCTATATTCCCAACATGGGGCAACCATCCCCTTTATTTTCAGAACATCCCACCACCCTAGAAAGAAATCTGGAGGTCAGTATTAGAGAACACATGTGAAACCCTGGATTCAATCCCGGTCATCATAAAAAGGAAAGAAAAAATTTTTAAAAAGAAGAGAAAGAAACTCCAACCAATTCTAAAACATACAACCCTAAAACTTGAATGTTCTCCAAGGTAGCTTGCGACAAAGGAAGCTTAGTGCCAGGACAGTAGTTTGTAAACATGGTGCCTTGACATAATTCATATAATTCCTTTTTTTTTTTTTTGCTTTCCAATTTTTTTATTGCTGCATATAAGTGCCACTGACTTCACACAAGCCTACCTCTGTATCCCAGTCAAGGCTGTCCTGCCCCACCCAGCAGGGCTGTTCTCTACTAAATGGAACTCCAACAAGACAGGACCTTGCTCTCTCATTTTCATTTTGTGCACGCCCAGCAGGAATCTTTTCATGCTCAGAATAACCCACATCCTCAGGCTCAGCTCTGCAGCAAGCAGCCCAGAAAGGTTGAGGATGTTTTGCAAGACTGAAGAAGAAAAAGCAAAATGTAGTCTTCACTCTGCTTTCTGGAGAAACTGGCAAATGCCAGGATGTGTGGGTGGCACGACCGACTGGTGGGCAACCAGCTGGCAGGCGCAGATGTAGCTGGGAGAAGAGGGGTGAGTGCAGTGCTGATAGTCCTGGGGCAGATAGGGAGGAGGGGGAAAAATGTGTCCTTGCCGTCCCACTGTGTACATTGGCCACGGAGCAAGACTTCCTATGAGGCAGCAGTGCCGGCACCAGGGGAAGTGGAGCCAAGCGCTGGCCTCACACACAGTATCTAAGGCATGCATGTACACAGAGGCTTACAGCAGCACCTGCAATAAAACTCAAATGTGGACACAGGTTCCCTGCTATTTAAAATAGAACACTACTAGGGAATACAATTTGGCAAGCTATAGCTTGGATCTGGGGACATCCCCCCTTTTTTTCCCATGTGAATGATTGGCAGTAACTTTCTCTGGCTCCAGAGGTAACCTAGTGAAGTATACCAAACAGGAGATTTCTACTGTCTAATAGAGGAAAAAGGGAAAAAAAAACTATATAACCCAATGATGGATGGGTGAATGGGTGTCCATAGTGAAGTCGTATTGATTGGGCAGTGCAAAGGAGTTAAGTAGGAATAAACACTATTATATAGGTGAACCTTTACAATATCCAATAAGTCTAAAATAAACCAAACACGTCTAAGTGCTCAGAGTATAGGGAATGTTCATTTATAGGGAATCTGCCCAACAGGTAGATCTATAGAGACAGAAAAATAAACTAATTTATTACTAGTGACAGGAGGGGGGATGGAGAGTGAATAGTAGTGGGTATTATGTTTCTTGTGGGGTGAAAACAATGCTCAAGGGCTCTGGAAGGTTGCTGTGTGGGTGAAGTGCATGGTGACTGAAATGCCATCACCTCTTACTGAGTTCTGGCTGTGTGAGGAAGAGTCCCTGAGTCCTCTGGGTGATATGACTCATTGGATTTAGTGACCTTGTGAGTGAGTGCAAAGATCACTGTGCTCATTTTGTGTAAGAGTCCTGCAGTGCTGAGTTCTGAGTAGCTCACTCCATTTTCTAGACTATCTCTTTTTTAAAAAATAATTTATTATTAGATAGAGACAGAGATAATTTGAAAGGGGTGAGGGGAGATGGAGAGGTAGAGAGAGAGAGAGAGAGAGAGAGAGAGACACCTGTAGCCCTGCTTCACATGAAGCTTCCTCCTTCCTCCCTTGGTCGCTTCTTTTGTCTCTTTGATGGCCCTAGTACAGATCCCTATGTAATCTAAGTGCTGGCTGTGTGTTTAGGCACAAGGTGATCCCAGGCACCTCCGTAGTACTAATGAAGCCCCTACTGTGAACTCACAGAGCAGACACAGTCATTCCAGCCTGGGACTTCAAGGTCTACACAGGATGGGTGCATTGCCCTGTTTATCCAGCTAGCAAACTGCAAAGCCAAGATTCTACACCATGTCTGTCTACCTCCAAAACCCTTGGGCTGTGCTTGCTGCTTCCACTTCACAGCTCTATCTGTTCCAGCCAGTCACTGACACTAGTACCTATGTACAAGTACCTAGCCATCATGGCCCAAAAGTTAGGCTGAAATGGCACCAGGCAATTGTTGAGGATAGAGTTGTGCAGGGAAGAGTTGGAGCCCTCCTTATACCGATCAAGAGGAAGTGGGAATTAGACTCATTCCCCAGAACCATCTGGGCCTGGAGTTCACAGACACTGGTGTGCCATGCATCCAGGGAGTGGGCTGGAGATGGGTATTTATGGAAACTCCAGGTTGCTAGAAGTTGTGAAGTGTCCAGAAGATGCATGTGGCCTCTTATCAGATGTCATCAGAGCTATTATAGGATTTTATAAAATATGTGATATGCCACTGTCCCAGTTCAGAAATTCAGATGTCAGGCAGGTCCAGGTAAAACAAGCTAAACTGAGCAAGTCCTGAAATCCATTTGCCATGTTTTAAACAGGTCGTGATAGTTGCACTCAGATAGTTGCACACATGTCTGCACTCAGATTCTTCCTCTGTATATCGGAACAATGCCTATGAAGCATACAGGATTTCCATGAAGGACTTCAGAACACAGCCTGCCCTTCACAAGCATGTAACAAGGGTGAATAGATATAAACAAGTCTTTTCTCTAAAGTCCTTTTTTGATACAAATGAAAGATGCAAATGGTTATACAGAATGTCTTAGATGCCTGAGGTTCCAAGGTCCCAGGTTCAATCTCAGATACCACCAGAAGCCAAAGTTGAGCAGTGCTCTGGTTAAAATCAAATCAAATAAAATCCTTCTTTGGCTATAATTAAGAAAGGTTAAGTTATAAGAATAACAACATATTCTATCTTCTACCTGAGGAAGATGGGTTCTGAAATTGGGGCAGCCTGAAACATTCCTACTCATGACCACAGAATGTGAGCTCAGATCTACAGGGATGCAGAGGTCACATAAGCTTCTAAGCTGAATATTGGCCCCAGATTAGATCATATCAAATCGATTGGGTATCAGTCAACAATATTCATACACCTTTCCCATATTTGGGAGCTACTCTCTCCCTTGATCCAGTTTTCTGACCCTTTTTCCAGCCATGCCATCATCTCTCCAGATAATAACTTAGATCCACCTGCATATCAGATGTCAGGCTCAGAAAAAAAAAACCTAGAATAGTTTTAGACCCTTTGTAGTATACCTAAAATAAGTCTACTAACTATCTACAAAACGGACCTCCAACTCTTCATCAGCACTATTCCAGCCTTTAGGTTCATGAATAGTCAACAATTTGTTTGGCTTTATATGTTAACTCTTCTTTCAGCCACCAGGTTCCAGATGTTAGCATGATGCCAACTGGACTTCCCTTAGCACACAACCCCACCAGTATGTCCTGGAGCCCCATCTCTCCAGAGCCCTGCCCCACTAGGGAAAGAGAGAGGCAGGCTGGGAGTATGGATAGACCTGTCATTGCCCATGTACAGTGGCGAAGCAATTACAGAAGCCAGAACTTCCACCTTCTGCACCCCATGATGACCCTGGGTCCTTACTCCCAGAAGGATAAAGAACAGGAAAGCTATCTGGGGAGGAGATGGGATATGGAGTTCTGGTGGTGGGAAATGTGTGGAGTTGTACCCCTTTTATCCTATGGGTTTTGTTAGTGTTTCCTTTTTATAAATAAAAATTAAAAAATGAAAGCAAAAGCAAACAAACTATCTTCAAAAAAAAAGAATAAAAACTGATATATTAGAAAGAATCCAGACTTAGCTAAGCTTAGACTTGGGAGCTGTGGGTTTAGGAAAGATTCAATTTCCCTGAGTCACAACTGTCCTGCTTTACAACACAGAAGTAAACTGCTTTGTATAAAGGGTGAAAGGACTGGAAGTATTGAAGATACCAGGAGGCCGGGTGGTGACACACCTGGTTGAGCACACATCACAGTGCACAAGTACTTGGGTTCATGCTCTCGGTCCCCAGCTGCAGAAGGAAAGCTTTGCAAGTGGTGAAGCAGTGCTGCAGCTGTCTGATTTTGTCCTTCTCTATTTGACATTTTCCTCTCAATTTCTCTCTATATACTATAAATAAATAAAGATAATAAATGTAGGGAAATTGTGAGGATATGATTGAGCATGGTGTGGGGCCTCCTATTAAAAAGTGGGAGTCTGATAGCATGACCTTTTCCTGTTAGTCTCTCTCTACTTGAGATTGAGCATAGAGGGAAAATGACCACCAGGAAATGTCTCCTCTGTAAGCCTCTGTGCTTCACAAAGGACCCTGCATGCAGCCCATTTCCTTGTTCTCAAACCAGTTGGTTCATTTACTCAGAAGTTAATAGAAGTCCATCTTCTCTGATCCTACATGGCCCACATGTCATTGTTCTGCTCTGTCAAACTATAAGCAAGAACATTCTCTTTATTCCCAACCCACTCCGGACATTCTAATCCTACATGATCTACCTCCTCTCTTAAGGCTCCTCTCTGTCTGCTGTTATTGATAACCCTACTTCCTCCATTCTTTTGATCAACTAAACCCCTTGTTGAACATTTACTAGGGATGCTCTGACCTTTACTCAACCCCTTATTTCTCTTTGTCCCTCTCCTCCAAAACCATATATGGAATGGAAAACTTACTTCCTCCTACAACCCCTTATAAACCCTTCCGGTTTTTATCCTATAAAGCCCGCTGCTGCTGCAGGTTCGGTCTCTTTTTTCCCCTTTTCACCTCAGTGACCGGACGCAGAGAAGGGTGCTGCACATTGCGGGAGGCGGCCATTTTGCTAGCTCCACATAGCCTGAACCACTGCACTCTCACCCAACTCTGAGGTGCCCGTGTGAATAAAGATTTGTGTTCCCTCTCTGCTCTGATCCCTCCTCTCTCTCCCCTGCGACACAGCCCAACAGCTCACTCCTACTGCCCCGGAACATTCCTTCTAGGACCCCCACATCTGGTGCACAATAGAGCAGAGTGGGTAAGTCAGAGGTCTGTGTCCTGGAAGAGGCCCACTCAAAGGTCTGACAAATAAAAAAAAATTCAAAGATACCAGATCTGGAATAGTGCCTAGCATATAGGAAATGTTCAACAAATCACAGCTATATCTGTTATATTTTAGACTAGAAATTTTTAACTAATTTCTACTGGAATTTATATATATTTGGGGGCTCGGTGGTGGCTCGCCAGGTTAAGAGGAATATATATATATATATATATATATATATATATATATATATATATATAATTACCGTTTATCCTTCTTCTCTGGGTGAAATAGATTCTCTGCAATTCCAAAGGGAGAATCTGTATTTACTCCTAACAGCAAGTCAGCCCTGTGGTGACCAGGATGCTTAGAGTCTCAGGAGATGAGTGTTGGTGACACAACTTTAATTCCTTGGCATCAAGTCCGTGCTTCACTGCTTGCTGCTCCAAGACACAGAATTCAAGGAAGGGGAATGGGAGAACTGCATTCCTCAGTCTCCCTGCTCCTGTAGAATTTGCTTTCTCTGATGCCTCTAGATGTTCCTCCTCAGTCCCCAGACACACACAATCGCCATGGAGACAGGAGCTATTCGCAGAGGACTGCATGTCCCCCATTTTATTTCAGTGCAGTGGATTTTAGCAGTGACACACACACATTGCTCCAACTAATGTCAGTGGACACCATGGCCTCTGTGTTTACTGCTCACAGGCTGCTGAGCTCACATGGCTTTAATGAATTTTGTGAGTCAATTAGCTTTGACTCCTTAGTTGCTGTTGATCACACACACACACACACACACACGCTGAATGTCTGGGTCTTTTCAGTCTTTATCTGCTATTGTCATCTGGACTGTGAGTTTCTTGGGATTTCTACTTCACCTTTTACCCCCCCCCCCCCCCCCCGTCCTCCTACAGTCTGGAGATGGCCAGGAAGCAGAGTCAGGTGGCCTGTCTCAGCAGTCACACACCAGCTCAGAAACTCTGCCCAGCAAGTTCTTTCTCAGAGTCCAGGGTTTGTCCTCCATAAAAAGAGAACTGTGTATTATATTACCCAAAGTGTAGCTAGGAATGACTGATACCATTTATGTAAAATGCCTTTTAGACAATACAGAATTTGTCAGTGTTATGTCAGACACTGTGAAGAGAGGCAAAACATCTGTTGACTCAATTGTTGTGTAGGCCATTTTTGACAAAGAGGCAGAACAGACACATTCGCAAGCATCCAAGTCTCCAGATCATCTTGGGGTTCAGGGGCAGGATATTTGGAGAATGAACACTTGACTAAGCATCTCTTCTGACCAGGGAGCTGAGATGGTGCCTTTGCAAATGGTTCTCATAGTCACTTTGTGACTATACACTATGAACCCTGTTTTACAAATGGAAAAAGAAGAGCCATGACATATGCTCTTTTTTTTCATGGGCCCCTCCAGCCTAGCTTTTTTTTTTTAGTCTTTATTTATTGGATAGAGACAGCCAGAAATCAAGAGGGAAGAGAGTGATAGAGAAGGAGAGAGACAGAGAGACATCTGAAGCCCTGCTTCACCACTCACAAAGCTTTCCCCCTGCAGGTGGGAACTGGGTGCTTGAACCCAGGTTCTTGTGCATTGTAACATGTGCGCTCAACCAAGTGCGCCACCACCCAGCCCCCCCCCCCCCCACACATGCTCTTTATCATATCAAATCTACCTGCCAATTGTGTTTGGACCCAGAGACTATACAGTCTGCCTTGCATTGGGTTTGGCAAAATGGATGGGAAAGAAAATGAGATGACTAATACCCACCCATCAAGACCTGGTATAATATACCTAGAGGCAGAGGACTCCAGAGGCCCAGAGCAGCACCCCCAAACCATATTTTGAATCCTTGGACAGTGTGGTAAAGTCCCACCCCAGGGCTTCTGATTCAGCAGACCTCCCCAGAGATGAGACCCTGAATGTCTAACAAACTCCCAGGCAATGCTTCTTGGCCCGGACCACATTTTGACCACCTCTGATCTCAGTGATGCCAGAGGCACAGCTCAGAAGAGTCTGAGCCCCTGACTCAGCAATGGAGAAGAGCATCCTACCATGATCTACTGTTTAAAACTTTGTTTCCATTGCCTATAATGAAGGATAAATAAATTTTTTCCATGTGGGAAAGGATGATTTTGTAGAAGATAAAAACCACCGCACAGGTGATAAGGAGCACTGGGGCTTGCATCTTGGGGCCTTCTCTACACTCCATTCCATGTTTTGTGGGTTGCTGTCCTGACACTAAGAGCCACCTTCAACTGATCTGAGTGTAAAGAAGTGACTGTAATGAGGGTGAAGAGTTGGCATTCCATGCCTGACGTCTCTGGAATTGGGGAGCCCTGAGATTTCCAAACAGACATGATGGGCTAGACCTCGATTAAATCCCTCTCTCCACTGTTATCAGTCATCTCTATCAGGAACAACACAACAGACCCCTTTGTGGGCCCCCTTAGGACCTTGCCCTCAACTTGGAACAACAACAATAGAGAATGTTCCATCCTCTGAAGGGAGGCTGGACAACATACTCTGTGCTACACCTGAGGAAGATGGGTCCTGATATTGGGGAAGCTTGAAACGTTCCTACTCATGACCACAGAGTGTGAGCTCAGATATACAGGGATGCAGAGGTCACATAGGCCCCTAAGCTGAAAATGGGCCCCAGATCAGATCAAGTTGATGGGGTTTACAGTCAACAATATTTATACACCTTTCCCATATTTAGGAACTACTCTCTTCTCTGATCCAGCTTTCTGGTCTTTCTGTCAGCCATAACATCATCTCCCCAGACAATAATTACGATCCACCTACATATCAGATTGGAGGCTCAGGAAGAAAAAAAAAAAAACCCTAGTATAGCCATAGGCCCTTTGGAATATAACTAATATGCCTACTAGTTATTTACAAAATGGAGGACCCCCCAACTCTTTATCTGCACTATTCCAGCCTTTAGGTCCATGATTGGTCAACAATTTGTTTGGCTTTGTATGTTAACTCTTTTTTCAAGAACCAGGTTCCAGATGCTAGCATGATGCCAACCAGACTTCCCTGGAAAGAAAACCCCACCAATGTGTCCTGGGGCTCTGCTTCCCCAGATCCCTGCCCCACTAGGGAAAGAGAGATGCAGGCTGGGAATATGGATCAACCTGTCAATGCCCATGTTCAGTGGAGAAGCAATTACAGAAGCCAGACCTTCCACCTTCTGCATCCCACAATGATCCTGGGTGCTGGGCTAGCTTCACAGGCGGGAGACAGACGACCAGGGAATCATGGCTGAGCTGGGAGCGCAGTTCAATCTTTACTGACGAGCGGGGATGCAGTTCAACAATCTAATCTAATCTAATCTCTCTTCATTAGAAAGCCCTGTCTTTTATGTCTCTTGAGGCAGAAGTGTCAGGAAGAGGAAGTACGTAGGATAGGGGGTGGGAAGAAGGAAAATAGCGCTCAAACCAGTAGGGATTAAACCAATGAAAACAATGATTATGTAAATAGACTACAATGTCAAGCAATGCAACAGAAGGGGTCTTAGAAGCAGAATTTAGAAGCAGACCAACACCTGGGTCCACACTCCCAGAGAGATAAAGAATAGGAAAGCTATCAGGGAAGGGGATGGGATATGGAGATCTGGTGCTGGGAACTGTATGGAGTTGTACCCTTCTTATCCTATGGTTTTGTCAATGTTTACTTTTTATAAATAATAAAATAAAAAAATAAGTGACTTTAATTTAAAATCAACAGGACAAGTGGAGAAATGAAATCCCCACACAGCCAGGGTTCCTGATTGTGTTCAGTCTTTATTACTGGACTATAGTCATACCCAGTGTTTTGTTTTGTTTGTTTGGTTGTTTTTTTGTGCCACTACCAGGCCCCTTCATTTATTTATTTCTAGTGACAGAGAGAAAGGAACAAAGAGCTATGAGAGCACTGGTCAGCTCTGGCTTATGGTGGTGTTGGAGATTGAACCTGGGACTCTGGAGCCTCAGGTATGAAAGACTTTTGCATAAGAACTATGAGGTCTCTCTCTCTTTTTTATTGATTTAATAATAATCAACAAGTCCGTTACATAAGAGAGGTACAATTCCACACAATTCATACCACCAGAGTTCCTCATCCCATCCCCTCCACTGGAAGCTTTCCTGACCTGCCGACACCCATATACATAAGGGAAGCAATTACAGAAGCCAGACCTTCCACCTTCTGCACCCCACCACAATCCTGGGTCCATACTCCAGATCTGCTTTCTTCCCAGCACCATTGTCTCCGCTCAGGAAGGAACACTGGCAGTGAAACACCTTGCCCATTTCCTTTGGATGCCAGACCTCACTGAAGGTTTTGCATGTGTCATCACAGGTAATCCTGGCATCCGTTTCCCGGACTGGATATGTACTATGGTATGGCTTACTCATGTGAAACTGGAAGATTAATCTTCTCAAAGCAACACTTGGAACTTGTCACTTCCTTGATCAGAACCTTCAGGGACTCATTACAGCCTATGGAGCAAAGTCTAAACTCCACAGCATGCTCTTCAAATCTCTCCAAAGTCCCATACATAGCTATTTGTCAAGCCTAAATACTTATTAGAGTCGGAGCCAGTAACTCCTAAATGTTAGTGTAGATCAGAACTCCTGGGAAGATTATTGACCCTCCCTAATGGAAACAGCTGGTGCCTGTGCCAGGGAAGCCACATCTCTCTAAGCTCTTGTAGAAATGCTGATGCAATTGATGCTAAAGAACAAATTCTGGAAAACACTGCTTTTACACATCCACTTATTGTTACCATAGTCATGGAAACAACCCACCTCCTGCTCCCTATTGCCAAGTACATTTTATATCAGAGAGAAATTACCTTTTAGGTTAAAGTCCTGTTAAGACAGCTTGAATCATCTTAAGAAATGCATACATTTTCTCTAATAGACCACAAGCCTCGTGGACACAACTGGCCAATTTCCATACCTTTGAAATATTTCTCTCCTTTTTCTTGGCTGCTACCTTCTTTCCGTTATCTTCAGACCCAATGCAGAGCCTGAGCAGAACAGGGACTCAGTGAGCCCTTGTTGAAATGCAGCTGTTGTCTTTGTAAATCAGGCACCAAGGTTGGAGGTGGGGGGGCTGAGCAAGACTGGGTCTGGGGAGTATGGGCATGCAGGGGATGGGGCAGGTGGGCTAGGCAAAGGGATGTGGCCTGCTATCGTGATTATCCATCCTACACCTATCCTCTCGGAGAATTTACAGTGTGATCACCATCTGTGACACTGATCATTGTGTCCAGTAGGACCACTTTTTCAACCATCATCATTATTTTTATTTAGTGTGTGTTCATATCTGTAGCTGGTTACTTCTGAATGTCTTATTTCACTATTTCAGGGCCAAGTTTTCCTTTAGATAGAGAGACAGCAAAACAGGGAAGAACACCACAGTACTGGGGCTTCCTCTCTTATCACTGCCCACATGGTGCCCAGCACCAAACACAATCACAAGCACAGCAAGGCAAGTGCCCTACACTGTAAGCTATTTCTTCAGCCGCCTAACCCATCACTTCTTTAATGAACAGTGCAGCTTCCCCCCAAGATTTATGATTTTCCTGAAAAATGGAAACGTAGGCAGACTTTATTATTCTACTTTGCTAAAGTAATCAGAGAAAACTTGAAGGTTTCAATTAAAGCTCTGGCAATGGGTGTTGACATTGCCAGATTGAAAACGGATGATTGGGAAAAGGCCATATTTCTAAAAATACCAAGTCAAGAATTTGCCAGTTCCCAACTTCTTAAAAGAGAATCTCCTTATGTGGGGAGTCCTGGTCACAATCACTTCACTGCAGAAACTGCCAGTTTGTTTTCCAAACTCGTCTGAGGCTGTCCTTCCAAAGACTGTACACAACAGAAGGCAAATCCTGCACCCGCCCCTTTAACTCTCATGCGGGGGGGGGGGGGGGGGGGGACTTTAATCCTGCCTGGGCCTCAGTTTCCTCATTTCTTAAACAAGGAGGTCTGGATTCAGGGATTGGCAAATACAACTAAAGATCACACCTGGCTTGAATTTTTTATTTTGTATTGTCTTTGTTGCCAGGATTTTTTTTTTTCTTTCCCCACTAGGGCTTCCCACCTGGATGAATTGTCCACTCCCACTGAAAAATTTCTTCCTTCTTTTCCCTTCCTTTCCATTCCTTTTCTTTCCTTTGCCTTCTCTTTCCTTCTTTTCATATAGAGGATGAGAGGAAGAGTAAAGGAGAGACAACATAGTACTGCTCTATTGCCCATGAACTTCCCCTGTTCATGGTGTACCCATGCAGTGTCTCTCTGGGGCTTCAGAAAGACAAAGAGTGCCCTCTACAGGGTGAGCGGTCTCCCCGCCCCCACTGACTGCTTCCGTAAATAAACCTTCACGGGCATGCAAACAGGTCCATTTGTCTACAGCTGTATTTGCAGTGCACTGCCAGATCAGTTACAACAGAGATCCCCTCCATCTGAAATATTTTTTTAATATTTATTTATTTATGTATTCCCTTTCTGTTGTCCTTGTTGTTTGTTGTAGTTATTACTGTTGTCGTCATTGTTGGATAGGACAGAGAGAAATGGAGAGAGGAGGGGAAGACAGAGAGGGAGAGAGAAAGACAGACACCCGCAGACCTGCTTCACTGCCTGTGAAGTGACTCCTCTGCAGGTGGGGAGCCGGGGCTTGAACTGGGATCCTTACGCTGGTCCTCGAGCTTTGTGCCACCTGAGCTCAACCCGCTGTGCTACAGCCTGACTCCCCATTTGAAATATTTAAGGCATGTATTTTTAAAATATTGCCAGGATTTCTTTACAAAGTATTAACTGAAAGATATCTCCACAGAATGTTTCTTTATAGAAAAGGTTTCCCAGGCCCTCAATTAGTCGATCAGTTTGCATGTTTTCCGTTAAGAATGAGAATATTGATTCATTCATTCATCAATCTATGATGAATCTGAATGTCTGGGTTGGGACCTAGGACATATTCATTCAAGTAAGCTCGCCAAGAGAGTCATCTGCATTTTCAAGTTTGAGAAACATGGGGACAGGTCTGGAGGTAGTGCAGCCTATTAAGTGCACACAGTACCAATCACAAGGATCTACACAAGGACCCAGATTTAAGCCCCTGACTCCCCACCTGCAGGGGGGAATGTTTCACAAGCAGTGAAGCTGGTCTGCAGGTGTCTATCTTTCTCTCTCCCTATCTCCCCCTCCTTTCTCAATTTCTCTCTGTCTTATCCAATAAAATGGAGAAAATGGCCTTCAGGAGCAGTGGATTTGTAGTGCTGGCACTGAGCCCCAGAAATAACTCTGGAGGAAAAAAAATATTGAGGAACTCTGGACCTGGCAACTGCACTGCAGCAACTGACTGACGAATCACTCTCTAGGAAACAGTGGCCAAGTAAACATGGAAATGGAGTAAGCTTACTAGCCATGCCAGCAAAGCTGTTCAATGTTCTTATGATATACAAAACAAACTCTTTATGCCAATGGAGATATGGACAGAACACCCCGGGCCACTTCCTATATTGTTACTGACATTGTGATCTAGCCACAGCACGAAACTGACATCTTGTGCATGTGCTATTTAGGTAAGAGCAGGCTCTCAACTTGGACAACAGGATGAACAAGAGTCAGCCAAAGGGAATGATGGTGCTGAGAGCTGACTGCAGAGGAGCCGTGACCCAAGAGCAGAGGGCAAAGCTAGTCTAGGAAAGGAAAGAGGCCCATCAGCTGCAGTAAGGGAAGTAAGGGCACAGCACAGGGGCCTGGAGGTGGCACTCCTGGTTTAGCACACATGCTACAGTGCACAATGGACCAGGGTTCAAGCCCTTGGCTCTCCACCTGCCTGGGGGAAACTTCACAAGTGGTGAAATAGTTCTTCAGGTGTCTTTCTGTCTCTCCCCCTTTTAATCTCCCTCTCAATTTCTCTCTGTGGCTGTCCAAAATTAATAAAGATTTTTTTTTTAAAAAAGAATTCTTTAAAATAAAAAAGGACAAGTAGAAGGAGTGCCGGGCTAGCTTCGCGGGCAGGAGAGAGACAACCAGGAACTCATGGCTGAGCGGGAACGCAATCTAATGTGTTTTTTAATCAGAAAAGAATCCGCCTTAAATATCTTCTAAGACAGAAGTGGTAGGGTGGGAAACAGGAAGTGACTAGGAGAGGGGGCGGAGTGGAAAAAGAGCTCGAACAGTGGGGATTAAACCAGTGGGGATCTAACCAATGGGGATTAAACCAATGCCCTGTAGGCAGGGCTGCTCTCAGGCAAGACAGAGATTATGTAAATAGACCACAACATCAAGCAATGCAGCAGACCTGGCGTAATGAAGAACAAGGAGGAGGAGGAGAAGGGGAGGAGGAGGAAGAGGGGAGAGGAGGAGAAGGAGGAAGTGGAGAAGGAGGAGGAGGAGGAAGGCATAGCACAAAAGTCAAAGAGGAAGAGCTGAAGGACCCACATTAGACCAAGGCTGAGGTGGAAGGTAAGACGTGACCAGTAGTTGGATGGGATGTGGTGCTACTGCAGGGTTTTAAGTAGTCAGACTGTGAGCCATTTAATTTTCAGAAACCACTTTGGAAGGCATTTGCTGAGAATAAGGTAAGAAGAATTCAGTATTTCTTTTCCTCTCCAGGACTTGGTCAATTTTTAGTACAGACTAGTCACTCAGTGTGTATCTACAGAGTGAGTAACAGAAATATATAGAAATCCATAAAATCTTTAGATGTCAGAGGAGCATACAAGAAGACGTTTTCTAAACACCACAGTATCCTAAACATGAATGGGTAACTACCACTATTTAGAGTCCATTTACAAGTGCTTTCAAATTCCATGAAAGGAACTCAGTGAAGCCCTTGGAAAGACCAAGAAGATTAAACATATGTTATTGTTTATAGTCAGAGGCTTGCTTTTTTCCCCACTTTATTGTCGAGTTAATAGTTTATGCTATACTTCTTGTCTCACAGGAACAATCTCTCACCTCCCCATAACAGGCATGGCTACTAGAGAGAGGGAAATGTCCTTAGAATATAGTGTATGCTTGCTCTTAGCCCAGCCACCAGGACCGGGCTGAAAAACGCTGCGCGACTTATTCAGAGCTGTGTGGCTCTCAAATAGCGACTTCAAACTTAGGATTCTCCCCCCACTCTCACTGTCCTCTTTACTCGGGCACCCATAGAAGCCCAGGGTTGTCGTATGCTTTACATTGGTTTGTTCTAGCCCTCCCCCGCCAAGAGAATTGGATCAGTCCAGTTAATTTCGCTGCCCGCTTGGCCCCTCCCCGAAGGAAACCCGCCAGAGTTTCAGAGGGTTCCCCAGTACGAGAGTTCGGGGAGTGCCAGAGTTGGAGAGTTCCTGAGTTCCAGAGTAAGAGAGAGTTCCAGAGTTCGAGAGTAAGAGAGAGAGTTCGGAGGGTTCCTGAGTTTGAGAGTAAGGGAGAGTGCTTGTGCCGCAGCAAAGAGACAGCAGAGTTCTGTTTGGTGATTAGTTTGTCTTAGTTTATAAATCGTTGTTCCTGAATAAAGAAATACAGCTTCCCTGCCCAGCCGTTGTCTCCGCGTCTCTGTTACCCGCCCGTGAAGCTAGCCCGGCCGGCTGGAGCCACCGAAATTTTAACAACACAGGGTATTATTAGTATGTGCTGAACTCTGGACTAAAGGCACGTTATGCTGAGCACTGCAGAAAGCTGGGGAAGGTAGATGCCCAAACTTGCAAAGTAAATCCTAAAAAGTCTTCTATAAGGAGCTTCTCTGCTGCCAAAATAATTGGGGGAGGACTCAACAGAGAAGGCGGAAAGGGAAAGACCGGCTGGGGAGACAGATTTTTTGAGCGTCTTTTCACGAAATCTAAAAATTACTAACCTTCTACATGTCAGGTTTTTGGGTATTTTTTTTTTTTTTGTCAGCACATGCAAGAACGCCTGGCTGAGGAGCCCAAATGAGCAGATGGGTGAGTTCTCATATTCCCAGACACTGGGGTTGGAGAAGTCCTTTGTTGATGGTTTCCAACGGACAGACCTAGAAACTCCCTTCCCCGCCCCAGCCCCACCTGGGAGCCTAACAGGCTGACAAACCTCCCTTATAAGGAGAAATGGATTGCATGTCACTCTCTGAAAATGAAGGCAGACAAAGATTTCTTTGTTTTTTTTAATTCCTAAAATTAAATTCTTCCCCCACCCCAACACCACACTCCTCTCTTATTTCTGAGTTCTTGGGGCTTCATCATTACAATCTGCCTCTTTAGAAATATGTATTTATTTACTCATTTATTATTGGGTAGATACGGAGAGTAATTGAGAGGGGAGGGGGAGATAGAGAAGGAGAGACACAAGAGAGAAAAAGCATCGCCTCTGCAGGTGGGGAGCTAGGGCCTGAACCTGGGTCCTTGTGTACAACCACCTGGCCCTTGACTTTTTCAAACAGAAAGAGAGGCAGAGGTCAGCTATCTGGCCCATCTGCCCCATGTCTTCCTGCAACTCACCTCTCTCCACTGTCCCTCTCCACTCCACAGATGTCACCTTTCACTCCTGCAGGACAGAGATAACATCCCTCTACAGAAGGGGATGAACTCAGTCAAGACCACAGATGTGGGGTTCCAGTGAATCAGAGCAGTACTGAACCTAGCTAGGTTCAAGTCCCTGGCTTCCCACCTGCAGGGGGCACACTTCACAGGAAGCAGAACAAGTCTGCATGTGTCTCTTTTTCTCCCTCTCTCTCTGCCCCTCCTCTCTCAATTTCTCTCTATCCTATCCACTAAAATGGAAAAAATGGCTGCCACGAGCAGTGGCTTCATTGTGCTGGCAACAAGCCCCAGGAATAAACCTGGAGGCAAAATAACGAAAACAAACAAACAAACCAAACAGAGGGAGAAAGGTCAGACACCTGCAGACCTGCCTCACTGCTCCTGAAGTGTCCCCCCTACAGGTCCCCCATACTTCTTTTTAAAATTTTTTTTACTATTATAATTATTTATTGGATAGAGACAGCCAGGAATCAAGAAGGAATGGGGAGACAGGAAGAGAGACAGAGAGACACCTGCATAGCTGCATCACCACTCATGAAGCTTTCCCCCTGCAGGTGAGGACAGGGAGCTTGAACCCTGGTCCTTGTGCACTGTAATGTGCATTCAACCCGGTACACCACCACCCCCCATCCCCCCACAACCCCCTCCTGCTTCTTATGTCACTTCTCTCACTGATGGCCCTGCAGCTCTGGGAACCTCCTGTGGACTACCCAGCCCTCAGTGTTGTTAATCACCTTTCCCCCCACATTCTTCAGCTATTTCATCCCTATTTATCTCAGGCCCTAACACACCTGCACCACCAGCCTTGCTTTCCTCCGACGACATTATGTGGTTGTACGTCCCAAGCCCCTTGACCCCAAACGCCGCCTCATGGAAGCCCTCTGATTATCCCCAGGAGGAGGTCGGGGTCTAGTTCCATGTTACCAGGTGCTGGCATAGTTTCTGAGTAACTTGTGGTTTCCTAAATACCTGTGCCCGGAAAGAAGAGCTTCTGAAAACTTCTCTTCCTGCCTTTAATCCTACGCTCCACTAGAGGACAGAGGTCCCCTTCTTTATCCTGAATTTTAACAGCATGAGAAACTCCAGCTTTTGCTCAGGACGGAACCATGGGGGAGGGCAAGCTGCCATCCTGTTCCCAACCCCATCTGTCTCCTTGCCCAGTTCTGCGGGACTGAACACAGTTTTGTTCTTGGCAAACACCCCAGCATCTCTGGGGCTCCCTCTCAGGAGCCCAGCCCACAGTGTTTGTCTTATCTCCTTCCCTGGATGCTTGTCCCCACCCCACCTGCTCCAACTCTCATCTGCTGTTTGCATGTCTCCTCCTGTTCACAGCCACGAGGAGGATTTCATCTCTGAAATTTCTGCTTTGCCAGGGCTGCTTGGCACAGGACCGTCTTCTCCCTGAGATTCCTGCCAGGCAACCTCAGGCACCAAGGCAGACACCATCAGCCCTCCTTCCCTTGACAAGATCTCTGCTGGCCTGACACTTCCAAAATAGAATTGTGCTGTGACTCCACTTAGCAGGTCACCCTCCTGATGGGCAAAGCTGCCTATTACATGCCAGCAGCCTGGCCTGATGGCCACAGAAATGCTCAGAGGCCACTGGGTCCCAGCACAGTGTGTGTGTGTGTGTGTGTGTGTGTGTGTGTGTGTGTGTGTGTGTGTGTGTGTGATGTGCTGACAGGGAGCAGAAGAGAGTTGGGCTGTGAGAGAAGGCAGGAAGGAAGTACAGTGAAGAAGCCAGAGGAGCTCCGCCAGAGAGAGAATTAAGGAAGCAAAGGTTGAAAGGGAGTCTGGGTAGCAAGCAAGAAGGGGATGAGGCGGTTGTCCAGCTGCTTAATAGCACATACTACTAAGTGAAGGAACTGTGGAAGGATCTGGCCCCCTGTCTACCTGGCGTGGAGGGAGGCACTTAACAAGTGGTGAAGCAGGTCTGAAGGTGTCTGTCTATCTCTCCCTCGCTATCTCCCCTCTTCTCCCAAGTTCTCTCTGTCCTATCCTATCAGATGGAATAAATGGCCGGCAGGAGGAGTGTATTCATAGTACCAGTACTGAACCGCACCAGTAACCCTGGGGGGAAACAATAACACACAGACACACACACAGACACACACACAGACACACACGCACAGACACACACACAGACACACACACACACAGACACACAGACACACACAGAGACACATGCACACACGCACAGACACACAGACACACACACAGACACACACACACAGACACACACAGACACACAGACACAGACACACAGACACAGACACACACAGAGACACACACGCACAGACACACAGATACACACACAGACACAGACACACAGACACACACACAGACACACACACACACACAGACACACACACACACACACAGACACACACACACAGGGATAAGGAAGGAAGGGTACCAGCAGGGCTCTCTGACATTGTGCTTTCTTGGACCAAGATAGATATAAAAGTTATTATTTTAAAATTATCATTCTTATTGTCTTACATCCTTTCCCCCTCTTTGAATGATAGAGACAGAGTGGAACTGATGGGTGTTTGGGGGAGATAGAAAGAGATAAAACCACTTGTGAAGCTTCCCCCCTGTAAGTGAGGGTCAGGGGCTTGAACCAGGTCTTGAAGCATGGCATTGTGTGCATTCTATTGTGTGTGCCCCCCTCGGCCCCCATATCCAAGTCCTTATTGCACTTTTGTTCTGCTATTGCTGACTATCTGTTTCAAGGTCTTATTCAGCTCAACATTATTATTCATTTCCACTTTCCAGGGGGGTGAAATAGAGATCTGGGACGACATAAATAACTGAGCATTTATCTTTGACTTCACCAAGAGTTCAGTGTCAGGGTACAAAGCAGACTCTGAAAAGTCAAAGTTGCAGGTAAAACGTGAGGAAGTTAATGGTTTGGAATTTCTGACTTCAAAATCTTATTTCAGTTTAGAAATTTTCTGTGTTTATCTCTTTTTCATTTTAAATGTTTCTTGAATTTGATATGACAGAGAGAAATAGAGAGGGGAGAGGGACCTCGTGAAGCTTCCCCCCTGCAGGCGGGAACCAGAGGCTTGAACCATACTCCTTGTGCAGGGCAGCATGCGCGCTCAACTGAGGGCGCTGCCCCCGGCCTCACCTCTGTACCACCGCAACAGGAAAACCAGAGAAAAAGAAGTGCATTTAGGGGCAGGTGGTGGTACACTTGGTTGAGCACCACATGTTACAATGCATAAGGACCTGGGTTCAAGCCCTCCATCCCCATCTGCAAGGGGAAAGCATTGCGAGTGGTGAAGCAGGGCTGCGGGTGTTTTTTGTTTTTTTTTAAACATTTATTTATTCCCTTTTGTTGCCCACGTTGTTTTGTTTTTTTAATTTTTTTTTAGGTTTTATTTATTCTCTTTTGTTGCCCTTGTTGTAGTTACTATTGTAGTTATTATTGATGTCACTGCTGTTGGATAGGACAGAGGGAAGTGGAGAGAGGAGGGGAAGACAGAGAGGGGGAGAGAAAGACAGACACCTGCAGACCTGCTTCTCTGCTTGTGAAGTGACTCCCCTGCAGGTGGGGAGCCAGGTGGGGGGGGGCTCGAACTGGGATCCTATGCTCTTCGCGCCACATGTGCTTAACCTGCCACGCTACGGCTGAACTCCCATGCAGGGGTCTTTTCTGTCTCTCTACCTCTCTATCTCCCTCTTTTTCTCAAGTTCTGGCTGCCTCTATCCAATAAATAAATAAAGATAATTTAAAAAATTTAAGGTGTATTTAATTGACAGATGTCCTCCCATATTCTGTACATTTTGCTTGCAGGAACTCCAGTGCTGGTGGAAGCGTTTCTTCCTGGTGTTGGGTGAGTCTCCAGCAGTGCTGGTGAGGGTGGACAGTGGGCTGTTCATCACAGACATCTTCTGGAGCCCCTCTACCTCCTGACCACCAGCACTCTATACTTGCCTGGCAGTGTCATCATGGGCACACCATCCAGATTTGGACGTATCCTGAAGGGTCTAGGCAGTGGCGCACCTGGTTAAGTGCACCTGGTTAAATGCGCAAGGGCGCACGTTCAATCCCTCAGAGGAAAAAGTTTCATGAGTAGGGAAGCAGGGCTGCAAATGTCTCTCTATGTCTTTTTCCCTTTCTATCCCCCTCTCCCCTCTGAATTTCTATCTATCTCTATCCAATAATACATAAAAAAAAAGATTTAAAAAAGATTTTAGAAAGTACCCTGAAAACACAGAACTATGCATATGAAAGTTGATACTTGTGCCATTTCATACTTGGGACTATAAGCAGTAGCTTGGCATCACAGACTTGGCCCCTTAGAACAGTAGGAGACATGATGGGCTTAGACCTCAAATAGATGCCCCCTCTCCATTGTCACTGGTCATCTCCATCAGAAAAAGCACAATAGACCCCTTTGTGGATCCCCATAGGGCCTTGCCCTCAATGTGGATCAACAACGGTAGAGAATGTTCCATCCTCTGAAAGGAGACTGAACAACACACTCTATGTTCCACTTGAGGAAGATGGGTCCTAATATTGGGGCAGCTTGGAACGTTCCTACTCCACAGGATGTGAGCTCAGACCTACAGGGATGCAGAGGTCACATAAGCTCCTAAGAGGTCACATAAGCCCCAGATCACATCAAATTGATGGAGTTTATAGTCAACAATATTTATACACCTTTCCCATAGTTGGGAGCTACTCTCTTCCCTGATCCATCTTTCTGGCCCTTTTTCCAGCCATGACATCATCTCCCCAGACAATAACTTGAGTCCACCTGCATATCAGAGGTCAGGATCAGGAAAAAACTAGTATAGTCATGGGTCCTTTGGAATATAACTAAAATATGCCTACTAGTTATCTACAAAATTGAGACCCCCAAATCTTCATCTGCAATATTCCAGCCTTTAGGTTAATGATTAGTCAACAATTTGTTTGGCTTTATATGTTAACTCTTTTTTCTGCCACCAGGTTCCAGATGCTAACATGATGCCAACTGGACTTCCCTGGGCAGATGACCATATCAATGTGTCCTGGAGCCCCACCTCCCCAGAGCCCTGCCCCACTAGGGAAAGAGAGAGACAGGCTGGGAGTATGAATCGACCTGCCAACACCCATATTCACCAGGGAAGCAATTACAGAAGCCAGACCTTTCAGCTTCTGCACCCCACAATGACCCTGGGTCCATACTCCCAGAGGGATAAAGAATGGGAAAGCTATCAGGGGAGGGGATGGGATACGGAGTTCTGGTGGTGGGAATTATGTGGAATTGTACCCCTCTTATATGGTTTTGTCAGTCTTCCCTTTTTAAAAGTAAAATAAAATTAAAGGAGGACATTAGCACTGAATCAAAAGACCAGGAAGGCCAGGGCTGAGCCCCAGTATCTTGATTTCACTCCATAGTCAAACAAACATTTGTCAAGCCTCTAGTCTTACACCAGGTACCAGGTACAGAGATGGGGGCCTAGCTTACCTCAGAGTCAGAAAAGCACACATGTACTAAGCCAAAGGGAAAGCAAAAAATTTACAAATTGGGTGGTGAGACCAGAAGAACAGAGGTGTGATGCTTTGAGGTTATCTCTCCTGCTGAGGTAAGGAGGCCAGGGAGAGTCTCCCTAAGGATGTGACTTGGGGCTAAGGAATCTGTTTTCAGGTAAAGGTAGTTGGTGAGCATTCTCAGTTCTCTGACAAGCAAAGATGCTTCAGATTGTAAACAGTACCACAAAATAGGTATATTTCTACTGTACATATCTAGTAGTACATATCTACTGCAACTTAATAATAATCGTTATTATTAATAACCAGTAAGTATGAGTAACACAAGGGAAGATAGCTATGGGGCTGGAAACATAGCTTTTGAGCTCAAAG
Organism: Erinaceus europaeus; assembly: GCF_950295315.1. Taxonomy (NCBI): domain Eukaryota; kingdom Metazoa; phylum Chordata; class Mammalia; order Eulipotyphla; family Erinaceidae; genus Erinaceus; species Erinaceus europaeus. Next base: position 203,307,168 of record NC_080162.1, on the reverse strand, counting down.
TTGGGTCTGTCTGATTCAGAGGCTCGAATGTGAATGTATATGTTCTTTTTTTTAAAAGATTTATTTATTTATTTATTCCCTTTTGTTGGCCTTGTTTTATTGTTGTAGTTATTATTGTTGTCATCATTGTTGGGTAGGGCAGAGATAAATGGAGAGAGAAGGGGAAGACAGAGAGGGGGAGAGAAAGACAGACACCTGCAGACCTGCCTCACTGCTTTTGAAGTGACTCCCCTGCAGTTGTGGGCCAGGGGCTCCAAACAGGATCCTTAAGCCAGTCCTTGAGCTTTGCGCCACCTGCACTTAACCCGCTGCATTACCGCCCGACTCGCAAATGTATATATTCTGTTCAGTGAATGTGAATGTATATACATATTCAGAGGCTTGAATGTGAATGTATATATTCTTTGCTGACATGGACACTGCTCCATGAAGATGAAGAAAAGGAAGGAACTGCCAGGCCATGCACAAAGAACCTGCTACTGTGACTTTTATGTATAAACGCCAAGGAAAAAGATGCTCAGATGATAATGACTAAACTTAGAGATGCTGTTTTGATGAAAAAGCACTGTGATAAGATATTCTGACATTTCTTTCTAAAAGAAACTAAAAGAGCTTTTCTCCCATGTTATTAAGAAGTAGAACAACCACCCCTGGTTCTGGCTCCACTTTGAAACTGCCTGGCAAGATTTTTTTCTTTTTTGCTTTAATGAATGAAGATTCTTGGGTCCCATGCCAGACTTGCTAAACATGGATCTCTGGGGCTGCGACCTCAACTCCTGCATCCCTGGTGGAGTCTAGAGCTACCGAGGCAGCTGAAGTAGAACTCAGCATGTCCACAGCTAAGAGCCACTGAACTGAAATGAACTAGAAGGATTTTTCTCTCTGGGCCAGACTTAGGCGCACCTAGTTCAGAGTGCACATTACAATGTGCAAGGACCCAGGTTCAAGTCTCTGGTCCCCCCTGCTGGGGGGGGCACTTCACAGGTGGTGAAGCAGCATTTACAGTATCTCTCTCTTTCCCTCTTTATCTCCCTCCCCATCCACTCTCAGTTTCTCTGTCTTTATCCCATAATAAGTAAAGATTTTTAAAAAAAGAAGTTTAGAGTCATTTTCCACAGCCACGTGGTAGCCCATAAAATGATCACACCACCTGCTGGATGTCTTCAGAGGACTGGAGGCGTTTAACCTGACGATAGGTAAAGTTAGAGGAAATGACTGGAATGGAAGTCAAACTGAGAGTACAGACCTAAGACATTCGAATTCAACTGTTTCAGATTTGACAACCCACCCATTCTAATTCTATGTACAAATGCAAAAGACTCAAAACCAGGCATTCGAACAAAAGCTGGTACAGGGGTGTTCATGTCACCACTATTCACAAGAGTCAAGATGAAAAGCAATTCAAGTGTGCGTCACTCAGTAGCCAAGAAAACTGTCACACAGCCACATGATACACTAGCATTCAGCCACAAAGATGAGGAAAGCAATCACGCATGCCACAAAACGAACAACTTCAGAAAACATTAGAAAAGAGGCCAAAACTATATAATGTTATTCATAGGAAATAACCAGAAGACAAATATCCAGAAACACTAGATACTGACTAGCATTTTCCAAAGACAAGGGGAAAAGGGAATGTGGAGTGATTTCTTAACAATTACAGGGTTAGGCTGGCCAAGTAGCTCACTTGGATAGTGCCCTGCTTTACCATGTATGCGTCCCAGGTTGAATCCCAGCCCCCACCACACTAAAGGAAGCTCTTTCTATCCGTCTCTATCTGGGGGAAAAATTAGGGGAAATGAGGCTCTTTTTAAAGTAGACAGAAGAGAGGATTTTACAACATTGCACATGTATTAAATACCACAGTCATGTATATTTATACATGGTTATTTTTTATATTTATTTATTCCCTTTTGTTGCCCTTGTTTTTTTATTGTTGTAGTCATTATTGATGTCGTCATTGTTGGATAGGACAGACAGAAATGGAGAGAGGAGGGGAAGGCAGAGAGGGGGAGACCTGTTTCATTGCTTGTAAAGCAACTCCCCTGCAGGTGGGGAACCGGGGTTTGAACCGGGATCCTTACGCTGGTCCATGCATTTGCACCATGTGCACTTAACCTGTTGCACTACGCCTGACTCCTACATGGTTATTTTTACAAGAATTTCTATACATTTGAACTCACTCTTGGCTTTGGCCCACTGTTTCTCACCTTGTACGCAATGGAACATTATTTCCATTGATTTGATTAACCACATGATTCTTCTGGGCATATAAGTTATGAACTGTTTTTTTCTTCAAATTTCTTTTTTAATCTTATTTAATTTTTTATTTATAAAAAGATAAGATTGACAAAACCATAGGCTAAGTGGGGTACAACTCCGCACAATTCCCAGCACCAAATCTCTGTATCCCCTTCCCTCCCCTGATAGCTTTCCTATTCTTTAACCCTCTGGGATTATGGACCCAGGGTCGTTGTGGGTTGCAGAAGGTGGAAGGTCTGGCTTCTGTAATTGCTTCCCTGCTGAACATGAGCATTGACAGGTCGATCCATACTCCCATCCTCTCTCTCTCTTTCCCTAGCAGGGTGGGTCTCTGGGGAAGCAGAGCTCCAGGATACATTGGTGGGGTACTCTGTCCAGGGAAGTCTGGTCAACATCATGCTAGCATCTGAAACCTGGTGGTTGAAAAGGGAGTTAATATACAAAGCCAAAGAGATTGTTGAACAATCATGGACCTAAAGGCTGGAATAGTGCAAAAGAAGAGTTGGGGGGTCTTCCATTTTGTAGATAGCTAGTAGGCATATTTTAGTTATATTCCAAAGGGCCTGTGGCTATACTAGTTTTTTTTTTTTCCCCTGAGCCTGAAATCTGATATGCAGGTGGATCCTAGTTATTGTCTGGGCAGATGATGTCATGGCTGGCAGAAGGAACAGAAAGCTGGATCAGGGAAGAGAGTAGCTCCCAAATATGGGAAAGGGGTATAAATACTGTTGGCTGTAAACCCCATCAATCTGATATGATCTGGGCCCCATATTCAGCTCAGGAGCCTACGTGACCTCTGCATCCCTGTAGATCTGAGCTCACATCCTGTGGTCATGAGTAGGAACATTCCAAGCTGCCCAAATATCAACCCATCTGCCCATCAAAGTTCCACCAAGCTTCATTAAGAGAATAAAACATAAACTGCAATCATTTATCTGGAACCAGAAAACACCTAGAATTGCCAAAACAATCTTGAGGAAAAGAAATAGAAATGGAGGCATCACACTCCCAGATATCAAACAATTTTATACGGACATCAACATCAAAACAGCCTGGTACTGGAACAAAAAAAAGGCACACACACCAGTGGAACAGAATTGAAAGCCCAGAACTAAACCCCCACACAGGACATCTAATCTTTGATAAGGGGGTCCAAAGTATTGAATGGAGAAAGGAAGCTCTCTTCAATAAGTGGTGCTGGGAAAACTTGGTTGAAACATACAGTTTCAACTGAACCACCTTATCTCACTAGAAACAAAAATCAGCTCCAAATGGACCAAGGATCTGGATGTTAGACCAGAAACTATCAAATACTTAGAGGAAAACATTGGGGGAATGTTTTCCCACCTAAACCTCAAGGACATCTTTGATGATACAAACCTAGTTGCAAAAAAGACTAAAGCAGAAACAAATCAATGAGACTACATCAAATTGAAAAGTGTCTTGCACAGCCAAAGAAACTGTCACACAAACAAAGAGACCCCTCACAGAATGGGAGAAGATCTTCATATGCCCTACATCACACCAGAGACTAATCACCTAAATATATAAAGAGCTCAGCAAGCTTAGCACCAAAAAAGCAAATGACCCCATCCAAAAATGGGCAGAGGATATGAACAGAACATTTACTACAGAAAGAGATCCAAAAAGCTAATAAACATGTGAAAAATTGCTCCAGGTCACTGATTGTCAGAGAAATGCACATAAAGACAACATTGAGATACCACCTCACTCCTGTGAGAATCACATACATCAAAAAGGACAGCAGCAACAAATGCTGGAGAGGCTGTGGGGACAGAGGAACCCTTCCGTCCTGCTGGTGGGAATCTAAATTGGTCCAGCCTCTGTGGAGAGCAGTCTGGAGAACTCTCACAAGGCTAGACATGGACCTTCCATATGACCCAGTAATTTCTCTCCTGGAGATATACCCCAAGGAATCCATAGCACCCAACCAAAAAGATATTTGTACACCTATTTTCATAGCAGCACAATTCATAATAGCTAAAACCTGGAAGCAACCCAGGTGACAACAACAGATGAGTGGCTGAGAAAGCTGTGGCATATATACACAATGGAATACTACGAGCTATAAAGAACAATGAACCCACCTTCTCTCACCCGTCTTGGACAGAGCTAAGTCAGAAAGATAAAGATGAGTATGGGATGATCCCACTCATCAAAAGAAGTTGAGAAAGAAGAGTAGAAAGGGAAACTAAAAGTAGGATTTGACTGAATTTGGAGTAGGGCACCAAAGTAAAAATCCTGGGGTGAGAGTGAGGGTGGATATTCAGCTTCCTGGGGCAGCAGGGGGGTTGGGTGGGATGGGACACAGTCTCTTGGTGGTGAGAATGGTGTTTATGTACCCTCCTATTAATTTGCAGTCATATAATCACTATTTAAGTAATATGAGAGGGGAAATTTGATTGTATGTCTTAAACTTTTTAAAGCACAGACTGAGTCTTTTAAATACATAGGCTGAGTCTTTGATATGTTGACTCTTTCAAAAGCCTAGACCAGGGAGAACAGAAGCAACCAGTGGCACAGCTATATACAAATAATGTCAAAGGACATGAATCATGGTGATGTTGTGTATGATACAGAAAATCCTAACAAAGGGATTTTTCGAAGTTAACCTAATTACCAAATGATGTGATTATAACAATAACTATCTATTGTCTTCTTGAACCCTAAGACAGCAGGAACCTCACATTTCTACTATGGAGCCTATATTTCCCCCAGTCCTGGAACCTCTAGGGTGGGACACACTTTCCTGCATGCTTCTCTCAATTCATACTAAATAATATTGTATCCGCCGATCCCAACCTAATCAATGCAACAAGTACCACCCCGTCATGCTTCACTTCAGACTGTGTCCAGAGACTGCAGGTGTGGAATGTCAACCCTTCAGCTTCATTACTCGGGTGAGACCTTTCCTTTCATAGGATTCTCTAATTCCATTCTAGGCGGTTCACTTCCTAACAAAGTCCCAAAACATAGATATAGACCAGGTCTCATGAGATAGAGCATATGTTCACATGTATCCATAAACTAGGGTAAAATATATACCTGAAAGCAAAAGTACACAATAGTCTGCAGTGAGTCAGCATAAAGTTACTAATTACAGTTCTCTCACTCACTCCAAAGCTAACCTTAGCAAAGCAAGGACTGCAAAATCTGAATAAGGACAATAGACTAGCATACTTTAATGATGATTCTTTAGTCACTATCAGGCCAACCCATCAGCTGGGGCCCTATCTGGGGAGTCCTGAGATTCCCAAACAGACATGATGGGACTAGACCTCGAATAAATCCCTCTCTCCACTGTTATAGGTCATCTCTCTCAGGAACAACAAAAGAGACCCCTTTGTGGGCCCCCATAGGACCTTGCCCTCAACTTGGATCAACAATGGTATAGAGTGTTCCATCCTCTGAAAGGAGGCTGGACAACATACTCTATGCTACACATGAACTGTTTTCTACAGCACGTAACTGCTACAAGGACTATCTTACACAGGATACACACTTTATCTTATTCCTTTAGGAAAGATTCACAGAGACAGAATTCTCTAAGTGAAAGATATAGTTACTTTTGCACCTTTCAAAAAGGTATTTTCTTTAACAAGGCCAACTCAGTCTTCTATAAGTAGCACATGGGATGTCTTATTTCCTGATCCTTATTAGCATCCCATTGAATGACTACTTCAAAAAGTGTTTACTTTTTCAGGTTTATTGAGGTATACTTGACAAACAAAACTGCAAGAAATTTGAAATGTGCATTATGGTAATTGTCTTTATACAAGTCCACTGTGAAAGGAATCCCACCATCTGGCAAGTTCACTTGTCCACCATCTCACAAAGTTTTCTTCATCAATTTCTAATGAGAGCATTTACATTCTATTCACCTAGGAGATTTTAGTTACACAGAGAGGTGTTATCAGCTAGATGCCCCAGGCTACACAGCAGATTTCAGAGCTAGTTCTTCTCATAACTGAAAGCTTAATCTTTCTTTTTCTCTCTCTTCTTCTTTTAACCCATTTCCCCCCATTCCCTCCATTTCCCAGTCTCTGGCAAAGTCTGTGCTCTCTGTTCTTGAGTTTAACTCTGTTCTTTCTTCCTTCCTTTTCCTCTCAAGTTTTCACCTGAATGCTATACTGTGTAAGATCTGACTCTTAAGTATGTTGTCAGTCGTTCCTACATCTCTGTCAGTTCTTTATCTTTGCCTCTTTCTTTTTGTTTCCTTTCTTCTATCACCCGGTAATTTTTTTTATGATTTACACTTTTTAATTGCTTTATTGGGGGATTAATGTGGACAGTCAACAGTAAAACATGACACTTTGTACATGTGTAACAATCCCCAGTAAAACATGACACTTTTTATATGTGTAACAATCCCCAGTAAAACATGACACTTTGTATATGTGTAACAATCCCCAGTAAAACATGACACTTTGTACATGTGTAACAATCCCCAGTAAAACATGACACTTTGTACATGTGTAACAATCCCCAGTAAAACATGACACTTTGTACATATGTAACAATCCCCAGTAAAATATGACACTTTGTACATGTGTAACAATCCCCAGTTTTCCACATTTCCGTCCACCTCTCACTAGGTCCTCCTCTGCCATCATATTCCAGGTTCCCTCCCCAACACCAAGATCTTTTACTTTGGTATTTATATCATCACTATTTAATATGAATTTTATTGCTGCTGTAACAAACCACTACAAACCTGGTTATTTGAAGTAGTAAGTCACTTGGTTGTTGGAAGCCTGAAGTAAGAATTCAACATCACTGGATTAAAAATGACATTTCACCAGAGTCAGCCTTCTCTGGAAGCTAAAGAGAAGAATCAATTCATCTCTTTCAACTTTTGGTTGCAACTAGAATTTCTCATCTTATGTACACTAATCCCTGACTTACCATCATATTCCCTTTTTTTTCCTATGTGTGTGTAATCTCTCTATATCTTTCTCTAAATGAAATCACATGTGTCTTTATAAGATGTTATTAAATGTCAGTCTTCCTGATGGCAAGAATGTGACCTCTTAAGTCTGTTATCCAATCTGTGATTACACCTTCTAGTAGTAGTAGTAATAATAATAATAATAACCCCAACATCTCCAAGTAGAGCTAGGTCATGATGACATGATCCTATTCTCTCTTTTATAGAATCTTTATTACCTATTTAGGGAAAAAAAAACCTGTTTCTTCATCTCCAGAAAAGTGCTCTTATATAATGCAGACTTCAATACATTCGCCTAACACAGAAGTCAGTCTCAAAGTTCATGCACACAAGTCAGCTTTTTTTTCATACTGGATTTTAAAAAAATTTAGCAAGAAGTAGAAAAGTCACAGTGCAGGCCAGGTGGTGGTGCACCTGGTAGACTGCACATGTTACAGTGCACAAGGACCCAGGTTCAAGCCCTCAGTCCCCATCTGTAGGGGGAAAGCTTCATAAGTGGTGAAGCAGAGCTGCAGGTGTCTCTCTGTCTCTCTCCCTGTCACCTGCTTCCCTCTTGGTTTCTGACTGTCACTAATCCAACAAATAAATAAAGATTTTAAAAAAGAAAAGAAATGTCACAGTGAAGATTCCTGACAGAAAGCCTGTCCACTAGTCTGACTAGTCATTTATGTTTAAAAAAAATCAAAGTAGTATCAGTCATCCTGGCACCCCTGGGCTCTAGTTAAGGATGAATTTGAATGTGGTAGACAAAGGAGAACGTGGCAGGAGATGAGATGAGGCAGGAGAGGTTTCAGGAAGCTGTTCTAGGCAGAATCTCCTTATAGGCTTTGGCAGGATTCTGCAGTTTATTCCCTCCAACAGAAGGGGGGGAAAGCTGGTAGATTTTGGTTAGAAGTAGTAATGGGAGAAGATGGGAGATAAGGGTGGATCTGCATTTCCGTGGAGATGAATCTGGTTGCTCGATAGACATCTCACTGAATGGAACAAGAATTAGTGGCAAGAGGGGGTGGGGCACTGTGGTCTAGACTCAAGATGAACTCAGCTGGAATGAACAGGACACTGGAGATGGAGAATCAGAGACAGGGAAACAGAAGCAACCAAGAAGGTTTGGTGGTCAGTTGAATGTGGATGATAAGGAAAAGGGAGGCTTTGATAATATCTTCTTTTCTTTTTTCCTTTTTTATTTTTTTTTTAATTTTTTAAATTATGCCTCCAGGGTTATCGCTGAGGCTTGGTGCCTGCTCTATGAGTCCACTGTTCCTGGAGGCCATTTTTTTCCCCATTTTGTTGCCCTTGTTGTTGGATAGGACAGAGAGAAACTGAGAGAGGAGGGGAAGACAGAGAGGGGGAGAGAAAGACACACACCTGCAGACTTGCTTCACCGATTGTGAAGCGACTCCCCTGTAGGTGGGGAACTGGGGACTTGAACCAGGATCCTTGAGCTTCTCTCTCCTTTTCTATCACTCCCTTCCCTCTCGATTTTTGGCTGTCTCTACCCAATAAATAAATAAAAATAAATAAAAATTTTCAAAGAAAAATTACCTACAGTCACAGTCTCCAAGCACATTACCAATCCCATATCACCTAAATGTCCACCCTAAGAAATTCAGTTTTTTAACTGCATATCTAACAGTGAATTACCTTTTTACACCTCTGGAAGAGTTTTCAGATGTGTCTTCATCATATATAAACACACTTAGTTTACAGACTATTGCCCCCAGTGTGTACTCATGATTGTTTATAGGACTCAGGAACTCTATCTTTCTTATTAAAAATCCACACGAGATTTCACTTGGGGAAAATAAACTCTATTAATTCTTGAACACAAGGTATGAAAAATTAGTAACACGCATGAGACTCGGAGAAACCACTGAAAACCGCCTAAGGAGAAGGCCACAGAGACCAGACCTCTAAGTTGTAGGGTTGGTCCATTCCTGGTGCCACAGGTAATTAAGTATCAGCAGCCTTAGTTAGTGAGAAACTGAAGGATAATCAGTTATCCTTACTGAGAAACTGAAGGATAATCCAATTTAACCAAAGGGGGGGAGAAGCCTGCCTCGGAAAAGAAAATGGGAAAAAGATAGCTTGGTCTACTTGAGTTGCAGACAAAAGAAGTGATATAACAAAGCAATCTCCTACGGCACAGATAGTCCTGGTCTGATGGCCACAGACAGAGCAGAGTGTCTCACAGGGGGGGTTACAAGACCTTTGGGCTCCCACACAATGTCACCCAACCTGCTCCTGTCCAAATGCCAGTCAGCCATTATTAATGTCTCACATGCCTGGTGGTTCTCTAGGCTCATTTTCAAGTAAGGAATCGGAGCTCCCAAAGATATCTTGGACCTATTGCTACTTGAATTGACAAGTATTGGAAGGGGGTGTCCACTACATAAAAATCAGAAAAGTTTGTGTCAAAAATCACAAAAAGCTCCTTACAGACTACTGGACCTTGTGTATCTTAGTACAATGGTGTTTGACATTATTCAGTAATGACATTTCTCAGCTCCATTTTCTCAGCACCTCTTTTTTTTCCATTTGCACACTTGTAGACAGGTTAGGTAAATGCATTCAAATAGCCTCTTTTTCTCTGGAATTAATAGCCCAACCAACACAAGTATTCAAACTACTGTAGTTGCAATCCGAAATCATGCTGTGGGGAGCATGGGAAGTTTTGGAAATGGACAGATAGCCCGTCTTACTGAAGGGGGTAGGGGTGGGGTATAGACATGTTAGGATTCTGGACAGAAAGATGCAACAAGCAGAGGTAACTGCATATCCAGGTAGGTGGAGGACTGCAGAACACGGCTCACTGGGAAAAATACAAATAGGTCAGGAGGGATAATGCCAGAATTGGAAGTGAGGGACCCTACCACACCTGTTAAAAGTATCTGGAAAGGAGCTACCAGGTGGTAGCAGACTGGGTTGAGCATACATGCTACAATGCGTAAGAAACCAAGTTCGAGTCCCCGGACCCCAACTGCAGGAAGAAAACTTTGTGAGTGGTGAAGCAGGGCTGCAGGTGTCTCTCTGTATCTCTCTTTCTTGATCTCTACCCCCAAAAATTAATAAAATGTTTAAAACCATCCATCCAGAAGGGAAGAATACAGATTATGTAGCTTTCATCTTCATGAAAATGGTTTTCACATGGAGATGCATTCCAATGGCTCAGAGTCAATAGGGTGTAGAAGCAAGTCTTCCTCCTACTCTTCTATCCAGCCAACTGTTCCTGTTTCCACAGCCAAGTGACTCTTCTGGTTTCTTACATATTCCTTCAGACAGATTATGTGCAGGGACATATTCTGTGTGTATTCTTCCCTCCTAAAATTGTTTACCACACAAACTTCATTAGTCACCATATTTTCCTGTGTTTTGCATTCTTCACAAAAAACCTAACCTGAGGGTGGTTCCGATGTGAGTTTGTTGGGAAGATCCAGAGGAGCGTGCAGGGTTGAAGACCGAGGAGGAGATTTTGTTGTTCTTCTATCTGTGCATCCTCCCAAATCAGCAGTGTCTGGGACAAATTCTGCTTGGAGCACAAGGGAAGGAAGGACTAAATGAATGATGTGAGCAAAGGGAAAAGGTATTATTTTCAGGTCTGATAAGGATGAAAAGAAGAAAGTAAGATCCGGTTAATATTTAATCCCTTGGAGGCATCTTGCTCTAACATCTGAGCAATGGCAAGTTCTCGGTTTGGAAAATGGAATGTAATTAGGGAGGTGCGCCTCGCTTTCAGTCTGCAGGCCCATCACCTCCTCTCTATAATCGGGCACACAACTTTTTTTTTTTAGTAGTCTCAACTGAATACTACCTTCCTGCCTCTCTGAAAAATGAAGCAATTTAAATTCTGTTTATAAGGTCATAGAGTTGACCCCAAGGCCAAGACATGATAGAAATATTTTCCCTGTTGGCAGAGGGGATATTGGTTTATAAAGAGGTATGTGTCCTTCTTCTCTGGCCTCCAAGAACTCCCTCGGGATCTTTCTATCCCAGCACCTCTAAGTCCCCAAATCATCAATGTGTCTGCATGTGTCTGCTTTGCCAACTAGTGAGAAATCTTTTGTGTGGGCAGAGTTTTCATCTCATCCATCCATCCGTCTCCTTTCTCATGTCAGGGCACATTAATGGGAAAATATACTAAGACTTACTGCACAGGGGGCAAATTGAAAGAATGCATTGATGAAACAAAGATAAGGAGAGAGAGAGAGAGCGAGAGCGAGCAGAATAGATCACTCACTATTTCACTTCAGAGAGTAACACAGTGTTTTGTTAGTCTCCTTCCTGGTAAGAAAACCCACTGGGGCTATTTCATGGTGACAGACTGTTGTGAGCAAGGATACCCCCCATATGACAGGAGTGCCCTGCACAGAGATAAGAACACACAGATTCCTTCCACCATTTCTATTTCTGCTCCTAGTAGGGAGGGATATTTCTGTCTTAACTTTGAGGGGACCATGAGAGACACACTGAGGTGCTCATGTGCTGTCAGAAAGTGGCAGCATTGTAAAACAGGCACCTGCTGAGAGGTGCCCCAGAAGACCTTCAAGAGCCCCTGGCAGCAGTGGGAAGTCCAGAACTCTGGGACTCATGCTCCATTCGCACTAGGACCTCATACACATGAGATACAGTTAATCAGGCTGGTGTTGCCCTTTGCCCAAGCCGGAAGCACTGCTTTTTCCATATCTATTTAGGAAAATGAGTCCTATTCAGTATCACACTAGAACAGAATCTAGGGAGAGGTCTACTCAAGAAAGGATCTTTTAACTTTTTTATTATCTTTATTTGATAGAGATAGCCAGAGATCAAAAGGGTAGGGGAGATAGAGAGGGAGAGAGACAGAGAGGCACCTGCAGCCCTGCTTCACCACTTGCAAAGCTTTTCCTCTGCAGGTGGGGACAGGGGGCTTGAACCCAGGTCCTTGTGCACTGTAACACATGCACTCAACCAGATGTGCCCCCATCTGGTCCCTAAAGAAAGGATCTTTTCTTCTTTATCACTTTATTAAGGAAACACTCATCTGCAGGAATGTGTAACCACGGATATATATTTCCCTCCAGGATTATCTCTGGGACTCAGTTGCCAGCACTACAAATCCACTGCTCCTGGCAGCCATTTCTTTCCCTTTTGTTGTTGTCATTGTTATTAGATAAGACAGAGAAAAACTGAGAGAGAAGTGGGAGATAGAGAGGAGGAGAGAAAGATACATGTCTGCAGATCTGCTTCACTGCTTGTGAATTGACACCCCCCACCACACACACACACACACAGGTGGGGAGCTAGGGGCTTGAACCAGGACCCTTTTGTGGGTCCTTGTACTTCATACTATGTGCACTTAACCCAGTGTGCTACTACCTGCCTCCCTGGGAGATAGTGTCAGCACACCTCTCACTCTACTAAACTGTGATCTTTCTTGAAGAAGCTTTCTTTGAAGTTGAATCTCAGTGGTCATGGAAAGAGATGTTCCTTTGACCTGATCTCTGTCATGGTAATTCTCCTGGTCCCCAGTGGTCTCATCCGTGAGGGGGTTAGGACAAGCTTATCTCACTTCTCCAGAGCCCTTCTCCACTAGGGAAAGATAGAAACAGGCTGGGGGTATGGGTTGACCTACCAATGCTCATGTCCAGTGGGAAAATAATTCCAGTAGCCAGACCTTCCACCTTCTGCACTCCTTCTGCACGTTTTTTGGTCCAGACTCCCAGAAAGATAAAAACTAGGGGAGCTTCCATTGGAGGGAATGGGACATGGAACTCTGGTGGTGAGAACTGTATGTAATCATACTCCTATTATCTTACAATGTTGTAAATCATTATTAAATCATGAATTAAAAAAATAGCGACACCCTTTTATGGTTATTTAAAGAGAAATGGACCACGATAGTAGTCCCATTCACTTGTGACTATTTCAGTAGTTATTAACTAGGATCAAATACTTAGCTGACTGGGGATCTGGCATCGACACACCTGGTTGGGTGTATGTATTACCATATACAAGGACCCAGGTTCAAGCCTGTTCCCCACCTGCAGAGGAAATCCTCATGAGTGGTGAAGAAGCAGAGCTGCAGGTGTCTCTCTGTCTCTCACTGTCATTCCCCCCTCTCAATTTCTCTCTGTCCTATCAAATTAAAAAATAAGTAAGTAATTTTTAAAGATCTAGTCATTTTCCACAAAAGTCATAGTACGAATGTTCAATGATTACAATGGTCACCAGATTAGATTATGAAGACTATTAAGCTTCTTCATCATTTTTTCATCTTCTCCTTCCCTCTTGATTTCTGGCTGTCTCTATCCAATATATAAAGATAACAAGATTCTAAAAATGTTCATAGTATAAACTATTATATACTATGTATACCATATTGTTTATGTGACAAATTCTATTATATTAATATGTTGGGTAGTATGCCACCTCCCCCTGGCTTCTGCTTAACCATATGCCTATATAGGGATTTACTGATCCAAAGCTTTGGTCTATTTACATAAATCACTTTTACATAAAGCACTCCAGGGCATTGATGGTTCAGTGATAGGATTCTCGCCTGTTCCGCCCCCTCCTTGTCACACTCTGATTTTCACCAGTCACTTTTCTCTCCACCCTCTCTATATCACATCCTGTTTCCACCCTACTTGGAGAGTATAAAAACAGCTGCTCTTCTGATTAAAGACACCTGGAAATTGCTTTCCGGCTCTGAGAGTTCCAGAGTGTATCTCCTGCGGAAGTTAGTGCGGCACGAGTTCCTGATCCCTCTCCACGCAGCAGCCTAGATCGGCTCCAGTTGAGTTCTCTCCAAGCCAGAGAGCACTAGCTCGGGAAGAAGTACCCTCAGGCTATCCCAGCATCTGGCACCCGGAACAGGGACCCGTAAGCAGCAGATTTACAAGAAGACATCTTAGATAAGTACACACCTTTTGGGTATCTGCAATATTGTGTTAAGGCACTGTGATTTTTTTTCTTTTTTTTTCTTATTGTTTTCCTGAGATCTCTCCACCATGGAAAATCTTTTCCAAATTCTGCATTCTTTTTCCAGTATACAATTTTTATATATCTGGGACATTTTTCTCACCTTATATCCTGTTGATCATCATAGCAGCTTTTAAGGGATATATAGGGCAACCTCTCAAAGGGCTTAAGGACCTAGAGGTTGAGGTCCAAGAGATAAAGGAAGTAATCATAGAACTTAACCAGCACCTTAAAAACAAGAAGAAGCAAAGGCCTGTCGTGATCTTGACCCACCCTAATTCCTCGGCATCTTGCCCTGAGGCCCCTATTTTGGCATCTTGCCCTGAGGCCCCTATTTTGGCAGACACGTGTCCGAATTCTCCTTTGGACTCCACAGCCACTTCTTCGGCCACCCCCACTTTGGCAGACACGTGTCCGGAACCTCCTGCTGCCTCCACGGCTGCTTCTTCACCCACCCCTGTTTTGATAGACACATGTCCGAATTCTCCTGTAGCCTCCAAAACCACTTCTTCGGCCACTTGTCCAGAAGCTTCCACTTCGGTGACTCCTCCTACCGCTACACACTTATCAGAGCAAGTCCACACATTTCCGGTCAATGTTGCCCCCAATAGACAAAAACCTCAGGCCTGGTATCCATATTCCGCCACAGACCTGAAGGAACTATGCCAGGCTATCAAAGATGATGGTGTTCATGCCCCATGGACCAGGTCCATTTTACAAGGCCTGCTTCAGAACCTTAATACCCCCCAAGATTGGAGAGATGTGACTCGTGCTATGCTCCCAGGCCCCCTCTTCCTGCAATGGGAGGCATTCTTTCGCGACAAATGTTTACAACAATCGTGGAAAAATATTCAAAATCAGCCAGAGGGGAATATTTTGATGCATTGTTTGGAACAGGCCAATTAGAAACAGGGATTCAACAGGCGGAAGCCAAGTTTCCACTGGGGTATTTTGATCAAGTACGCCTGTGTGCATTAAAAGCATGGGAGCGATTAACACCACCCATGGGAGCAGCCTCAGCCCCCATTCTCTCCCTGCAACAAGAACCTGATGAATCCCTCGCTAAATTCATTGCCAGGGTCCAGTCGAGTTTGGAAAGGAAGATTTATAATCCTGATGCTCGTTTTCTCCTCCTGCAGTCCATAGTCTGGGATGGAATGCTTCCGCATTTTTGACAGGCCTGTATCACTCTTAAAAACGAACACCCAGATACTTGGATTCTAGCTACACAGGATCTCAGATCAAGCTCTTTTCAAGGACCTATGTTACAGGCCTATGCAGCTACCTTACATAAGCAAAAAGGGGCTTGCTTTCAGTGCGGTCGCCAAGGGCATTGGCGTAACCAATGTCCAGAAAATAGACCGTGATCCCGCCTCCAGTCAGGGCGACCCCACCTCCAGTCAGGGCAACCCAGCCTCCAGACAGGGAATAAGAGACCACGAATGCCTTGTCCCAGATGCCAGAAAGGATTTCACTGGAGGAGAGATTGTTGGTCAAGGTTCCATAGGAACGGCACGCCTCTGCCAAATGTAAACATGGATTTAAACTAGGTATGGGGCTTCCCTTAGCTTTGCCCCCAAGAGGGAAGGAAACAGATCGCCCGCTTGGTGCTGTGCCCTTCTTCCACAACAGAAGCACAGCTTGGGACCCAATCCGTCGCTATACCCACCACGCCAAGTAACAATAACAGAGGGTGAGCAGAAGGAGGAACCCACGGTATGTGGGAACTTCCAGCATAGAAATAACCGGCTGGAGCAAGAGAACAGCTCGAATTCAGAGCCTGAGATTTTATGGACCACCCCTGTTTTAGAAAGGGGTCACCCAACTATGACAGTAAAGATTGGTAATATTCCTTTTAAGTGTTTGATTGACACAGGAGCAGATAAGACAATATTAAGACAAGCAGAGGTTCCCCAGAGTTGGGAACTCCTCCCAGGATCACGCTTACATGGTGTTGGAGGATTGACTCAGGCATTCCGCACATGAGATTCCCTTGTGTGGGAAGATCCAGAAGGGACTACCAGACACTTTCAGCCTTTAATAGCTGATATAAGCACCAATTTATTGGGAAGAGACTTGCTGGAATCTTTAGATATAGTGATATCCTCAGACACCTCTGCAGGACACCACACTCACTCCTGTGAGAGTGCTAGACCCAACAAGCACCCCCAATACTAACTGCCACTGTTTGTAACAGAACTCCCCGCTTAGATTGGCTTTCTAATGAGCCTGTCTGGGTGGAACAGTGTCCTTTGCCTAGGGAGAAGCTAGAATTTTTTAAAAAACTCGTCCAAGAGCAGTTATCTTTGGGACACATTCGTCATTCTCGGAGCCCATGGAATACTCCAGTCTTTGTGATTAAAAAGCGCTCAGGAAAATGGCGCCTCCTCCAAGATCTTCGTGCAGTTAATAAAACCATGCAGGTTTGGGGCTCCCCCCAAAGGGGTTTGCCTCTTGCTTCCGCAATTCCCACAGGAATTCCAATCATAGCTATTGATATACAGGATTGTTTTTTCTCTATTCCCTTACACCCACAAGATTGTAAACGTTTTGCTTTCTCTGTTCCTTCTATTAATAATGCCAGCCCTGCCGATAGATTTGAATGGGTGGTACTGCCTCAGGGCATGGCTAATAGTCCTACTATTTGTCAAGAGGTTGTTAAATCTGCCCTTTTTCCATATATTCATAAGGGCCTTAAGGTTTTTCATTATATGGATGATGTGTTAATATGGGGAGAATTAGATACAGATCTCTCCGCCCTACGTGATTTTCTAATCCCTGCCTTAAAGAGAAGTGGACTTAATGTAGCTCCTGAGAAGATACAGCTAATCCCTCCAATATCTTTCTTAGGCTCAGAGATTTCCCTAACGCAGATTCGTCCTTTAAAACCTTGTGTTACTTTTCCTTCTAATCTCACTCTTGCTTCTTTACAAAGTTTTCTTGGAAATTTGAATTGGCTTAGGCAGTATCTTTATCTGCCTACGAGCTGCCTGCAACCACTGTTAGATCTGTTAAAAGGAAACAAACAGCCCTCCTCAAAGCGTATGTTAACCCCCGAAGCATCCTTGGCTCTGGAAAAAGTTAACCAGGCTCTCCAGGACATGCACCTCGTTCAGTTCTCCCCCTCCTCTCCAAGTAAAGTAAATCTAAGAAGTAAGTAAGTAAGTAAGAAGTAAGAAGTACTTCTCCAAGAAGTAAATCTTCTCATCTTTAACTCCACCCCCACGGTAGTGGGGGCATTGTGGCAGAAACATAGCGTTCTCGAATGGCTTCATACGCCAGTAGGTGGAGCTCCAAGACTCCTTATAGAGATTGATGCCTTAGCATTTATGGTTCGCCAAGGAAGAAACAGATCAGTTCAGGTCTTAGGAAGGGAACCAGATTCAATCATTCTTCCCTTTTCTCTCACTGATACAGAATGGCTCATACGCCACCATTCTCGTTTTGCCATAAGTTTAATGGGTTTTCCAGGACAATTAGATAATCATTTTCCCTCTAATAATTTGATAGCTTCTTTACCTCTGTTGCCTCTACTAGTACCTAAACTTTTCTCTCGAGATCCCATCCCCTCTGCTCCTACAGTGTTCACTGATGGTGGAAAAAAGGGAGCTGCTGCCCTTATATATTATCCAGACCAGCAATACCCCAAACCTCTCTTTACTGAACTTCCTGATAATTCCCCTCAGTACAAAGAACTTTATGCTGTTTTCCTTGCATTAAAAGCTGTACCAGAATCCTTCAACCTTTTTTTCTGACAGTGTGTATACTGTTAACTTACTTCCATGGCTTGCTCGATCTTATGTAAGAATTGATGACAACCCACTTTCTCCTCTTTTAATTCAAATTGCCTCTATGCTCTGTTCTCGAACCCATCCACTGTATGTTCAGCACCTACGTTCCCACAGCCCTCCTCCTGGTGACCTGTCTGAAGGGAATGCTGCAGCTGACAGCCTCGGCTCCACAGGAATTCTCCTAGCCTCTGTCTCTAATCCTGCTGACTTTCATTCCCTAACCCATGTTAATCTTAAAGGTCTTCGAGCTCGATTTCCTGATATTCCTCTGCCACAGTTAAAACGTATTCTTGCTACACGTTCCTCCTGTGCAGGTCTAATCAAAACACCTGCTATTCAGACTCTGGGGGTTAATCCTCGAGGTTTAAAAGCCAACGCTCTTTGGCAAATTGATGTTACCCACATACCTAACTTTGGCAAACAAAAATACGTGTTCGTCTCAATTGATACCTTCTCTAAGTTTATGTGGGCTACATCTCAGATTGGAGAAAACTCAAAAAAGCTTATAAGCCATATGCTCTCCTGTTTTGTTGTAATGGGCTTACCTCTTCAACTTAAAACGGATAATGGACCTGCTTTTACCAGCAAACAATTTAAAGATTTTTGTTCCCTCTGGAACATTACTCATACTACAGGCATTCCTTATAATCCACAGGGACAAGGCATTGTTGAGAGGGCCCATCAAACTCTTAAGGCTCAATTAAATAAAGAAAAATGGGAAATGTACTCCCCTAATATCCAGCTGGCAAAAGCCTTAACTACATTAAATCTCTTTAATATTTACAAAAACTCAGACCAACCTCCTATAATTCTTCATTGGCAAACACCACCCACCCTCCCAGCTATTAAAGTCAAATGGAAAGACCCACTTGATAAAATTTGGAAAGGATCTGACCCCCTGTTGACTATGGGGAGGGGTTTCGCATGTATTTTTCCACAAAATTACTCCAAGCCTGTTTGGGTTCCTGCCCGCCATGTTCGGCAATACCCACATGATGGCGCTGATATCGCTGAAGAACAAGAAACACTGCAAGAAGACTGGCTGCAAGAGGACTGGCTACAGGTTGCACCCCAGGATCCATAATACAGCATGGCAGAATCAAAAAAAAATCTGATTCACAGAACTCTTCCCCCCCCCCCCCGAATGAATGTCTTATGCTATGACTGGCCAGTTGTGTTTTGTGAGTGAGTGAGTGAAAAAAAAATTGAGTGAGTTGAGTGACCAAAATTTTTGTATGACCCATTGTGCTCAGAGTACTCTGAAAGTTAACTGACTTTATATAAAACGGCTGGACGTAGCCATGGTTTCTGGAGACGTCCAGAAACAGTCCAAAAATTGTTCATTCCCCCCTTTTGATTTCTTTTTTAAGTCTTGATATCAATATGAAATGTTTAGTCTTAAACTGTATGAGTAAAGATGGTTCAACTATGACAGTAGATCTAAATTCACATTTGAAATGATATATCTTATTTATAAGTTTTTCTCCTCCTGTGTGTTATAAACTATATGTTTAATATGCGTGTTTCAAGTTTGGTAAACATTAACTTAACAGTTAAATTGTAACTTCGAAGCTACATTTTTACGAGAAGAGGTAAAATCAATTCATTTAAGTAACTGAGTGTTTAAGGTAAAACTCTAAATATTCAATGTGACAATTCATCATCTCCTAAGTTAAAATACAAATTCTCTATACAGGACATTTTTGGAGGGCCCCCCAAAATGTCCTGTAAGCTATCTTGTGGAAATTAATCCACAACAAATTTGGCATCAATCCAATATTGTAAATGTACCAAAAAAAATTGTCACTAAAATGTGTTAACTCTAGTAACCTGAGTTTGCTTAAAAACCCAATGTAAAAATAGTTAAGAATCAAAATATGTGACTTAAATTCGGTATGAAAACTTTGCTATATAAAGACTGCTACATGAGGTCACGTAAGATGACCTTTACACGAAATTATAAAGATACCTAAACCAATTATAATCATTGAGTTATCAATTGTAGTAAACTTCTAATTTGTTACAAAGTTTTTTCATAAGTAATTGACTACAGCTATGACAAGCCTTTGCATAAAGAAGCATCTGCTCATATAGAATCTCCAGAAATCCATCTTGGACCCCTGACCTCTGACATCACCCACAATTACAGCCATCCCCCGAAACCCATGATGTGACCTGACACGATCTGGAGAACCTGATTCACAGACTCCAAAGGACAAGACTTTCCTACTGCCTTTCTCTCAACCATCGGTGTCTGCTCTTCCTGCTTCTGTTTCGCCCACCATGTTTTGGCGGTTCCAGGTCACTCTCTACAGAGAAGAAAAGTTCCAGTGGCCATCCTCCTCCATCAAGATAGACTGTGGCATTTATTTCCTGGCCTTTGACATTGGACTGATGCTTCTATAGAACTTTCTGGACACTCCTTTTATACTGCTGGACTTCTTGAAGAATGACTGTAGCAGTTCATAGAACTTACCGCCAGCTGACTCGGGATTTTGCAATGCCAGATCACCCCTCTAGCCCCTCGGCTTATCAGGCCCCCACTCCTCCACCCATCAGGCTCACTCTGTCTCTTGCTACTCTTACTTATCCCTCCCTGTCTTGTGCTAGTTCTTTTTGAAGACACTTACACACTATCATTCTGCTTTCTTCCCAACAGGTTTCCGTTCACCCCTACACTGCTATTCCCCTGACAGAGATGAAGCCTTTTACAGACATTGACCCAGTTATATATGGCCATTATGTAAGAGGAAGATGTTGGGGAATTGTGAGGATATGGTTGAGCTTGGAAGGGCTTGAGCCTGAGGGGTGTGTCAATCCTGTTAGTCTCTCTCTCCACGGAGAGGTTGAGCAAGGATGGACAGTAGAAAAAAAGGTGTGCCTCTTATCAGTCTCCCTGCCTCACAAAGTGCCCCGCACTCCTGATACTATGGCAAATAGTTAAAAAGAAAGGGGGAGATGTTGGGTAGTATGCCACCTCCCCCTGGCTTCTGCTTAACCATATGCCTATATAGGGATTTACTGATCCAAAGCTTTGGTCTATTTACATAAATCACTTTTACATAAAGCACTCCAGGGCATTGGTGGTTCAGTGATAGGATTCTCGCCTGTTCCGCCCCCTCCTTGTCACACTCTGATTTTCACCAGTCACTTTTCTCTCCACCCTCTCTATATCACATCCTGTTTCCACCCTACTTGGAGAGTATAAAAACAGCTGCTCTTCTGATTAAAGACACCTGGAAATTGCTTTTCAGCTCCGAGAGTTCCAGAGTGTATCTCCTGCGGAAGTTAGTGCGGCACGAGTTCCTGATTCCTCTCCCACGCAGCAGCCTAGATCGGCTCCAGTTGAGTTCTCTCCAAGCCAGAGAGCACTAGCTTGGGAAGAAGCACCCTCAGGCTATCCCGGCATTAATATGCCTAGCTTCTATTGGCAAGGACCTGAAGAAGTAATCCTTAAAATATGAAAACAAATTGAGGAAAGTGGTAAATTATAGTGACAGCTCAAGAAGCTTTAGCTTCAGTTGAAAAAGGCAGGAAAGAGTACAGTCCGGCGATTTGCTGGTCCTTCTGCATTCATTTTCCTGAGTCAGTCCCCGCTTTCCTGCCTGGCTCAATGCCTGGGAGGCTGCCCTCTGCAGATCATCCCCTTGGGGCTTCTTTGCTGGCTGCCTTCTGGTAGAGTTTGGCTAACAGGAGTGAGAAATAAAACAGAAACCACTTCACAAAATGAATGATGCCCCGACGAAGGCATAAACTGAACCAGCGATACCATGTGGTACAAATTAGGCTACAAATATTTGAGACACCAGCCTGCTCAGTCCCTGTGTTCCAAGATAAGAACCCAAACTGACAGAACAGTAGTTCCCTCTGACCTCGACAGCTTCCAGAGCTGAAAGTACTAAATGTCCAGTAACAGAGTTCCCTCATGAGTCCTGAGCACTTTCCACATTGAACTGATTAGTTTCTTCCATTATTTTATTTTATTTTATTTATTCACTTATTTATTTTTCTCCTTTTGTTGCCCTTGTTGTAGCCTTGTTGTGGTTATTATTATTGTTATTGTTGATGTCATTCATTGTTGGATAGGACAGAGAAAAATGGAGAGAGGAGGGGAAGACAGAGAGGAGGAGAGAAAGACAGTCACCTGCAGACCTGCTTCACCACCTGTGAAGTGACTCCCCTGCAGGTGGGGAGCCGGGGGCTCGAACTAGGATCCTTCTGCCAGTCCCTGCTTTGCGCCATGCGCACTTAACCCGCTGCACTACTGCCCGACCCCCTATTTATTTATTTTTGCCTCCAGGGCTATCGCTGGGGCTTCGTACCTGTGCTATGACTATTCTGCCCCTGGAGGCCAAATTTTCCCATTTTTATTGTTCTTGTTGCTTTACTTATTGTTGTCATTGCTGCTGTTGTTGGATAGGACAGAGAGAAATGGAGAGAGGAGGGGAAGACAGAGAGGGGGAGAGAAAGACAGACACCTGCAGACCTGCTTCACCGCCTGGGAAGCGACTCCCCTGCAGGTGGGGACCCGGGGGCTCAAACCGGGATCCTTACACAGCTCTGTGTGCTTTGCACCATGTGCGCTTAACCCGCTGTGCGCCTGCTTCCTCCTCCCCCCCATTAAGAATTCTTATGACTAACTCTAGCTTCTCTGCTTCTTACACATGTGAATAGTGCCAGTGACTCACACATATGTAATTTCATCATTCTGGTCATTTTTCAGATAGAGAGAGAGATACAGAGAGACAATAAGAGAAAATTCATGGAGGGGAAGGAAAGTCCCTACGGGAGAGTTCCCTCCAGTACCACAGCACCTACAATGTTGTAGTTGGATTTGAACCTGGGTATCGCAAGACACACTTCTGACCCTCAGAGCTAGCTCTCTGGTCAGCTGCTTATTCTCCTTCAGACAGAATTAAACTTCAACGTTAGGGCAACTTTCCCTTGCTTGGTGCCTTCCATATACCCAGCCTGAGGAGATCAGTCGCTGTCCCTGGTAGTAGGGGCCAGGACACGAAGCAAAATGGGCCAGAGGATAAGCAGGCAGGTGGCCCATGTCCTTCCCGCTCCCTACCTTGCCTTCAGAGCAGTTTTTAGCAGTTTCGACCCCCCCACACACACCCATCTATAGTTTCTGCTGTTGACTCACTCACTTTATGAGCTGCAATGAATCTCTTCCTGTTCTTGTCCCTTCAACCTGGGGGTATGATGGTTTTCCAGCTGCTAGTCCTCAGCTTCCTGCCTTCCCTTCATTGATTCCTTCCGCCCTCCCCAGGATTGATAGAATAGCTCTTCATCTAAACATAGGGTTGAGATCTTTGAAGACGAGAGGCTCGCATTATCAGACATTGTCAGACAACATACTGACTCAGCTCCCTTTGTTCAGTTTCCCTTTTACCTGAAGGACAGGCACTCAATCCGATTTTATAGTGAGGAAACTGGTTCCTAAAGCTGCAAGGTTCACCCAAGGCCATGCAGATCAGACGTGCAGCTTCGGAACACATGCTTTTCTGTCTTCATTTATTCTAATTTATTTTTAAATTACCCAGTGTCATTGTGTTTTATTGATTGATTGATTGATTATTAGATAGAGACAGATAGAAATTGAAAGGGATGAGAGAAAGAGACAGAGAGATATCTGCAGCCCTGCTTCACCAGTCATGAAGTTTTCCCCCTGCAGGTGGGGAACAGGGGCTTGAACCTGGGTCCTTGTGCGCTGTGATGTGTGAGCTTAACCAGGTGCGCCGCCACCTGGTCCATGGAACACATACCTTTCGAGCCCCAGTGTCTATAATCTTTCTTTCTCCTTGTCATTATTTGACAAATAGCACTCACCTTCTCTCAAATGAAGGTTCTTTTGGCTCCTGGAAGTTGTTTGTAGTGAGTTTGTTTTGTGACTTTCCCCATCTTTGTAATACTTGAAGTCACTTAGGCTTGAAGATCTGGCCATATACCTCGAAGTCAGCCTCAGTCTTGGCAGAGGCCTTACAGCTCTGAGATACAGAGATAATATGATGATTTTCAAGGAGAACAAATGTCAGCATAGAAGCCCCCAGTGGGCCAGGTGGTAGCACAATGGGTTAAGTGCACATAGAGCCAAGCACAAGGTCCAGTGCAAGGATTCCAGTTCAAGCCCCGGCTCCCCACCTGCCAGGGAGTTGCTTCACAAGTGGGTAAATCAGGTCTGTAGGTGTCTGTCTTTCTCTTCCCCTCTCTGTCTCACCCTCCTCTCTCAATTTCTCTCTGTACTATCCAACAACAACGATGGAAAAAAGACCTCCGGGAGCAATGGATTTGTAGTGCAGGCACTGAATCCCAGCAATAACCTTAAGGCAATAAAATAAAATAAAAAAGAAGCCCTCAGTGGTTCTTCCTATCCAGCACAAAAACCAGTTTCCAGGTGAATGTGCCTAAGTGTGAAGTAACTAAAGACCATCAATATGGTTACACCTAGATTCATACTAGAGAAAGTTCCTCTAGAAGCATCAGATAAGCAGTAAAGACTGTTTAAACTAGAGTGAAGAATAGTAATAATAAAACCACTGGATAGATGGAACAGGCATACAAGACATCGTTAGGAAAAAGTGTCATGAATGAGGCCGATGAATCATATACACACACGTATAGCTCTAGGAGAAGGTAATGGAATCTCTGGTAGACTAAGATATAGTCTTGCAAACATGCCTCCGTTTCTTGAGCTGAGAGACAGTGGAAAAGGCAGTCAAACAATCTAGAGGCTTCCTGGCAGGACCAAGTCACAACAGGATACCAAGTGATTGAGTCCAGGGGAGATGTGGCCAGTGAGGTTCATCTTATGCATGGGATCAAGAGTTTGCTGGTGGAGTCTTGGCACTGGAGGTATCTGAAGCCTTACGACGTTGATTCAGTCACACTGCTGTGTGATTCTTCTTTGTTTTTTTAATTAATTTTATTTATTATTGGATAGAGGCAGAAATTTGGGGGAGAAAGAGAGACACCTGCAGCCCTGCTTTACCACTTGTGAAGCTCCCCCCCTGCAGGTGGAGACAAGGGGCTAGTGCACTGTAATGTGTGCTTAAACAGGTCCTCCACCGCCCGGTCCCCTATGTGATTCTTTTTTACCACTAAAGGTCTAATAAGCATGGAATTAAAGAGATGAAGTCTTGAGGTGTAAGTGCACAAGTCTTCAATAGCAGGAATAGGGTTTGGACCATTCTCTGTGAGAGTAAAACAGCGACCACTAGATGGCATAGGACTTGTGTTAGACAGTGACACCATGTGGCACTGAAAAGTTACAGCAAAAGTCAACCAAATGTTTGCAACGCTCTTCCCACCAAAGATGACAAATAACACCAGTCCCCTTTAAGCTGTGACAACTGCTTGGTACTATACATCATTCAAGGAGATCTAGGAGCCTTCCTGCCCATTAGAATTAACTGAGAAAGTAGAAGTGAAGCCTGCTATACCAATCACCTTGGGAGACCCAGGGTTCCACACTAGGGGTATAATGTAGTAGTGTGTGCCTTGTATCAAATCACTGTGCTTCTCTAAGCTTAATCATCACATCTTCCAAACAGCCTTTCCACATCCAAGACTCCTGTGGGGACTCTAAGCTCCATGGAAAGAGGGCCAATGTTTTGTTCATTGCAGAATCCCCCAGGTCTAATGTTTGACACAAAGAACCTATTCATAAATGCTTGTTTAATTGAATTGAATTAATGATCACAAGCATAATCCATTCCTTCATAAACCTAATCTTGAAGCAAATGCCAGGGAAACAACAGCTTCATTCAGTATAATGGTCATTAATGAATTCATAGCAGCGCTGAGTTAACGGAAGATGGTTGATAAATGCCTCTTCCTTCATGCTTTTCTTTCTTTTCCTACTTGGTAAAATTTTGTGTAAGTTTGGGCCTTGTATATATTCTTGTTCACATATTTTGAATTTCTTTTTTTAAAAAATATTTATTTTATTTATTTATTCCCTTTTGTTGCCCTTGTTGTTTTATTGTTGTAGTTACTATTGTTATTGTTGTTGTTGGATAGGACAGAGAGAAATGGAGAGAGGAGGGGAAGACAGAGAGGAGGAGAGAAAGATAGACACCTGCAGACCTGCTTCACCGCCTGTAAAGCGACTCCCCTGCAGGTGGGGAGCAGGGGTTCGAACCGGGATCCTTATGCCGGTCCTTGTGCTTTGCGCCACCTGCGCTTAACCCTCTGCGCTACAGCCTGACTCCCCATATTTTGAATTTCTTAAAAGTCCAATAATCAGGGGCCAGGCAGTGGCACACCTGGTTGAGTGAACACATTACAGTGCACAAGGACCCAGGTTCAAGCCCCTGGTCCCCACCTGTAGGAAAAAAGCTTTACAAGTGGTGAAACAGGTCTGCTGTTATCTCTAAGTCCCTCCCCCTATCTCCTCTTCCCCTCTCAGTTTCTGTCTTTATACAGCAATAAATAAAAATACTAAAAATATTTTTAAAAATAAAATAATCTTCTTTTGTAAAAGAAAGGAAGAGAAAAAAACCAGTATGTGGAATTCCATGGAACTATTCAGATAGGTGGTGGGAGTGGTGGTGGTGGGAGGGTCTCCTGTGGTTGATGCATAAGAAGGGAAGGGACTTCTATGATTGGTGGTGACAGTTGGCAGGGGAAGAAAGAGAGGATCTTTGATAAATCTCTCTAGCCCTTGGGACAAGAATTAACTCTCAGAAGGCTAGAAATGGACCTAACCTATGATCTTGCAATTCCTCTCCTAGGGATATATCCTAAGGAAACTGACACACTCATCCAAAAAGATCTGTGTACACATATGTTCTTAGCAGCACAATTTGTAATAGCCAAAACCTGGAAGCAACCCAGGTGTCCAACAACAGATGAGTGGCTGAGCAAGTTGTGGTCTATGTACACAATGGAATACTACTCAGCTATTAAAAATGGTGACTTCACCCACCGTTTTCCGCCGATCTTGGATGGACCTTGAAAAAATCATGTTAAGTGAAATAAGTCAGAAATAGAAGGATGAATATGGGATGATCTCACTCTCAGGCAGAAGTTGAAAAACAAGATCAGAAGAGAAAACACAAGTAAAACCTGGACTGGAATGTCTGTATTGCACCAAAGTAAATGTCTCTGGGGTAGGTTGAGGGTAGAATACAGGTCAAAGAAGGATGACAGAGGACCTAGTGGGGGTTGTATTGTTATATGGAAAACTGGGAAATGTTATGCATGTACAAATTATTGAATTCACCGTTGAATATAAAACATTAATTCCCCAATAAAGAAATTTCAAAAAAAGAATTAACCCAAGGACAGCTCTTGAATCTAATGATACAGCTAGAAAACTGTTCTGTTGGTGAGCCAAGAGATGGAACCCCTGCTTAAGTACACACAAGGACCCAAGTTCAAGTTCCTGGTCTTCATCTGCATGGGGAAAGCTTAAGTGTGAAACAGGGCTGCAGGCTCTCTTTCCCTCCCTATCTTCCTCTTCCCTCTCAATTTATCTCTGACTCTATCCAGTAAGTAAAATAAAATAGATTGAAAATTTAAAAAAAATTCTTTTAATGAAAGCTTACGTTTTACAGCTGAGAAAAAAAAAATCAGAGTGGTTATGTGACTGTCCCCCAGATGCTTCAACTTCGGTCAGGGTTCTCTTCCTGCTCCTAGGTCACCAAGAGCCAGTAATGTGCCTGCTGGCTTCTTTTCTCCTTGGGCGAGTGGTTACTTCCAGTGAAGTCTCTCTGCTCTGACTACCTGAGGATGGAAGCTCTGTGCAGCAAGCAGTCCTGCCCCAGAAACAAGCACCTCACATTCCTCAGGCTTCCTAGGAGTTTTCAGTGTCAGGTCCAACAGGGAGCCACAGGCAGAAAGTGGGGGGGCGGGGGGAGGCAGGCAAGATATTTCCAAGGGATTCATGAGAAGCAGACCCAGGTTTATGTCTGAATAGAAATAGAACAAGGCTCTGAAAATTTGACTTGGCTTTTCGCATTGGACCTTTTCTTTCTCCGTGGTCCACTGGGTTGTTGGACTTTCCTCTTGATCTCTAATTCCAACTTCAGTTCTGCATTCATCAAACCCATCCAGTGAGGAAGAGAGCAGACAAAGAGAAGCCTAGGAAGCCACTGCAGAGAGAGGCAGAGGACTGACTTTAGGTGCACAGAGAATGGTAGAAACAGTCCGCTGAGCAGGGATGGATAGAAAGTCTGGCTCCACAGAGATGAGAGATGAGGACAAGGTAGAGAGCTTCTGGGAAGAGTGCAATGACACGGAGAAAGCAGCATTTCCAGCGCTGGTAACAAAGGACTCATATGGAAACATATGGGGAGGCTGCGTGAATCAGGCATTGTGACGTGGGGATTTCCTTTATTTCTATAATCACTACTATTGTCAACAAGTGGAATTATGACCACAGGAGCTAGCTACTTGCTTAGTGTTTGTAGTGAGATGACATGGTCTACTTGCTTAGGTTCGGGACATAATTCTCATAGTGCTCACCGGACCTCAGCATGTCACTGGTCATACCTGACCAGCAGTTGAACGGAGGCTCAGAGATGTTCACTAAATTGCTCAAGATTTCACAGCTAGTAAAGGCTGCAGATCAAGTCTACCTGATTGTGAGTTTGAATGTGTTAACCATTATTATACCTTGGTTACTCAGTCATTCACAAGTATTTGTTACACACCTGCTCTGTGCCAGAAACTGGAGTGTGTGTGTGTGTGTGTGTGCGCGCTTGTGTGTGCGTGCGTGTGTGTGCGTGTGCATGTGTGTGTGTGTGTGCTGAGTCCTGCCGTCTGACTTAGAATCACATTTCCAGGGGCACAGCTACTATGTGGAGAATGTATACACTGATAAAGCTACATCAAATAATCTCGAATTATCATGCCTCAGAAAACAGAGGTGGCCTTCAGCATCCAGGGCCGGCAGACTGCAGTGCCGAATAATAAGGGCCCTACATGTGAAATGTGATTCTTGTCAGAGTAAAACTTTCATCCGTAAAGAAATATAAGTCAGCCATAAAGATGTTGCAAACCAACAACAAAAAAAATGATCTGAAAAAGAAAAGAAGGCAGACATAATATATGTCGTTTTGGTCAACAGGTCTTGAAAACAGAGCTGTGGTGTGTGAAAGTTTGAGCCCCAGATTGATTAGTGACAACTCTAATATCTGAAACCCAGATTTCTCCAGGTGGGAGCTGAGCAGATCTTTTGTCACCATCTTTGCTTTAGGTGGGTTCTACTTGTTCTATTAATTACTTTATATTTTAGATGATCTTTCTTTTCTACTTAAAATTGCATTGCAACACAAGAAAAGGAAACTTCGTTTTTTATCTTTCTTTTTAAAATATTTTTATTATCTTTACTTATTGGATAGAGACAGCCGGAAATTGAGAGGAAGGGGGAGATAGAGAGGGAGAAAGACAGACACCTGCAGCTCTGTTTCACCACTTGTGAAGCTTCCCTCTTGCAGGTGGGGACTGGGGGCTTAAACCTGGGTACTTGTGCATTGTAACTTGTGCGTTCAACCAGATGCACCACCACCAGGCCCCAAAAGGAAACTTTATTATCACAGCCTTTAGAGGAAAACCCAGATCCCCTAACATAAATGAGTTAATTTAGAAATAGAGGTGCTGGAGGAGGGTGGTAGCGGAAAGGGTTAAGCGCACATGGCGCTAAGTACAAGGACTGGCAGAAGGATCCTAGTTCGAGCCCCAGGCTCCCCACCTGCAATGGGGTCACTTCACAAGCAGAGAAGCAGGTCTTCAGGTGTCTGTCTCTCTCTCTCCCCTTCTCTGTCCCCCCTCTCGATTTCTTTCTGTCCTATCCAAAATCAACAGCAATGACAACAATAACAACAACAAGGGCAACACAAATGGGAAAAAATAGCCTACAGGAGCAGTGGATTTGTAGCACAAGCACCGAGCCCCATCAATAATCCTGGAGGAAAAAAAAAAGAAAGAAAGAAAGAAAGGAAGGAAGGAAGGAAGGAAGGAAGGAAGGAGTATATACGTGCTGGCTCCAGACTGTTATTAAGTTCAAAGGAATGAGAATATTAAAATGAATTTACATGTCCCCTATTCTAGGAGGGGGAACAGTGAACAGCAGAGGGGGAACAGACATTGCTTAGATCCCTGAAAAACCTGTCACTGAGAGACTGGTCAAGGGAATATGTCCTCACCCAGAATCCTTTGTGCTGTCACCTCAAGCCTTTTAGGCTGTCCTTTTTCACTTGCTAGCTGCTCTCTCTTGGAAGGACTATGCATGTTGGGCTCTTGTCCTATAACAGAGAAGTCCTTCAGTTTCCATTCATATTCAGGCATTTCCCTCTTTAAGCAAGGGACTGCTAGCTAGTCTTCTTTTAGAAATGCATTATTATTATTATTAGTTTTCTTTATTTATTATGAGATAGAGACAGAGAAATGGGGGTGAGGGGGAAATAGGGAGAGAGACAGAGACACCTGAAGCCCAGCTTCACCACTCATGAAGCTTCCCCCCTGCAGGTGGGGACTGGGGGCTTGAACCTGGGTCCTTGTGCAATGTAATGTGTATGCTTAACCAGGTGCACCACCACCCTGGCCCCTTATTATTTTTCCACAAGGGTTATCCTTGAGGCTTGGTGCCTACATAAAAACTCCATCATTCCTAATGGTCATTCCTTTTTCTGACAGATACACAGGCAAAAGAGAGAGGGAGAAAGGGGTGGCTTGTGGCACTATATTCCACTGCTCTTTAAGCTTGCCCCTGCAGGTGGGGATCAGAGATCTGGAGCACTGAGCATGGTAATTTGTGTATTCTACCAAGTGTGCCCTTGCCGAACCTTTCCCCCTTCTACCCGCAAATTCACACTCCTTAAGGTCCCTTGTGGTGTTTCTCTCCTCTCCCAGGTCAGCTAGGAATATCAAAGGAGATCACCTGGGACCACAAAAAGACAGGACTAGAACAACTTCTGGAACCCACCAAAATCACTGGGTAGTGCAACCATGTGTGGCTCGTGGACAGAGAGGAGCCTAGGGAGAGATTGAGTGGCTGGTAACAGTCCAGGAGTTTACCAGTTGAGAAACCACCTCCACACTGTTTCACCAACAAAAAGACAGCTGAAGGGAGGAGAGGTCTCCCTTAAGATTCACCAAATGCAACTGTGAGTCTCCACTGCTACTGCCCTCAGAATCTGGAGCAGCAGCAGGGAGGCCCTGTGCTGACTCCAGGGGATCGAGAACTAACAAGGAAACTCAGGAGAAGATCTATACCTTGGTGGCCTAGCAGTGGGGCTGTGAGAGTCTCTTTGCATAACCACTGGATTATCTCTGCCCAACAGTGTTTTATCTCTTGGTCAGGAGGGAGGGAATAAGCTAAGAAGCCTACTTATAGTTTAAAAGCACTCAGGCTCCCATAGACTACAGGGAAGAAAAAGAACAAAAGAGGCTTTTAACAGCTTCATTACTCTAACTCAGAGATTGAAAGAATATTGAAACAACTGTCAATTTCCACAAGTGTGAACCCTTTAATTACCTTACTGAGACACAACTCAATCCAGGCAGGAGTGATCAGTAATTTTCAAAGTACTGAGAGAGGCACCTTATAACATACTATATAGAATGGTTAAGCCAACAAGAAGAAATATTGGAGAAATGAACCAGGACAAGAGTCCAGCTAAAAGCCCCACAAAGATTGAAGCACAACATAATGAGGTCAACATCCAAACACTAGTAAAGGAAATAGTTACAGGAGTAAGTAAAGAGTTTGAAAGAATTGTCACCAGAAATGCAGAAACAACAAAGGAGACTCTGAAAGAAAACACTATCTCAAGATTACTAGAGAGCTGAAAGCTGAAATAGCTGAGTTAAGAACACAACTAGCTGAAGAAGCTAAAACAGTATCAGAACAGGGTAACAAAATAGATTAACTCCAGAAGACAGTAGAGGGGAGAGAGAATAGAATCAATGAGACTGAAGACAGAATTAGCAAGATCAAAGACAAATTAGAGACAACTAAAAAAGAAGTAAGAAATCTCAAAAAGAGATTAAAAGATTCTGAAAAGAACAACAGAGAACTATGGGATGACTTCAAAAGAAATAACATAAACATTATTTGTTGGTATGCTTCTAATTCTGCTTCTAAGACCCTTTCTGTTTCATTGGTTTAATTCCCGCTGCTTAACACTGTATTCTATTTACATAACCACTGTTAACTAAGCACCGCCCTGTCTGCAGGGCACTGGTTTAATCCCCACTGGTTCATGATGTCTTTTTGCTCTGCCCCCTCTCGTACACCCTGATTTGCACCAGTCACTTTTCACTCCACCCTCTTTATGTCACATCTTGTTTCCACCCTACTTGGCAAGTATATATATAAGGACAGGATTGTGATTATAGATAGTTTAGATAGCTTAGCTTAGTTTAGATTGTGCTGCTTTCCACATGAATAAAGATATACTGCTTCCCAGCTCAGCCATGAGTCCCTGGTCATCTGTCTCCCACCCATGAAACTAGCCTGGCATAAGTTCAGGCACCAAATGCCGGGATAGCCAGAGGGTGCTTCTTCCTGAGAAAGTACTCTCTGGGTTGGAGAGAATTAAACTGGAGCCAATCTAGGCTGCTGCGTGGGAGAGGGATCAGGAACTTGTGCCGAGCTAACATCGCAGGAGATACACTCTGGAACTTTCGGAGCCAGAAAGCAATTCCAAGTGTTTTTACTCAGAAAAGCAGCTTGTATATATACTCGCCAAGAAGGGTGGAAACAGGGTGTGACGTAGAGAGGGTGGAGCGAAAAAGAAATTGGTGGAAATCAGGGTGTGACAAGGAGAGGGAGCGGAGCAAAAAGACATCATGAACCAGTGGGGATTAAACCAATGCCCTGCAGGCAGGGTAGTGATTAGTTAACAGTGGTTATGTAAATAGAATACAGTTCTAAGCAGGCAGGATTAAACCAATGAAACAGAAGGGGTCTTAGAAGCATACCAACAATTATTGGCTTAGTAGAGAAAGAAAGAGAGGGAGGGGAAGAAAGCATTCTTCAGGACATAGTAGCTGAGAACTTCTCTAAACAACATCAAAGAC
The DNA here is from genome assembly GCF_950295315.1 of Erinaceus europaeus. Taxonomy (NCBI): domain Eukaryota; kingdom Metazoa; phylum Chordata; class Mammalia; order Eulipotyphla; family Erinaceidae; genus Erinaceus; species Erinaceus europaeus. The sequence continues at coordinate 203,274,159 of NC_080162.1, read as the reverse complement.
ATAAAGGTTCAAGAAGCCCAGAGGGTCCCAAACATATTTAACCCAGACATAAAGACACCAAGACACATCATATTTAGAATGTAAAGGAATAAGGATAAAGAAAGGATCCTGAAGGCTGCAAGAGAAAAACAAAGAGTCACCTACAGAGGAAAACCCATAAGATTAGCAGCAGACTTCTCCACACAATCACTACAGGCCTCACAAGAATGGAAAGATACCTATCGAGTGCTCAGTGAGAAAGGCTTTCAACCAAGACTACTGTATCCTGCTAGACTGTCATTCAGACTAGATGGAGGAATAAAAACATTCTCAGATAAGCAAAAGTTGAAAGAATCAACTATCACCAAGCCTGCCCTGAAGAAGTTCTGAAAGGTCTCCTATACACAGTCATAAGACCATAAATAGGCCAGATATCAGAACACTCCAAAAATCTTAAGTAATGGCATTAAATTTTCCTCAATCTTTGATAGCAATAAATGTCAATGGCCTGAATTCACCTATTAAAAAGCACAGAGTAGGAAGATGGATCAGAAAACACAACCCAACAATATGCTATCTACAGGAAAACCACCTAACACAAACTCAAAGTGAAAATATGGAAAACTATCAAACAAGCTAATGGCCCACAAAAAAGGGCAGCAACAGCTATTCTCATATCTGACATGACAGAATTTAAAATAAATAAAATTTAAAAAGATAGGGATGAACACTACTTAATGTTCAGTGGATTAGTCAATCAACAGGACTTAACAATTATTAGCATCTATGCACCCAATGAGAAGCCATCTAAGTAAATCAAATGTATACTGAAAGATCTATAGCAATATATTAACAGCAACACAGTCATAGTAGGGTACTTCAACACCCGACTGTCTCAGCTTGACAGATTATCCATGCAGAAAATCAATAAAGAAATGAGGGAGCTAAATGAGGAGATAGATAAACTAGAACTATTGGACATTTTCATTCATTCCAAGAAATTAGAATACATATTCTACTAAAGTCCACATGGGTCATTCTCAAGGACAGACCATATTTCAGGCCACAAAGACAGAACCAGCAAATTCAAGAGTATCGAAATCATCTCAATCATCTTCTCAGACCACAGAGGAATTAAACTAACACTTAACAATCAACAAGGATTAGTAATAGTCTAATTGAAACTGAATCACTGTATTTAACCAAATACAAAAACAAATTCCAAGTGGATCAAGGACTTGGATATTAGACCAGAAACTATCAGATACTTAGAGGAAAATATTGGCAGAACTCTTTTCCACATGAATTTTAAAGTCACCTTCAATGAAATGAATCCAATTACAAAGAAAAATAAGGCAAGCATAAACCTATGGGACTACATCAAATTAATAAGCTTCTGCACAGCAAAAGAAACCACTACCCAAACCAAGAGACCCCTCATAGATTGGGATAAGATCTTTACATGCCATATATTAGATAAGAGGCTAATCACCAAAATATATAAAGAGCTTGCCAGAGTCAACAACAAGAACACAAATAACCACATTCAAAAATGGGGAGAGGACATGGACAGAATATTCACCACAGAAGACATCCAAAGGCTGAGAAACACATGAAAAAAATTCTCCATGTCTTTGATGGTCAGAGAAATGAAAATAAAGACAACAGTGATATACTTCACTCCTGTGAGAATGTCAGACATCAGAAAAGGTAACAGTAGCAAATGCTGCAGAGGTTACGGGGTCAAAGGAATCCTCCTGCACTGCTGGTGGGAGTGTCAATTGGTCCAACTCCTGTAAAGAACAGTCTGGAGAACTCTCAGAAGGTTAGAAATGGTCCTACCCTGTTATCCTGCAATTTCTCTCCTGGGGATATATCCTAAGGAAACCAACATACCCATCCAAGAAAGATCTGTGTCCACATATGTTCTTAGCAGCACATTTGTAATAGCCAAAACCTGGAAGCAACCCATGTGTCCAACAACAGATTAGTGACTGAGCATGTTGTGGTATATAGACACAGTGGTATACTACTCAGCTATAAAAAATGTTGACTTCACCATTTTCAGCCAATCTTGGATGAACCTTGAAAAAAATCATGTTAAGTGAAATAAGTCAGAAACAGAGGGATGAATATGGATGATCTCACTCTCAGGCAGAAGCTGAGAAACAAGATCAGTAGAGAAAACACAAGTAGAACTTGAACTGGAATTGGCATGTTGCACCAAAGTAAAAGACTCTGGGGTGGGTAGGGGGAGAATACAGGTCCAAAAAGGATGACAGAGGACCTAGTGGGGGTTGTGTTGTTATGTGGCAAACTGGGAGATGTTATGCATGTACAAACTATTATATTTACTGTCGAATATAAAACATTAATTTCCCAATAAAGAATTAAAAAATTAATTCCCTAATAAAGAAAATTTTAAAAAATAAAGCAAATACATTTTAAAAAAGTCCTTTGCACTCAGGTTTCCACAGGCAAGTACTGGCTAGGAGACAAAGTGTCCCACCAGAGCGGCCAAAATGGGGGCCTAGCATACAAGAAAATGCACCCCATTCCTGTAATGAATTTTGCTCATGTAACCAACTGATGAGACTGACTGGCTGTGCTTCTCAACCCATAGTTAGCAGTTTCTGCACTAATACCATGCTTAGAATGATGGGGCAGGTTGCATTTTATGAGCAGTGTTGGGCATCTGGAGCATGCACATACAGCTGGACATCCTGATTAATGCTATTTCTCCTTCTCTTTATTTATGGATGAGATAAAGAGAGGGAAGGGAGAAGCAGAGCCTCACGAGAAATGCCAGAGAATGAACTCAGGACACTCAACTTGTAAGTCGAGAACTTAGCTAGGGTTGCTATACCCAGTATTTTGTATTATGAGTCTTTACTTTGTATTAGCAACAAAAGTCTGTCCATAAACCTTGCTTTAGATCTGAATTCTGGTCCCAGATCCTACTGAGGGTCTAATGATGGAAGACAAGGACTAATGTAAGAAGGGCTCCTGAGACATGACTAAGAATGTGTAACTAGGACTCACCTCTGCTCAAACCAGATCTTGGTTTGTCAGAAAAGTTATGATGTAATTTGTCTTTTTTTTTTTCTAAGAAAAAAATGCATCATGACTTTTCCAACAGCCCAATAATTTGTAGTCATGAGATTGTTTTATAAGCTCAGTGGTCTTTATCTTTTAAAAACCATTCAAAGGGGGTCAGGCTGTAGTGCAGCGGGTTAAGCACACGTGGTGCCAAGCACAAGGACCAGAGTAAGGATCCCGGTTAGAGCCCCCCGGCTCCCCACCTGCAGGGGAGTCGCTTCACAGGCGGTGAAGCAGGTCTGCAGGTGTCTATCTTTCTCTCCCCCTGTGTCTTCCCCTCCTCTCTCCATTTCTCTCTGTTCTATCCAACAACAACAACAATAATAACAACAATAATAATAACTACAAGAATCAAACAACAAGGGCAACAAAAGGGAATAAATATTTGAAAAAAAATTATTAAAAACCATTCAAAAACGAATCTGGGGGTCCAGGCAGTGGCAGACCTGGTTAACTGCACAGAGTACTAAGTGTAAGGAACTGCACAAGGATCTGGGTTTGAGCTCCCAGCTCGTTAACTGCAGGGGGATGCTTCACAAGCACTGAAACAGGTCTGCAGGTGTCTATATTTCTCCCTTTCTATCTCCCTCGCTCTCTCCTCTCAATTTCTCTCTGGCCTATCCAACAAAATAGAAAAAAAATGGCCACCCAGAGCAGTGGATTTGCAGTGCTGGCAACACCGAGCCCCAGCTATAACCCTGGAGGCAAAATAAAGAAAGAAAGAAAAGACATGAAAAGACATGAATCTGTCGAGCTAATAAAATAGCTCACTTGGGCAGTCTGTTTTGCCATGTGCATGAACCAGGTCCAAGTCCATACCCCATCACACTGGAGGAATATTCACCTATGAGGTTTCTTTGTCTCTCCTTCCATCTCTGTCATAATCAAGAGTTAACAGTTGACTGGACTATGAGATTATTCACTCAGTAGTATGTGCATCTTCCTATGTGTGATCCCTGATAGAAGCATTAGCACTGTATGAGAGTACCATGAACAGCATCCACACAAGGTCCACGACTGGTGGAGCAGTGATATGACAACTTTCCTCTCTGTGTGCTTCTTTGATTATCTCCTCTTAAAAGAAAGAAAGAGAGAAAGAAAGGAAAGAATGAAGGAAGAATGGAAGGAAGAAAGGAAGGAAGGGAGAAAGGAGAGAGAGGGGGGGGGGAAGGGAAAAGGAAGCCTGGGAAGTTGCTCAGCAGTACCATGTATGTGTAAGGTTCTGAATTAATTCTCCCCCAAGACCCATCTAAAAAAATGGAGAGGGATATGAGAGTATCTAAGGAAGTAGGACCAATAAAATCATTGTTACCAGAAAGAGGCAGTAAGGGTGGAGGAGAGCACTGGTGGAAGGTGTGATGTGAGGAATGTGAAGGTTCAGTCTCAGCACAAAGATGAGAAGGAGGTCTTCGGGGGAGCAGAAGGGACAATGATCAAGAACCATTTGTGTGACATATGACTGAAGGAGCCAAACTAGAACTCTAGAGAGAAGACAGTAAAATATCATACTCCCAGGTAGACTTGCCCAGTGTCTACCTTAAAGAAAAGCTAAAGGTTGTCTGTTTGTTTTTCCAGCTCAGTTTCCTTTGGGGTGACTTGGGCTGTAATACAGATTCTCTGCTGTAAACAGTTCACTTCCTGGCAGTTGGAAGACGATTTATTTCCCATGATAATTTAGTTCCTGCTTGTTTTTCCCTTTACAAGGGCAATTCATGCCCTTTATTTTTCTTATATCTGAAATATCTCTATTCAATTAGCGAATTTCTCCCTTAAGTCACATCCTTCACTTTAATAAGAGGAAAATGAGGCCATTCTATGTATTATTAAACTACATTTCAGAATGAAATTGAATTCTAAGCCAGCAATCATTTTTTCTCATGTATCACAAGTTATTGGCCTATGATTCATGCTTCTGAATGGTTTTCAATCTTCTAAAGGCAGTGGGGAAACTTTCTTAAAATAGCCTGAATAACTATAACTCAATGAATATTCTTGAGAAGTCTGTAATTTTGGAAACTTTTATAGATTTTTTTTCTAATAATGACCATGGAACAGGGGGTATTTTCAGGCTTTGAACATGTGAACTACTGTTTGCTTCTTTGCTTCTTTTCTTTTCTGAATGTAGAATTTTAAAAGAGATAATTTATCCCCAGATGAGACACAGCGATTAACATGCTCATTTTATCCAAAATCCACAGATTCACAGTTCATTCTGGCATAAACCCAGTCAGCTTTGTGTCCTTAAATATTAAAGACTCAGTCCACTTTATCTGCCTTGCATACCTTCTGCACCTTTTATCTTCTGAATGACTCTGACTATTATAGACTACTCCACAGAGTTGGGTGTTAGGAAGGAGATGAGAAATAGTATTAAGAAAAACTTTCGGGGAAGTCAGGCAGTAGCACAGCAGGTTAAGCGCACGTGGCACAAAGCGCAAGGACTGGCATGAGGATCCGGTTCAAGTCCCCAGCTCCCCACCTGCAGGGGAGTCACTTCACAGGTGGTGAAGCAGGTCTGCAGGTGTCTGTCTTTCTCTCCCCCTCTCTACCCTGTCTTCCCCTCCTCTCTCCATTTCTCTCTGTCCTATCCAACAATGATGGCATTAATAACTACAATAATAAAACAACAAGGGCAACAAAAGGGAATAAATAAATAAGATAAAATATTTAAAAAATAAGAGAAAGAAAAACTTTCTAGGGCCCTGGAAGATAGTTGAGCAAACACAGCACCCATCTTTACACAGCTAGGATCCCAGCACCACAAGAGAGCACCATGGACACCAACAGTGAGCATGGTGGATAATAGGTTAGTGCTTTGGTAAAATAATAAGAGAGCTACCCTCCTTAATGTTGTTCAGAACAAAAAAGCCATCATAGACAGTTGGCCAATGTCTTTCCATGTGTAGGTTTTCTTTTAGGCTACATAGCAAACTTCCTGAGCACACGGACCTTGGTCTCATTTATCTTGTCTTCTAGCATCCAACAGGCTTGGTATTTACTTATTGAAGGAGCTTATCGAATAAATCAACACACGGGATCTTCACAGCACAGCTAAAATGAGAACAGAGACAAAAGGAAGATTTTTCACTGATCTGAGGCCGGCAGTGTAAGGAGTCTGGGAAATCCTGCTGGTTGGACTGACCCTGGTTTGATGACCCATGAATTAAAAAAGCTCCCACCTGGAAGCAGCTGCACAGCCTGGAGGTGACGGATGGCATCAAGGCAAGTTCCTACAAGTCCCTCTGGACTCTGAGTCCTCTCATACTCATCTAGAATCTTTGGATCACTGATGCAGCATCATGTAATGGGTTTTCCAAGGCTTTAGTGGCCAGGGATGTCAGTGTGGCTTTGCCACAAAATATACAAGAACAAAGGGACCTGACTCTACAATGGGGGATTTTTCCTTTTAGAAAAATGAAGAGCTTACTTACTCAGCCTCAATCTTACCTTCTCAATCCCCATAAATGACTACCTCTACCCTATTTCCCAGAGCACCAATGGCAGACAGCATGTAGGTTATAGAAGTCAAGTGTTTTCTTGTGCAATGATTAAACTAGTTAACAAGAATGACCCGTTAAGTATTAGAATAAATAAATGAATGATTGCTAATGAGTTCATAGGAAACTGCTGGAGCTACTGTTCAAAGACCCCCTATTAGAGCATATTTTGAATTTGAGGCTCATTCGGACCATAGCATTGAAAAACCCCCATAATGACCCTGAGTCCATACTCCCAGAAGGATAAAGAATAGGAAAGCTATCATGGATGGGGTGGGATTTGGAGTTCTAGTGGTGGGAACTGTGTGGAGTTGTACCCCTCATATTATGTGGTTTTTGTCAGTGTTTCTTTTTATAAATAAAAATTATAAAAAGAATTAAATTAACTGTTAGGCTTGGACAAATTCAAGCCATTCATTTCTCTCTCTTTCTAAATCTTATTTATTTATTATTTGATAGAGACAGAGGGAAATTCAGAGGGGAGGGGGAGGTAGAGAGAGACACCTGCAGTCCTGCTTCACCACTGGCACTATAATGTATGGAAAGACAGAGGGGGGGAGAGGGAGAGACACTGGCAGCCTTGCTTTGTCAACTACAAAGCTTTCCCACTGCAGGTCGGGACCAGGGTCTCAAACCCAGGTCCTCATGCATTGTAATATGTGTGCTCAACTAGTTATACCACCACCCTTTCAATTTTATTTTTAAAGTGATTTTACCAGAGCATACATAGCTCAGTTCTTGTCAGGCTAGTGATGCGCGCAAGAGAGATGACTCAGGAAGCAAGCTCATGGCGGCAAGGCAATTCAAATCTTTATTCATCCAAACGCCCCAGTAGCACACCTTGTTAAGCCATGTGGTGCAAAACTACAATGGTTGGAGTCAGCCTCCCTGTCTGCCCGTGAGCTCCTTGAGCCCGGTAAACGGAAGAGGCAAGTCAGACACAGAAGTGGCTTGACAATCTTGGTTAGGAAAGGGGCTAGAGAAAGGTAAAAGGGGCTGGGAAAGGTAGGGACTTCTTTAGCAACTGTTGCTAGGGGTTTAACTGGTAGGATTAATAATATCCTGCAGGGAATTAGGGAGGAGACCATTCAGGGAAAACAATGATTATGTAGATAATAAGGGAGCAGGCCATAGTATCAGGAATGCAGGGTGCTTTGTGAGTCTGGAGGAAAACTTTGGGGGATCCTGTCCCTCCTTGCTCAACCTCTCAGTAGAGAGAGAGAGAGAGAGAGAGAGAGACTGACAGGATGGATGTGTCCCTCAAGTCAAACCCTGCCAAGCTCAACCACATCCTCACAATTTCCCTACAAGTTCTGGCTTATTGCAGTGCCTAACATTGACCCTGAGACCTCAGAGCTTCAGTATGAAAATCATCTGCACAGTCTCCTTTGCTCTAGCTTTTTTGTTTGTTTGTTTTTTTGCCACCAGAGTTATTACTGGGGCTTGGTGCTGGCACTACAAATCCACTGCTGCTGGCAGCCACTTTATTAAATAAGACAGAGAGAAATTGAGAGGGGAGGGGAAGATAGAGATGGAGAAAGACAGACACCTGCAGACCTGCTTCACTGCTTGTGAAAGGACACCCCTGCAGGTGAGGAGCTGGGGTCTCGAACCAGGATCCTTGAGCAGGTCCTTGCACTTCATACTATGTGCACTTAATCTGGAGCACACTGCCTGCCTGCCCCATCCCCCCAACCCATCTCTTTCTTTATAGGAGGAGAAGACTAAGATGAAATAACAGCCTTGGTCAGCTCCCTAAGCTGGCAAATATTACAGAGTGTGGGCTCAGCTCTCCTGGCTCCAAACCCCAGATGGTACTTCCCTGAGAGTGAACGCAAAGTTAGCAGCTTTCCAGCCTGAACAAACCCACATTTCTTTTGTGTGTTCACTGCCCTACTTAATTTTTTTTAAGAAAAAACTAATCAGGGCAGCTTGTTCCCTGGCCTCCACTCCACTGTTTCTAGGATGGCCACAGGGCACAGCTGGGCAGGAGTTCAAATGTGGGCAGAGCTCACACCCACACAGTGTGAGCATGGCAGACACCAGCCTTGTCCTGAGGCCCTGGAGGTGGGAGAGGGAAGACAGGTACTCCAGCGATGGAGAGAAGAGGAAAGTGGCTGAGTGGAGAGGGGCAGTACTCCTTTGCTCACAAGTACTCTAAGCACCAGGCACCCTCACTTTAAACATGCATACTGCCATGCATCATGGACAAGCTCTGTGTCTTAACCCTCGACCCTCGCATAAGGTAACATTTATGCTCTACTGGGTGTGCTACCAGCCTGCCTCAGTCTTAACCACCAGTTAAAATGATATGTAGCTATGTTGTATGACCTAAGAACTAGACAAATGCAACCATACACGAAACATTCTCACTTCAGATGTCAGGCAGCCATTCCTAGTGCTTCCCGTGGGGCTGTACTGGTCACACAGAAGCACCAGCCCAATGGGCCTCAGTAGATATTGATATCTATACTATGTTCCACTCAGCAAACCCTGAACCCTGCACAGGGGAGCTGAAGAGAAAGGGGACCATTTTAGTAACAGGTTTGCTCAGAGACACAGCCACTTTTGGTATTTTTTTCTTCCTCTGAAGACTATGTTACTTTCTTCCAACTTGCATGAATGGCCATTATGTGTTAGTATTGGTGGCAGCAGCTAACTTAGAAACCTGATGGTGTAGAAATGAGCTCTATAGGGCACTGGCGGTAGCACAGTTGGTTAAGTACACATAACAGCATGTTCAAGGATCCAGGTTCGAGCCCTGCGCCCCCTCCACCTGCAGGAAGATGCTTCACGAGCAGTGAAGCAGGTCTGAAAGTGTCTTTCTCTCTCCCTACTCCCCTTCGCTCTCAACTTCTCTCTATTCTGTCAGATAAAAACTAAGTAGAAAGAAAGAAGGGAATAGCCTCAGGGATAGTGGATTCATAGCGCCGGAATGGAGCCTCAGTGATAAGCCTGGTGACAATAAAATAAATAAATAAATAAATAAATAAATAAATAGCTTTATAAAGTACTTGTCAAGAAATATACCTCAAAAGTTGTGTGTGTGTGTGTGTGTGTGTGTGTGATACTTTGCATAGGTCATTCCTTCTGATTCCTACAGTGACCTTGTAAACATGCTTTGAACCATGTGTAGGAGACCCTGCGGCTGGGAGGTTAAGGGCGATGCCAAACACACACACTGATGTGAGCATCAGAGCTGAAACTGCACCAGTCCCCCAGCACTCCCGCTGTGTGTAGCTGAGACACGGCTGTGAGAGTCACAATATTGAGCTTCCAGCCCAGCTCCATGCCATGCATCAGTATGGACAAGTTCTGTGTCTCCTTTGAGAGGATAATCAAAGTGCCAGCCTCAGAAAGGTTGCTTGCTGGGTGATAAAGTAGATTAGATGACTTAGACTCATGCCTGGCCTTTATTATTATTCACTATGACTGGAATTATTTTTGTGGCTACTTTTTTACCCACCAGGGTTATGGTTGGGGCTCAGTGCTTGCATGGCTCCACTGTTCCCAACTCCCATATGTTTATAAAACACGAAAGAGAAAAAAATACAAGAGGAGAAGGGCTGGGTGGTGGTGTATCTGATTGAGCGCACAGATTACAGTGCACAAGGACCCAGGTCCAAGCCCCTGGTCCCCACCTGCAAGAGTAAAGCTTTGTGAGTGGTGAAGCAGTGCTGCATGTGTCTGTCTCTCTCCCTCTCTATCTCCCCCTTCCTTCTCAATTTTTGGCTTTCTATATCCAATAAACAAAGATAATTAAAAAGATACAGAGGGAGAAAGACAGAAGGAGAGACACCCTCTGCATTGTTCCACCACTTGTGAAGCATCTCCCATGCAGGTGGAGCCCAGGGGCGTGAATCTGGATTTTCATGTACGATAAAGTGTGTGTTTGGGGCTGGGTGGTGGCGCACTGGGTTAAGCGCACATAGCATGAAGCACAAACACCTGCACAAGGATCCCGGTTCAATCCTCCAGCTTCCCTCCTACAGGGTGGTTGCTTCACAAGCGGTAAAGCAGGTCTGCTGGTGTCTATCTGTCTCTCTTCCTCTCCATCTCCCCTCCTCTCTCAATTTCTCTTTCTCTCTGTCCTATCAAAAAAAGAAAGAAAGGGGAGTTGGGCAGTAGCATGGTGGGTTAAGCACACGTGGTGCAAAGCTTAAGGACTGACCGGCATAAGGATCCCGGTTCGAGCCCCCGGCTCCCCACCTGCAGAGGTGTCACTTCACAGGTGGTGAAGCAGGTCTGCAGGTGTCTGTCTTTCTCTCCCCTTCTCTATCTTTCCCTCCTTTCTCCCATTTTTCTCTGTCCTATCCAACAATGATGGCATCAATAAGAACAATAATAACTACAATAATAAAACAAAGCAACAAAAGGGAATAAATAAATAAATATTTAAAGAAAGAAAGGAAAGAAGGAAGGAAGAAAAAAGACCACAGGAGTCTTAGTGCAGGCACCAAGCCCCAGTAATAACCCTGGAGGCAAATAATAATAATAATAATAATAGTAGTAGTAGTATTATTATTCTACCATGCGAGCCACTACCTGGTCCCTATCATAACTTTGTGGAAGTTAATGGCTTGGCAGTGGTTGTGTGAAGGGAAGCTGAGGGGATGGGGCACACTTTCTAGCATGAGCCCTGAGTGCTTCTGCCTGTCCAGAATTCCCATCTGTGCTCTCAGGAACATGCTGGGTGTTCATCATTAAGTGCCCTTTCCTGGTAGGGAGGCTGGAAAGGAGAAAACAGAATTGCTCCTGGGAGCAAACAGCCAGGCCAAAAACTGACTCTGGGGGTGGGGGTGGGGGGTGCAAGTTACAGCCCCAGAGGAAGGGAAAAACACAGGGGCTGAGACTTCATAGATGTGGACACCAATCATGGAGCCCAGTGCCCTCTACCCTGCCCCAGAGAAGCACCAAACTACCCCAAGTTTCTCACGGCCAAGAACTTCTGAAAGATGTGAAGCCAACAGTCATAGTGGCTAGAAACCCAGGAGCTGCTAGTAAGGAGAAATGACTACGTATCCCAGAGGTCCTTGCTCTGGAGAGGCCATCTTTAACAGGAAACTTCATTTTCTGAGGCAGAAAAAAAAAAAAATGGGAATCCTGAACCAGAACTCTTAAAACCAGATGCTGGAGGCATAACAGCCTCTCGCTGTGAGTACCCTCAGATACGTGCGACCCATGATGTGCAAATCCACTGTGGGGATTCTGATGGTCAAAGGACAGAACTAAAAGGTGGAAGTCTCTGGACTGCTGGATCAGCTCTCTCAGATAGTATACTGCACGCCATGTGTACAGCCCAGGTTCAAGCTATCCCTCGCCACAGTCAAGGAAACTTCAGTGCTATGGTCTCTTTATGCTTCTTTATTTTTGGAAAAAAAAAATAGAAAGCAAGAGAGAGAGAGAGAGAGAAAAGAAAGAGAAAAAAGTTGGGAAGATAGCATTCCTGAGATTCCATGTTCTCAGGTTCTCTGTATGTATCCTTCTCTCTTCATTTCTCTCATTACATAATATATAAATAAAACATGTAAATAAAAAAGAAAGGTGATGTCTCCGGGAAGTAATTAACATGAGAACAAAGCCCTCCAGAATGAGAACAGTTCAGTTGTCTTATACAAGACACACTGCGAGAGCTTCCTGGGTCCTTCCAGTGCATGAAGACAGAACAAGGAATCTGCCACAGCTATCACCAGACCATGATATGAGCTTGACTTTGGACTGCCAGCTTCCAGGCGGTCACAAATACATTTCTGTTGTTTAGGACCCACTAACGTGATACCTTCTTCTAGCACCTGAGCAGACTAGAGGGAACCTGCATTTGACTCCCCAGCATGGTGACCAGCCCCTCCACTCATTCCTTTAAGTAATGCACTCATGCTAAACATTTCATACCTTTGAATATCTGTGGTAAAGGGAAAGCAGAGAGAAAGAGAGAGGAGAAGAGGCAAGGAGATGGAGGGAAAGAGAGAGGTGGAGGGAGAGAGAGGGGGAGAGAGGAGAGGGAGGGAGAGGAAAGAGAGAGGAGGAGAGAATGCTTTCAGAATGCTTTCTTCCTTAACTCCTGAGTCATTCATCTTCCTCTTTTTTTTACTTAAAAAATTTGTATATTAACTTCATTTATTATTAGAAATATCTGCAGCACTGGCTCACCACTTGTGAGGTCTTCTCCCTGCAGGTGGGGACCAGAGACTTGAACCTGGGTTGTTGCACACTGTAATGTGTGTACTCACTACCCAGCCCCCAGCCCTCCATCTTCTCATTCTGTCTTACCTGTAGTCATTCTAGTTTGGCTCACAGTCATGCACACATACATACGTCTTATACTCCCTTCCATCTGTGAGTGCTTTCCTAGTTATATAATGGAATGAATCAATGAGTCTGTGAAAAAAATGCATGGATAAATGAAGAAAAGGCTGCAAGCAAACCCAAGGACCCACTCCACTGTAGACTTGATCCAGACTTGTTTTCTGTGTTGTAAACCTATCCACCTACGGTGGGAGGTGGGAGAGACTAAGAATTTATGCCAATTGTTTGACTGACATCTCTCTAAAGTTAGCTCTCTGTGGAAAAGGAGCTACACAGGGCTTATCCAACTCTAACCGTCTAGAGAAATGCCTGTACAGAACTCTCACACAGCCAGGCAGTTTTTATGAGACAAAAATAACTCTCATGAGTCACATCTTTGCCCTAATAAATGGAATGCTTCTGCATGCAAAGCATAGCAACTCTGCTCCCGAACGCCCCTTCTCTATGCCTATTCCTACAAGATGTGCAGAATGGAAGCCAAATACCCCCCAGCTGTCCTGACCTAACCAATAACCTCATGCTTGCAGTGGTTACTGACACATAAATCACTGTTCCTTCTCCTGCTGAGTATTTGTCATGGTCCCTTGCTGTAAATTCAGATGAAGTGCTGTGTGTCTTTTGGCATCACTGTGTCATGGCCTAGACACATCTGATTGTCCCAGGCTCCAAGGTGAACCATGGCCCCATTCATCTCCCACTGATTCTAACATCTGACACGATCCCCAATCCACCATCAGATAAGTTCTTTAGAAAAGAATCTTTATCCCCATTGTAACTACACAAAGCATCATCTAACCCATCACATGTAGGTCCAAAGCAATCACTAGGGAGAATATGTCTTGTGGATGGGAAAATCCACTTAAGAAGGTTTTGTACACATGTCTGAGATGGGATTGTGTCTGTGGATACAAAGTTGGCAAAAGCTGGAGAAGATGAAAGATAACTAACTGCATAGACGACTGTAACAATATATCTTTCCTCACCAAAGGTCATTTGAGCGGAGATAGCATGGGTCATTTCAGGGAAGTTTGAGGAAGATCATGAGCACAGTAATGCTTATTACTTTTGCAGGAGACTTTCAATGAGAGGTTGCTTTTTGAGTTATTGATAGCACACAAGAGATACTTCCTGTATGACATATTCCTCCTCTTTTTTTTTTAATGAAGACCCCAAATCTCACCTGCTGTATTCTTACTTTGGGTCCTCTATTATTAAACATTTTTTTCTGCTTTATATCTTTAAAAAAAATTTTCCCCTTTACTGGGGGATTGTTTTTACATTTGCCAGTAAATACAATAGTTTACACATGCATAACACTTCTCAGTTTTCCACATAACAAAGCTACCTCCACTAGGTCCTCTGTCATCCTTTTCCAGGACCTATACTCTCCCCCCCACAACCCACCTCAGAGTTTTTTACTTTGGTGCTGTACACCAACTCCAGTCCAGGTTCCGCTTAGTATTTTCTCTTCTGATCTTGTATTTCAACTTCTGCCCGTGAGTGAGATCATCCCACACTCATCCTTCTGTTTCTGACTTATTTCACTTAACATGATTTCTTCAAGCTCCATCTAAGATGGGCTGAAAACAGCAAAGTTGTCATTTTTAATAGCTGAGTAGTATTCCATTGTGTATATGGACTACTACTCATCTTTTTTAATTGCCACCAGGGTAACCCTTCTCTCTGGGGCTTACTGCCTGCCCAATTAATTCACAACTCCTGGTGGTGGTCAATCTTTCCTTTTTTTATTTGACTTACTTTTACTTTTCTTTCCTTTTTAAATAAAGACAGAAAATTTGAGAGGTCAGGAGAAGATAGAGAAGGAAAGGGAGAGCGAAAGATACTTACAGCACTAGTTCACCAGTCATGAAGCTTCCCCACTACCTATGGAGACTGGGAGCTTGAACCCTGTTCCTTGTGCACAGAAATGTGTGCACTCTACCATATGCCCTACTGTCTGCCCCCACCTCCCCCCATGACTTCTTAAGTCAGGATGGCATCCCTATGGTGAACCACTACAAGGTATGCTGAGCCACTGTGTTTATTTTTCTCTCAACCATTGTCTCTCAGTTCTGAATACACATTCTACCCTGAGATGAAAGACAGAGCTGCACTAAGTATACTCAATAAAGAAGACAAGAGATGAAAGGAGATTTGCAGCACAGATGCTATCCATTGTTCCACTGTGTAGACTAAGGCTGATGAGAGGAATGAGTCCAAGAAGCTGCACATGTTTCTGTGCTTCAATCCTGTTCATTGCTGAGCAATAATTAGTACACTTGGTGCTTTTCATAGGCATGCCAAGCCTCTTTGGAAGCCTGATTTGAGGGGCAGCGGGTCAGCAGGTTAAGTGCACATGGCGTGAAGCATTAGGTGGTGCAAGGATCCTGTTTGGAGTCTCAGGCTCCCTACCTTCAGGGGGGTCACTTCACAAGTGGTGAAGTAGATCTGCAGGTGTCTATCTCTCTCTCCCCCTTTCTGTCTTCTCCTTCCCTCTCAATTTCTCTCTGTCCTATCCAACAGCAACAACAACAGCAGTGGCAACAATAACAACAAAGGTAACAAAATGGGAAAAAATGGCCTCCAGGAGCAGTGGATTCATAGTGCTGATACCGAGCCCCAACGATAACCCTGGAGGCAAAACAAGAACAACAACAACAATAAACATGATTTGACTAAGTGGACTAGTATCTTCTGGGAAATATCCAAGAAGGAAAAGAGATTCCCCTATAAATACAGAGATGTCAGCCAATGACAGCCAAGTCGTGAGGACACCGACAGCATTTACAGTGCACTACAGCATATAAACCTATCCTCCTCATATGTAAGTTCAGAATGATCTCACACTCGTTAAACTCTTACATATGTCTCAGTAATGTCATAAATGCATCCTATTCAAAGGCATCGTCACAACTAAGACCATGTGTGGGGACCTACTTATCAGATTCCCCTGGAAGGAGCTTGCTGTGACTTAACCTCCCCTCTGCACTCACCACAAGCAACTGCTTCTCCATCACCAGTCTGTGGAGCCTAGGGCTACCCGACATAGGTTCCCTCTTGAAAGGCTTCCCTTAACAGAAAGAAAAAATGAGTCTTTAAAAAAAAAAAACAAAAACAAGTGTTTCAGCTGAAGAAATGAAAGCATCATTATTCCATATGATAAGAAGGGCATGAGTATTGAGTGGAGACAGATCCAGTCTGGAGTATGGACAGTCAGATCTCTCACACAGCTGTTGTGGAAATTAATGAAGTTGTGTGCACAGCACAAGCACTGCATCTAGAGCTGAAGTAAGCAGATATTGACTTAGTTTCTCCCATATATACACCCTCCAGGGTTATTGCCTGCATTATCATGAACCCACTGTTCTTGGTGGCCATTTTTTTCCTTCTTTCTTTCTTCTTTCTTTTTTTGTTGGATAGGACAGAGAGAAGTTGAGAGAGGAAGTGAAGAAAGAGAAGGGGAGAGAAAGATAGATGCCTGCAGACCTGCTTCATCGCTTGAAAGCAACTCCCCTGCAGGTGAGGACCTGGGGACTAGAACTGGGATCCTCAAGCGGGTCCTTGTGCTTCCTACTATGTGCACTTGACCCGGCGTGTTACCGCCCAGCCCCTAGTGTCTTGTAGATGTTCAGCACTATCCTGAGCTCTTCACATACTGACTCACTGACTCTGGGAAATCTCTATGAAGTGATGCAGTTACACTTCCCCCATCACCCAGACTGAGGAGAATGAGCTCTAGAGGAGGTGGAAAAAGTGTCTGAGCTCACACAACTCATCAGAGATGGAGGTAGGATTTGTCCAACACATAGCACCTAACTTGTGAAGTGCCACCACATGGGCTACAGGTGAAGGAGCAGGTGATTAATGAAACGAATGATGCATGAAGATAACGGGCAAAGTCAAAGGCAGTTCAGAAAGAGCAAGGGAGGCTGGGAAATCACACCTCAGCCAAGTTTAGTGTTTGTAAGTGAAGTTCTAAGCATCTGTATGAGGGGCAACCTGATGACAGTGAGTTCCTAGAGGCTTAGGAGAAGAAAGAAGAGAATATGCCTTGAAACAAAAGATGTGAGACTGACATCTGACATGTAGGTGGACCCAACTTATTGTCTGGGGAGATGATGTCATGGCCTGACAAAGGGCTAGGAAGCTGGATCAGGGAAGAGAGTAGCCCAGGTTCATGATTAGTCAACAATTTGTTCTGCTTTATATCTTAACTCTTTTTCAGCCACCAGGTTCCAGATGCTACTATGAGGCCAACTGGACTTCCCTAGGCAGACAATCCCACCAATGTGTCCTGGAGCCCCGCTTCCCCAGAGCTCTGCCCCACCAGGGAAAGAGAGAGACAGGCTGGGAGTATGGATCCATCTGCCAATACCCGTGATCAGCGGGGAAGCAATTACAGAAGTCAGACCTTCCACCTTCTGCATCCCATAATGATCTTGAGTCCATACTCCCAGAGGGGTAAAGAATAGGAAAGCTGTCAGGGGAGGGGATGGGATACGGAGTTCTGGTGGTGGGAATTGTGTGGAGTTGTACCCCTCTTTTCCTATGGTCTTGCCAGTGTTTACATTTGATAAATAAAAATTAAAAAAAGAGAGATGTGAGACAACCCAAAGAAGAGAAAAGGATCTGAGATACAGTGATCGCTTTGTCAAGGGCGGCCTAGCGGGACACATGCAGCTCCAGCTGGGCCTGGCATGGTGATTCCAAGTTGCTGAGGAATTTGGGGTGAATTCCTGTCCCTCTCCATGTCACCTCAAGACATGACACTAGTGAACTGACAAAATGCAGAACAGCACGGATGTGTAGGTCAGGAATGGATACACTGTCAAACCACAAAGTCGTCACATTATACGCTGACACTCAAGTCTGTGGACTATGGCATGAAAAAACTCACCACACTCTCCTTCCTCAGAGTCACCTCAGAGTCGCCTTCCTCAGAGTCACCTTCCTCAGTCACCTTATTATTATTTTTAAGTACAATAAAAGTGATGGGGTTGGAAACCCAATTAGAATTACTCTATAACAACAGAGGGAGTATGGTCTTCTAGCAGTGTGCTTGAGCAACGACGATCTAAGCACAGTGCTTGGCTGGGCTAAGACACAGTGCTTCTCACCCTGAAGCCAAGGACAGTGCTGATAGATGAGTAATTACTAAAGTAACAACTGTGATCAACACCAGAAAAGAAGGGGAAAAAACATACACAGCAAGAGCATGTTGTATGCTTCACATTGGTTTGGTCTCACCCCCCACCCCCCACCTCTGGGAGATTGTGGTTTAGCCTCTGCTAGTTTCTTGCTTCTTTTCCTCCCGCCCCCTACCCTACGTACTGGGGGAGTCCCTCTCCGCCACCGGAGGAGAAAGACAGGAGAGCACATGTTTGCCCGCTCGTGAATAAAGATTAAACTGCGTTCTCAGCTCAGCCATGTGTCTCTGGTCGTCTCTGTCACCCGCCAGTGAAGCCAGCCCGGTTAAAACAACAAGAGCACACATATCAGAGTAAGTCACAACAGGTGGGGGATATTTTTTCAGCCCATAACATAAAATACATTAGGCTTCTGTGTTCTCATCTCTAAAGTGGGAGAGACTTGTACAGCCATGAGAGAATGAGGGGGTGAGCACAGGATTTGACATACAAGGGGGGTCAACACATATTATTTATTATCAGTAGAGACTGACTAATTATTTATTACCAGTAGAGACTGACAGTCTCCTGTGCTGAATATGAATAGATATGGGCCATAGGTCAGACAGATGAGATAAACAATCAATGGTATTTATATCATTTCCTCATATTTGGGAGCTACTCTCTGCCCTGACGCAACTTTCTAGTCCTATTCTCAACTCTGACACCATTTTCTCAGACAATACTTTTAGTCCATCTGCATGTTAGCTGTCAGGCTCAGGAAGGCAAAAATTACCAGTCATGAACCCATGGAACAGACTAAAATAGACTTCCTAGCTTCTTCCCACATTGTAGGATGACAGTGATAATAATATGCCTGTTGGTGGTAACTGTGTGAGGGATATGGGCACTCTGAGGATGCTGGGACACATGTGGACCATGGTGTTGTGACAGTGATAAGGGGGAGGATGCCATGAAGATGGCGGCAGTAAACAGGACGGTGGTGACGGCAACGTTTATGTCAGGTCCTCCACGTTTCCAACGCAGAGGACTCAAAAGAGCTTATCTGTGAGTCTAGAACCTGAAGCCACAGGGACATCTGCTCTGATTGTCAAGATCTCCAAGAGATTATTTTGGCATTTCCACTCTGGTTTTCACACCTACATTTCTTCTTGTGGCCTCTCTTAAGGCAGCATCACCGCCTTCTGAGGAAATGTTATCCTCCGGGAGGCAAACTGAAGCCTAGGGAGGCAGAATAGAAACAGTCCTGGAAGTGAGACTGGAAGCACAAGGGAAGTTTGGGTCCTCTTCACCAGTCTCCCCATCACAACGGAGAAACCTCAACTTCACTTTTTTGAAAATCTAATGAATTATCTCTATAGTTGAGCAGGAACAAATAGTTCAACTCCAAAAATTATTAAGTAAATTCCTTAATGTTTGTCTGGAAAAAACTCCCAGGACATCCAGACTGGAAGAAAAAACAGGACTCAGGAAGCTACAGGGTCTCTGCCAGCCAGTCATCTCAAGCCCAAGGTCCAAGCCTGGGGATGAGAAGAGGACATTTTCAAGGGCATAGGCTGAGAGTAGAACTCCCTAAATACAAAACAGATGCTTCTCTTTTTTTTTATTGGTGATTTCATAATGATTAACAAGACGGTGAGACAACAGGGGTATAATTATACACAGTGCCCACCACCAGAGTTCCATGATCCATCCCCTCCTTTGGAAGCTTCCCTATTCTTTATCCCTCTGGAAGTATGGACCAGAATTCTTTAAGGGGTGCAGAAGGTGGGAGGGAGGTGTGGCTTCTGTAATTGTTACTCCGCTGGACATGGGTGTTGACAGGTGGATTCATACCCCAGCCCAAAACAGAGGTTTCTTAAGGAAAGGAAACTGGTACCAGTTGTGGAGAGGCTAGAGAGAGAAAGAGTCTAGCACAGAGCAGGCTAGATAACAAGGTTAGTGAACAACAAACTTATATTCTCTCATGAAAGTGCCTGCTAATGTGTGTGTGTGTGGGGGGTGGCAAACACTGGACTGAAAGTGACAAACAGTGAAAGGGCAGAGTCCTTAGAATGAAAGACATCTTGAGGAAGACTGGTCCTGAAATGAATGCAGCTTAGAATATTTCCAGCTCTGACCGTGGACTGCGAGCTGAGACTCACAGGGACTCAACAGGCTACACAGTGGACTGTGATGAATATGAATAGATATGGGCCGTAGGTCAGACAGATGAGATAAACAATCAATGGTATTTATATCATTTCCTCATGTTTGGGAGCTACTCTCTGCCCTGATCCAACTTTCTAGTCCTATTCTCAACTCTGACACCATTTTCCCAGATAATACTTTTCGTCCATCTGCGTGTTAGCTGTCAGGCTCAGGAAGGCAAAAATTACCAAAGTCATGAGCCCATGGAACAGACTAAAATAGACTTCCTAGCTTCCTCCCACAGGAAGACTCCTACTTTCATCTGCTTTATTATTACCTTTAAGTTCCTGTTTAATTAAACAATTTGTTCTGCTTTATATATTGCCGCCTTTCAGTCATCAATTTGCAGACACTACTATGATGGCATCCTAACTTCCCTGGGCAGATGACCTGAAAATTTATTGACCAATGTGTCCTGGAGCTCCACCTCTCCAGAGTCCTGCCCCACTAGGGAAAGACAGAAACAGGCTGGGGGTGTGGATCCACCTGCCAACACCCATGTCCAGTAGAGAAGCAATGACAGAAGCCAGACCTCCCACCTTCTGCTCCTGAAAAGTAATTTTGGTCCATACTCACAGAGGGATAAAGAATAGGGAAGCTTCTAAAAGGGAACTATGGTGGTGGGAACTGTGTGGAGTTGTACCCCTGTTGTTTTACAATCTTGTTAATTATTATAAATCACTAATAAAATTTTTTCAAAGAATGATGGACATTAGCGAATGAATTAAAATAGAAACTTTTTTTGTTTACTTGTTTTCTCATTTTGTTCACAATTAAATGATGTTTAAACCAAGACAGGAAGAGTTAGGTAAGTCAAAAGAGAGACAAAATATGTTCCAGATAAGGAAGGCTAGCAAATTGGATGCTCTAAGGCAGATGGGAACGTGACACTTGCCTGAGCTCTTACTGCTCTGCCTACACTCTAACTCAGCCTAAAACACTACGTTAGAAAGACTATGATCTCTTCTTACTGCTAACTCTCAATCCTACCCCAGAGGAAGGGAATTACTATTTGTAGCTTCTAATCAGGACCCAAGGCTTTGGGAATGATACGCTCTGGCATAAACTGTCCTAATTTGGAATCCACACCTTCAGAGGTGACTGCTTAGCATTTGAGGTGTATCTGTGTAGAATTGGCACAGAGAGGGTTTGAGGTTTGCACAGGGGTTGTTAAACATAATTTTTCATGGGTATATATTTACATCAGAATCTGGAAAAATCGTACAATCCTAACATCCAGGGAAACATACTAAACTGAATTTTCTGTGAGTGGCTGGGCAGTAGTGTGACCAGCTAAGTGCACTAGATACGAAGCACCAGGACCCGTGCAAGGATCTGGCTTCCAGTCCCCACTCCCTCCTTTAGAGGTGACATTCACATGCGGTAAAGTAGGTGTCTGTTTGTCTTTCTCTCCCACTCTCTATCTCCCCCTCCTCTCTCAATTTCTCTCTGTCCTATCCAATAAAACGGGGGAAAAAAAGGCCTTCTGTAGCAGTAGATTCTTAGTGCAGGCATCAACCCCAGTGATAATCCTGGAGGAAAAAAAAGAATTTTCTGTGATAAGGAGAATGTTCTGCAACTGTATTGTCCAGTTGGGAGATAGATGACTGGGGTGGCTAGTCTGAAGGAGGAGATGAATGTTTAACCGCGTTTAATCTTAATTACTTTGCACATAAATATCTAGACGTTCTGAGGAGGCAGGTCCACAACCTAGTTAATCCATCTTTCCCTCCCTTCAGGGAAGACCCTTTATCTGAGTCATGCTTGCATTAATAGAGGTCATGGAAGACTAAGCCACAAGACTCAAAGTCCTGCTTCACAATACCGTCTTGTCCACTGTAAGGAGATCCTTTCTTGATATTCCAGACTAGCAAATTGTTTGCAAAGCTGTCAACTTACTGACTTCACTTTCTCCATGTATGGTGGGGGTGTGTGTTTCTGCAGTGACAGAAGTGAACAGTAAGTTTGCTGTCAAGATGACATAGTCATCTGTGGAGAAGTTCTTAAGAGGAGAAGCTAAGCATGATGGTCATGCAAAAGAGTTTTCATGCCTGAGCCTCCAAAGTTCAATTCCTTTCCTCTTCCCTCACTACCACAAGATAGAGCTGAATACTGCTATCATTAAAAATACATTTAAATATTGCTATCATTAAAATACATAGATAAATACACTTCAAATAAAACTATTACTTAGGAAAAGTTCGTAAGAAAAAGACATAGGGGGCCAGGCAGTGGAGCCCCTGGTTGAATGCACACATGACAGGGTTCAAGCCCCCGGTCCCCACCTGCAGGGGGAAAGCTTCACACATGGTGAAGTGGGGCTGCAGGTGTCTGTCTCTCTGTCTCTTTCCCTTTCTCTCCAACCTCTCACAATTTCTCTCTGTCTCTAGCCAGTAATGAAAATAAATTTAAAAAAATTAAAGGGTTTGTGTTCATATTATTAAAAAAAAAAGAAAAGAAAAGAAAAGGAGGCATAGAACCAACCTCCTCCCCTGTTCCCACCCCCTCCCACCAAGCACTGGAAACTGGAAGTCATTAACATTCACCAAAGGGCTGTGACGTTCACTCAAAAGTGAATGAAGCATCATCTGTCGGCAACCATCTTGGTTTCCCTACCTGTAAAACTGACAGACTGAGCTAGATGAGGCCTGGTCCCTCCATTTCCCACCTTAAGTGCATGCACACAGGCTGCAGTTGTTAGAGCTGTAGAGCTGGAAGCAACTCAACTGTGCCCCTTAGTCTATCACAGCTGATGCCCCGACGGGGAAGGTTGTGGAACCCAGGCCACAAAGTTCTTTGAGAGGACAACTGCCAGCATCACATTCTTTTATTATTATTATTATTATTTTAATATTTATTTATTCCTTTTTATTGACCTTGTTGTTTTATTGTTGCAGTTATTATTGTTGTCATTGATGTCGTTGTTGGATAGAACAGAGAGAAATGGAGAGAGGAGGGGAAGACAGAGGGGGGAGAGAAAGATAGACACCTGCAGACCTGCTCCACCGCCTGTGAAGCGACTTCCCTGCAGGTGGGGAGCCGGGGGCTCGAACCGGGATCCTTCACGCCAGTCCTTGTACTTTGCGCCACGTGCGCTTAACCCGCTGCGCTACCGTCCTACTCCCCAGGATCTCATTCTATTGCAATGGCAGAGGTGATGAAGATGGTGTTATAGAAGCATCCAGTGAGGGGGCTTCCAAATGGGACGCCCCCATCAATCACATAAACTTGGAAGGAGATGAGTAATCATTCTCCCTGTTTTGTAGATGACAAGGAAGAGGAGCAGGAAGAGAAGAGAGAAATACGTTTTAGGTGAGAGGATTCAGCAGAGGTCAAAGAGCAAGCAAGAAACTGCTGTCCTCGTCACAGGTGCTCTGCAGAGGCCCTGGTTCTCAGGGGACTGGGGGGAGAGGACAAGAGGCAGCCCTGCGCTCTCTCTTCAGAGACATTCGACAAGCTCTGCAAATCATTCTGGCTAGCACATGGGGGGTGCTCTGGTGCTGCTGAGTGGTATGTAAGATATCGCTAAACGTTCTAAGATGCAGAGGACTTCCCCAATACAAAAAGCTCCCAAGTTCAAAGTGTCGTTAGCTAAATTTGCAAATCGTGGGAAGTGGAGGAACACAGGCTAAGAGTCATTTAGCTAAATGTCTGGGATGCATTGGGTCGACCTTCTCATGGTGCATCCCGTGAGTACCCATTTATTGGGGAAACTGACGATCCTTCCTAGCCGACTGAATCCACATGGATCCCAGTCACTTTCAAAGTCAGCAACAAGCCGACATCAGGCTCAACCTGACGCTGTTGACTGGCTACGGAAGAAGGGCAAACGCTAGAAGAAGAAGAAGCTAAATGTCTGTCTAGAGTCACTGTGATGCCAAAGTCAGATGTTGTCCATGGGCTCAGAGGCCCCATGACTTTTAGGGGAACACAAGGGACAGAATTGCTCCTTAGCTCTGGAAGTAATAGATATGGCCACAGGGTGGCACTAGCAGGTGACAACAAAGGCTGCCTTGTGCTAAGCTGCTCAACTTTTTTTTTCTTTTGTTGCCTCCAGGGTTATTGCTGGGCTCAGTGCCTGCACCATGAATCCACCGCTCCTGGAGGCCATTTTTCCCCCTTTTGTTGCCCTTGTTGTTGTAGCCTTGTTGTGGTTATTATTGTTGTTGTTGATGTCGTTCGTTGTTGGATAGACAGACAGAAATGGAGAGAGGAAGGGAAGACAGAGAGGGGGAGAGAAAGATAAGACACCTGCAGACCTGCTTCACCGCCTGTGAAATGACTCCCCTGCAGGTGGGGAGCTGGGGGCTCGAACCAGGATCCTTACACAGCTGGTCCTTGCACTTTGCACCATGTGCACTTAACCCGCTGTGCTACCACCCGACCACGCTCTTTTTACATTTTTATGGGGATTATGCTATTTTAACTTATTAGGGAAAAAACACACCTCAGTGACTCATGTGTCATGAGCTTCTGACAGTTCTATCATGGCTCCTACAGTGGAAGATTATTTTCTCGCTTTGGGGGAGTTTGGTGATCTGAGTCTGTTTCTTATTGCTTGGTACTTACACAGCATGGCATCTGGAAAAACGCTGGCTTGATTTGCAATAGGAAAAGTGTGTGAAAGCTGACTTCAAAGGCAGGTTTTGACAGGCTGACCAGAGAGAGAGCAAGATCAAAGAGAAAGAGGACTGGAGGGGGGGAGAATAGAAGGAGGAGGAGGTGAAGGAAGGGAAAGAGGGAGGGAAGAGAGAGAGGGAGGGGAGAGAAAGAGAAGAATGTGGGGCAGAAAGACCACTAGCAAAAGGAAGGTAACTATGTGCCGATGTGGACACATGGAAAAACTTAAAATGGGAGAGGTGGAGAAGCGGATGTTCGCAGCTTGACTGTCTCGCTGATGGAGGACACTGGGCAGACCTGGCTGTCGGGCTGAGCTTCACTGACGGGAGACAGACGACCCGGGACTCATGGCTGGGTTGTACGCAGTATCTCTTTATTCATGTAGAACGCAGCGCAATCTACACCAAGCTATGCTAAAACTAAACTAAACTGAAAACTCACAAACCTGTCCTTATATATACTTGCCAAGTAGGGTTTAAACAGGGTGTGACATAGAGAGGGTGGAGCGAAAAGAGAATTGTGGAAAATCAGGGTGTGACAAGGAGAGGGGGCGGAGCAGGCGAGAATTCTACCACTGAACCACCAATGCCCTGGAGGGAGGGAGGGTGGTGCTTAGTTAACAGTGGTTTATGTAAATAGACCGCAGCTTTGAGTGGGATCAAACCAGTGCCATACAGGCATGCCGCTGCTTAGTTAAGCAGGATTAGAGACAGAAGCCGGGGGAGCTGGCATACTGCCCGTTACTTGGCATGTCTTTCAGTGGCACGTCCTCATCTGGATGTTGATTTCATAACACCTGCCCTGACGGACTTGGACTCCTCAGCACTGAGTCATCCCAGAAGAAGACCCACTGAGCTGACACCGTCTGGTGGTCCTGAGTGTGTGTTTCCGATCTGCCTGCTAGTTTCCTGGGGCCTGTGGCGATGCTCTCCTTGTCTTCTTCTTCTGTGCCGCGAAGCTGGGACTCGGGTTTCTCAGCAAGAGAAAGCGTGGTGTGTTGTGCTGGGAGTTACAGGAGCGTGTCTGCTTCCCCTCCTGGTGAAGTCTTTATGCTGAGCACTCGCCAAACACCCACTGTTATTGCTTTAAGAAGAATTAAGGAATATGTTTATAAGAATTGGCTTCCAGAGGGAGTCGGCGGTAGCGCAGCGGGTTAAGCGCATGTGGTGCAAAGCTCAAAGACCGGCCCAAGGATTCCACTTCGATCCCCCAGCTCCATACCTGCAGGGGAGTCTCTTCATAAGCGGTGAAGCGGGTCTACAGGGTCTGTCTTTCTGTCCCTTCTCTGTCTTCCCCTCCTCTCTCCATTTCTCTCTGTCCTATCCAACAAGACGACATCAACAACAATAATAACTACAACAATAAAACAAGGGCAACAAAAGGGAATAAATAAATATTAAAAAAACACAAAGAATCAGCTTCCAGGACCAGGTGGTGTGCACCTGTTTGAGCGCACATGCCATAATGTGCAAGGACCCAGGTTCGAGGCCCTGGTCCAACTGCAGTGGGGAAGCGTTATGAATAGTAGAGCAGTGCTGCAGGTGTCTCTGTTTCTCTCATCATCTCCATCTCCCCCTTCCCTTAATTTTTGGCTGTCTGTCTCTATCCAATAAATACAGATATTTTAAAAATAATAATGATAATAATAATCTATAAGCTTCTATGTTCCTTCACAAGAGGTGATTTCACATCATGTGTTTTCTATTTTATGAACATCCCATGCCCACAGGAAGACGCGAATTAAAGGGAGTCAGAAACTGCTGTGCAAACCCGCATCTGCTGAATGTTTTCACTCCAAGGGTACCAGAGGCAAGGCAACAAAAGAGTCCTGGAAGGGAGAAGGGGGAGACTGCTGTTGACTGTGCTGCTGGTGTCCTGTTTAGGATGCACAGAGAGTCCTGTCACAGCCCAAGGCCACAGCAGTCTTCTGTGTTGATCTGAGAAAGAGCATCTCTCCTGGTCAACCCATGGGGCTTAGAGGGCCTACTATGGATCCCCAGAGAAGGCAGATCTGTGTGTATCTTCCAAGGGAAACCAGAACAGAATATTTATCTTTTTTAATAGTTTATTTATTTATTGCCTTTTGTTTCCCTTGTTGTTTTTCTATTGTTGTAGTTATTATTGTTGTTGTTGATGATGTTGTTGTTGGATAGGACAGAGAGAAAATGGAGAGAGGAGGGGAAGACAGAGAGGGGAAGATGAAGACAGACATTTGCAGACCTGCTTCACCGCCTGTGAAGCAACCCTCCTGCAGGTGGGGAGTTGGGAGCTTGAACCGGGATCCTTAGGCCAGGCCTTGTGCTTTGCGCCACCTGCACTTGACCCGTCGCACTACCGCCTGACTCCCGTGAACAGAATTATTTCTACAGATCCACTGTTTACCACAAGTTGGCTTGTTGAGACAGGATCAAATGGGGGGAAGGGGTGGGGGGAATTAGCTGCATTATTTAGCTTTTTCCTGGCACTTGGTTTTTTTGTTTTTAATTATTATCTTAATTTGTTGGATAGAGACAGCCAGACATCAAGAAGGTAGCGGGAGATGGGGAAGGAGAAAGAGAGACACCTGCAGTCCTGCTTCACCCTTTGCAAAGGTTGCACCCTGCAATTGGGGACCAGGGGCTTGAACCTGGGTCTTTGAACATTGTGACATGTGTGCTCAACCAACAGGCCAACTTTGCTTCTAATAAACCTGCAACTTCCGTCTCTGCCTCAAGGGGGCTCACTACTACAAACCAGACAGGTCATATTCTTGCATTAGCACACCCTCTCCCTAGGACGGTGCTGGCAACATACTTTCCACCCTGCTTCCCAGCGCCAGAGAATCAGGGCAGGGCTCCTTACTTCCGGCAGCTACATTTGATTTTTCGGAGATGGTCTTAATTTCAGTGTGTAAGCAGCAGGATCCTGTTCTGGATATGAATAGACATGGGCTCCAGATCAGATCAATGGGGTTTATAGTTAACAATATTTATCTACTCTTACCATATTTGGGAGCTATTCTCTTCATGCAGCTTCCTGATCCTATTTCCAACTCTGACACCATCTCCCCAGACAATACCTTTGGCCCACCTGCATGTTAGCTGTCGGGCTC
Organism: Erinaceus europaeus; assembly: GCF_950295315.1. Classification (NCBI taxonomy): domain Eukaryota; kingdom Metazoa; phylum Chordata; class Mammalia; order Eulipotyphla; family Erinaceidae; genus Erinaceus; species Erinaceus europaeus. Next base: position 203,246,230 of record NC_080162.1, on the reverse strand, counting down.
AAGCAAAATTTAGTAAAGTCATGGGCCCCTTGGAATATACCTAAAATGAACTTCTAGCTTTTTCCAAAATGAAGACCTCAAATCTCATCTGCCATATTCTTACCTTTAGGTTCCTGATTACTAAACAATTTGTTCTGCTATATATCTTTTTTAAAATTTTTATTTATAATGAGGAAACACTGACAAAACCATAGGATAAAAGGGGTACAACTCCACACAATTCCCACCACCAGAACTCCGTATCCCATCCCCTCCCCTGATAGCTTTCCTATTCTTTATCCTTCTGGGATTATGGACCCAGGGTCACTGTGGGATGCAGAAGGTGGAAGGTCTGGCTTCTGTAATTGCTTCCCCGCTGAACATGAGTGTTGACAGTTCAATCCATACTCCACCAAGTTGAAGATGCTACGTTGAGGCCAGTCTGACTTCCCTACTCTATGACCTCACCAATGTGTCCTGGAACCCCATCTCCCCACTCGGGAAAGACAGCAACAGGCTGGGTTATGGATCCACCTGCCAATGTCCATGTTCAGCAGAGAAGCAATTACAGAAGCCAGACTTCCCACTTTCTGTACCCCATAGAGAATTTTGTTCCATACTCCCAAAACAATCTTGGGTCTTGCTCTTGCCTGAGAGCCATTCTGCCTTGCAGATACAGGGGTCTTCCTTCGAGGCCAAACGTCTTGCTTCTTTTTTTGTTGTTGTTGGGCTGATAGAGAGGACATAGCACCCTCCATATGCCATGGCTCCCTTTGGTTAAACATTTCTCTGTAGACAGTTTTCTGACATGAGGACTGAGGCAGAGTTCAGAGGCTCAGCATCCCTGCAGGCTACATGGGGATCAGCCCTCGCATTGGCGCTGCCTCTGTCCACAAGGAAGAACCCAGAGGTCAGTCAGCAACCACATCAGCTCTACAACAGCTCTGCAACAGTGAAGGAGAAAAGCTACAGGTGAAGAGAGGATGGCCCCTGTCCTTTCTGCTATTGAATTAAGAACCTCTCTTTATGGAACTGTTACAAAGTATGTCCAGATAGAGGTCAAGATGTAGATGTCTCCCTTTACCTTACTAGAGTGCGGGGCTTGATGAGTACAGAAGATTGCCTGTAATAGGCCCTCACAGCTATCTGTTACCCCGTGGTGAGCAAAGACCCCACATCTAACAAGAGCCCCCTCACCATCTCTCATGGACCCTGGAGCTGTGTGGCTCAGGAAGTGGTACAATGGGTAGAGTAATAGACTTTCAGTCATGAGATCCAAAGAACAGTCCCAAGTATCACTATGATAATGGGATGGTTTTCTTTCTCTTTTTAATTTTTAAAAAATTATCTTGATTTATTGGACAGAGACAGCCATAAATTGAGAGGGACAGGGGTGGTAGAGAAGGAGAGAGACAGACAGACACCTGCAACACCACTCATGAAGCTTTCCTCTTGCAGGTGGGGACTAAGGAATTGAACCCAGGTCCCTGTGCACTGTGACATGTGTTCAACCAGGTGCGCCACCACCTGGCCCCTGACTCATATTCTCTCTCTCTCCCCTCTCCTCTTTCTCTCTTTTTCTCTTTCCTTTCTCTCTTTCTCTTCTCTCTCATTAATGAATGAATGAATCTTAAACAAGAAAGAAGGAAAGAAATGAAATAAAAGCAAGAGAAAAGAAAAGAAACTGGGGTGTTGGCCAGACTCTCAGTTCCTTCCTACCTTCCCACACTGTTGTGGGTCTACTGGAATAACAGCAGCTGTTCAAGCACATTTCTGTAAGCCCAGAACGTGGCCACATTTCTTTAGAGTTACTACTTCTCACTGAAGCCCCTCATCTCTCTACCACAGTGAAAGGTCCGGGGATTGGAATTCAACCTCACTAAAGCCAATCAGAACTCTTCCCTGAAAATCTTCTTTTCTTTAATGTATTTATTCATTCATTTACCACCAGGTTAGCACTGAGGTTTGGTGATTACGCAACTCTGCTTCTTCTGGCAGTCACTTTTTTCTTCATCATCCTTTTGACAGAGGCTAGGACACACAGAGAGGGAGAGAGGGAGAGGGAGACAGACAGAGAGAGGGAGGGAAGGAAGAAGGGAAGGAGGGAGGGAAGGAGAGGAAAGGAGGGAGGGAGAGAGGGAGGGAGAGAGAGAGAGAGAGAGACCTGCAATACTGCTCCACCTTTCCTAAAGCTTATCCCCTGTGAGTGGGGTCCCAAGGCTCAAGTCCAGGTTCTCACACATGGAAACATGTGCACTCTACAGGCCATGCCACCCCCTGACCCCTTCCTTGGGAGATTTCATGTGAGAGACGATGAGCCCAAAGCAGTGAGCAAGTGAGCTTTGGACTGGTAGCAGTCATTCCAACACTTGTGGGAAAATGTGTTGACAAAATGAAACAGCTGAATGGAGAGAAGTGGGTCTTTCAGAGGGAACCCCAAGGCTTCTGGTGTTCTCTGGACTTCCATGAGCTTAACCATTCCTTGGGCACTGACATGGACGTACATCGTCTCTTTGTTGTAAGTAAGGATCCTGTCTAAGCTCACTGACTAGTGAGGAAGATTCACTCACTGGAAATGTTTCACAGGGTCCCTTCCCTGCCCAGGCCCTGAATAAGCCTTCAGAAGCTCCAGGCTTCACAAATGGGCTCAGGAAGAGGTGGGAGAGTTAACATCATCTTGGCTCCAAGTCAGGTGAGTAGGGCATTGAGGGTGGGCCAACTGTGAACAACAGTGAAGTTTCCCGTGAAGGTGACAACTCCACAGCAGTTGAAGCAGTCAGTGCTTCATCTCCAACTTTCCTCCTCTACAAAGTGAAGAAAATCACATCTCCTGGGAGTCAAGGTGTTATCGATGACAGCTTATAAAGCCAGCACAAGAAACCCACCTTCACCATTCTGGCTGGTTACCAACAGGGAGTTAAGTGTCCATTTAAAGCTAAGTCATCATGAGGAAAGTGTGCCAGCAACAATGTTGAGATAGGGCAGAAGGTCTTGTCCAGAGTTCATGGCAAGTCCTATACTCGGAAGTCAGTCTTGACTTCTTAGAATCTGAGCAAGCTGTTGGCGGTATTTTTGAAGTCTCTCTGGCACTGAAACACTGTATTCTGGACAATAATGTCATACATGGTAACCATTCCTACAACTTTGCAAACAGTTTAGGGCATTCTGCTCCTGCTTCATTGGATTCTCACCAGAGCCACAGGAGAAGGGGTGCTTTTTCTTCCTTATTTTGCAGGTAGGGAAACTGAAGCACAGAAAGGCCAAGTGGTTGCCAAGTTTAGGCAGGAAGGAAGTGGTATAACTAAGAAACCCAGATTCACTCCCAGTCTGACTCCAGAACCTGTGTCAAGACCATGGCAACTGTAATGCAGAGGGAGAGAGAGAGAAAGAGAGAGAGAGAGAGATACACGCACACTCATGCATACACACAAGTGTGCACACACACACGGCAAGGGCACACACGTACACCCATACAGGCACTTCCCTTATTTTAATTTTTATTAGTGATTTAATATTGATTTATAAGATTATAAAACAGCAGGGGTGTATCACTCCACACCATTCCTATCACCAGAGTTCTGTATCCCCAATCCCTCCATTGGAAGCTACTACTATTTCTACAACTGTCTATCTTTGTATATATTTGTCCTTTCCCCCCCCGTATGGTCCCATATCTTCTTCCTTTCCAAGTCACAACTATACCTATTACCACATCCAAATGTCCCTCCCTTATCCTCTTCTCTCTCTAGGTCCTGATAGAGTTGGAATTCAGAGCCTTCTGGTCATCTTCCCCCATATCTTCTCCCCTATTGGGGGTATGGATCCAAACTCTTTATGAGTAAACACATATTTCTAATGTCTTCTGCTAGATTCAATGGCCACACAGCACCTGTTATCTGCTGCTCATCAGGGCTATCATCGTGACACAAAGTCCTTCTCAATCCTTCCTCAAGCCCATCACAGTCCTCCCACCTGACACTGTCACTGTCAGGGAAGTGAGAGTCCCATCAGGACACATAGGCCTGATTCCCTCTGTCTAGACACAGCTGGCATCAACACAGTCTAGTTTTGGATTCCTGGATTTTTCTCCTTGCCTTTTTTCCAAAGAAGACATCTTTTGGGAACTGTTCTTAAGAGGTGGCAGATCTGACTCTCCCCTGAGGAATGTCTCATGATCTGTATTTGGAAAGTGGAATAGAAGCTCTTTTGGCTCACGACAAAGCCCTATTTCTTAGTCATTATCAACAACAAAGCTGAGACATGCCCCCATCTGACTTGTGTGCTATTTCTCGAATGCTTTGCAATCTAAAGAGAAAAGAGTGCTAGAATTAATGTCTCTCTGAGAAGCCTTAGTACAAGCACTTAACAGATGACAGGTAAATATTTGCTAGCTTGATTCATTGTGCGATGACGCAGGCCCCAGAATGATGTGTCTGGGGATGACTGAGTTCTCCATCACAGGAGGGAAAAGCAAAAAACTAAAAGGAAAAACAAAGGGTGATAGTCCCAAAACAAAAGTAACACAGAGATAGTTTGAATGTGGTTTGGGATTAAACGAGACACCTTTAAAATAAGATTCAGGCTTGAGGTTCTGAAGTCCTGTCACTTGGAAGACAATAAAGTAGTCTGAAAAAATCCCCCCCCCCCTTTGCCTCCAGGGTTATACTGGTTGGGCTTGGTGCTGGCACTATGAAGCCACTGCTCCTGACAGCCATTTTTCCATTTTACTGGACAGGACAGAGAGACATGGAGAGAGGTGGGTAGATAGAGAGGGAGAGACAAAGACAGACACCTGCAGACCTGCTTCACCACTTGTAAAGTGTTTCCCCTGCAGGTGGGGAGCTGGAGGCTCGAACCCAGATCTCTGCTCAGGTCTTTGCATTTTGTAGTATGTGCACTTAATGGGGTACAACACCTCCCACCCACCCAAACTAAACTTTCTTAATACTAATAACAGTAACAACCATAACAAAACAAACGTCCTGGGATTCTGGGGGTTGAGTCACTTTGCCAAGGAGAACCAAGGACATCTTGAGAAGCTTTGCTTTGTAAGTGAGCCTGAGAATACTGTGTTACTCACCCATCAGGCCAACTGGCGTCAGATCCACTTCACTTCACGCAAAAACAACACACACACGTGCTTTTATATTCCTGTCTACCGTAGGGTTTTCCCCCCAAAGGCAAACCTGCTAATAGGGCCTGAAAGGAGGGAGGGGGCCCATTTGAGTGGTAACTCCAGGAAGCAAGTGGGAAAGAAGGAAACACATGGGGAGAAAAGCCAATTAGCTACATGCTGGAAGCTGGAAGGCATCATTCTCCCAAAGCCTCCAGAGACACTGCAGCGAGAATCTCTGGGGTTGATTTTCATGAGGCACAGGAGGCTGAAACCTTTGTCCATACCTCCTCTGCCCCCATCCCTTGAGAGTGATACCCAGGTCCTTCACAGCCCTGCACTTTGGACCCTTACTTGCAGGCAAACAGGACACACAAGGTTGGTCTCCTCCAAGTCTGAGGCTGTAACCACCATTAACTCTACAATACAACGCACATAACAGACTTAATTATTTGACTCAAGAAAAAAAAGTTATTCAAAGGTGAGGAGGTGGAAAGCTTGAAACTGGAACTGCTCAAAAAGGATAATGTTGGGAACATCAAAACAGAACTCACATTCGGGGCCAGGGAGAAAGCGCCCTTAGCTGCACAGTAGACTTTTCATGCCTGAGACACCGGAAGTCTCAGGCTGCATCCCAGCAGGACATAAGCCAGCCTCCAGCAGTGCTCTGGCTTAAACAGAATGAAAGGATGAAACTGGAGGTTGGAGAATATCAACTGCTCCTCTTTGAGATGTGCTTATGGGGGTGGATATAAACTCTAGAAATAGATATGGATCTGCCTGAATTTGTGACAGGATTATATCAACCCATCACAGGTCAAAAACATCCTAACTGGAAAATGCCATCAGTACATTTCACAGACTAAACGTCACCACCTAGCCTAGACAAACTTACACATGGTCACCACACGTAACAATAGTCACAGTGCGGCAGGACATGAATCATGGGGTTTATTTTAAAATAACACACTGAGTATCCCACGTGATTTCTTCTCTTCTTCTTCTCAATAAGTTATTTGATAGTAGTTGACCAGCTTATAAGATTACAGGGGTGGGGGGGGGGGCGGCACACCTGCTTGAGCACACATGTTACAGTGTGCAAGGACCCAGGTTCAAGCCCCCGGTTCCCACCTGCAAGGAAAAAGCTTTGCGAGTGATGAAGCAGTGCTGCAGGTATCTCTATCTACCCCCCTCTATCTCTCCCTTTCCCTCTTGATTTCTGTCTGTCTCCATCCAATAAGTAAATAAAGCTAATAAAAATATATTTGAAAAGAAAGATTACAGGGGTATACGTTCATACTGAACCCACCATGATAGTTCCTTTATTAATATTTGTATTTATTATTGTATAGAGACAGAGAGAACTTTAAAGGGGTGGGGGAGATAGAAAGGCAGACACAAAGAGACACCGGCAGCACTGCCTCAGCACTTGTGAAGCTTTCCCCCAGCAGATGGGAACCAGGGGCTCAAACCTGTGTCTTTATGCACTATAATCTGTGGGCTTAACCAGGTGAGCCACTGTCTTCCCCGCATTAAAGTTCTGTGTATCTTCCCTCTACCCCCACCTCCCATGGTAACCCCTACAGTTTTCGTAAGGTCTTAGAGACTATTTGGTCTTATTTTTTGGAGGGGGTACATTCAGGTGTTTCGATTCCCTACATCCCAATGTGAGTGAACCCATCCAGTGCTTGTCTGTAACCTCCGGAACCACTTCACTAAACAGAATCACCTCCTGTTGCCTGTGTGAGTTATTGACTGTTGTCTCTCCTGAAAGAGAGACACCAGCACAGTTCTCACTCATTCCCACAATCACGTAGCTGAGATGACGCTGTAGCACACAACCAACCACCACCACTACCTGCACTGCTGCAGAGAGAACATTCTACTTCATTCTGACAGCCAGGAACACACCAGGTTTGCAAACTCCAGAGCACAGTTTCTACTGACCGCACGCTACTTTCCTAACAACATCGAGTAGAAATTCCACAGGTCAGACCACTGTTTAAGTCAAGAACCACATAACCTAACTTGTGTGAGTGCAGACTTGACCTCAGTTAGTTCTCAGTGCTCTAAACACAGTCTCAAATACCTCTATGAGGTCCCAGAGGCTATGGTTCTCCTGGACTCTACCATGGACTAGACTGGCCATGTTTCCACAGGCCAGAGGGTGTTCTCCCAGACGGTGGAAAAGAGTGAATCTGGAAAAGACGTCTCCATGTCTGGGATTCTACCTCCAAGATGCACACTAAGAACTCTCTGCACTAATTTACTTCAGACCTCATATCCCTTTGACCTTGGTCCTGAACTTCACCTCACCTGCATATAGTTCCATTCTTGACATGTCAATTGGGAACAGCACAGTATAACCATAAAGGTACAAGGAAGACAGAGGCTAAGGACATGTGCTCCTTGAATTGTCATGAGGCACTCAACCAAATTATCAGTCACTTTTTTTTTCTTAAAAATTGACCGACTTCTGGGAGGTGTGGCTATGAACTCACCATAGACAGCAAAGTTTTCTTTCCCCAAAACAACAAACATTGGCAACCATCAAACCCACATCTCATTAAACTGCAGGTGAGACATCTCCAGACACCAAGGCCTCAGGTGGGTGCTGGTGTGTGTGGCCTAGAGAGAGGAGGTATGGGACTGAAGCCAAGCACGTGGAGACTAGGAGCTCTGGCAGCAAATGGCACCATTTGGCTTCTGAGTAACAGTAGTGGGGGCTATACAGGGTGCTGACTGTGAAAGGGTGGGGCTGGGGGGGGGACTCTGAGCTTTGACCCATGGCCTCAGGCATAAGAGTTTGATGAGCTGCTGGTGAGTGCCAGGCTAGCTTTGTGGGTGGGTGAGTGACGACCAGGAACTCATGACTGAGTGGGAACGCAATCCAATGTTTATTGATCAGAGAAAAATCTGCCTTTATACCTTCTGAGACAGAAGTGGCAGGTCGGCAAAAAGGAAATGACTAGGAGAGGGGGCAGAGCGGAAAAAGAGCGCAAAGGTAGCAATGCTTTCATCTAACCAGTGGGGATTAAATCAATGCCCTAAAGGCAGGGTGGGTCTCAGACAAAACAATGATTATGTAAATAGACCACAGCATCAAGCAATGCAAGGGACCTGGCATGAAGACCAACACGGATAGAAACAGAAGCAGAATTAGCCAAAGGAGAAATGACCAGCAAGTGGGGTCACATCACAGTATCAGGGTATTTGCCTGACCGGTCAGGTCTGGCCCCCAAAACTCAGACAACATTCAGAAGGTCATTTGCCACAGCTGGCAGCTAAAGGGTGACATGGGACAGCTGATGGCCAAATGGTAAACCAGGTTCTTCAACACAACTGCCACCTCGTAGCAAGCCCCATGGCTTAAACTCAGACCGAAATCCTATAGAGAAGCCATAGGCACACACTAGGTAGAGTATAAAACAGCTCAGGGGGATGAAAAACATAATCCCAACCCCCAACCACCTAATATATCAACAGAGGGAAGTCTAGTAATTATAATACTGGGAGCACCTGTTGGCTCAGCAAGAACCAGCACAACAAATGTGCAACCAGAGAAATAGAAAAAAAAAACCTTCAGAGCATGACCATTAAGAAAACAAACAAGCAAAAAGAAACAGTAATGAAACAGAAGAACTCCAGGGAAATTCAGACATAAAGGGACTATCCGATAAAGACTACAGAATACCCATCATGATGTATCTCCAAGAATATAGGCACAGTACTGAGAAGCATACTCAAGAGTTGAAAGAAGATTTCATTAAAAACCGGTGTCCTGAAGCTCCACTTCCCCAGAGACCCACCCTACTAGGGAAAGGGAGAGGCAGACTGAGAGTATGGACTGACCAGTCAATGCCCATGTTCAGTGGGGAAGCAATTACAGAAGTCAGACCTTCCACCTTCTGCATCCCACAATGATCCTTAGTCCATACTCCCAGAGGGATAGAGAATGGGAAAGCTATCAGGGGAGAGGATGGGATATGGAGATTGGGTGGTGGGAACTGTGTGGAGTTGTACCCCTCCTATCCTACGGTTTTGTTAATGTCTGTTTTCTTAAATTAAAAAAAGTCAGGAAACACAAATAAGAACTCCAAACAAAGTTCTCCAAGAAATTAGAAAACCTGAGAGAACACTTAATTAGAATTCACTAAACAGGAAGCATGAAAGAAAAACTTGGATTGACCTGCATATCAGATTTCAAGTTCAGGGGAAAGAAAATAGTATAGCCACAGGCCCTTTGGAATATAACTAAAATATGCCTACTAGCTATCTACAAAATGGAGGACCCCCCCCCCCAACTCTTCATCTGCACTACTCTGACCTTTAGGTTCATAATTGGTCAACAACTTGCTTGGCTTTGTACGTTAACTCTCTTTTCAGCTACCAGGTTCCAGATGCTAGCATGATGCCAATCTGACATCCCCAGAAAGACAACCCCACCTGGAGCTCCACTTCCCCAAAGACCCACCCTACTAGGGAAAAAGAGAGAGACATGCTGGGAGTATGGATCCACCTGTAAACGCCCATGTTCAGCGGGGAAGCAATTACAGAAGCCAGACCTTCCGCCTTCTGCATCCCACAATGACCTTGGGTCCATGCTCCCAGAGGGTTAAGAAATAGGAAAGCTATCAGGGGAAAGAATGGGATACGTTCTGATGATGGTGGGATTTGTGTGGAGTTGTACGCCTCTTATCCTGTGGTTTAGTAAATGTTTCCTTTTTATAAATAAAAAGGATAGCTGTGGGATACAAAATAGCTGTAGGCAATCTACATATGGTATATATGTATATGTGATATATCTTTATTAAAATATCTTCAGAGGTAAAAAAAATTCACTAAAAAGGAAGCATAAAAGAAAAATTCAAATAGAACTGCAGAATGTGAAAGACACTTTGAGCAAATGATGAACTCAAGTATCAGTCCTCGAAAGTAGACTCACTCAGGAAGAGGAAACAATATTATATTCAAACCAGAAGATAAAAGTAGCCCAGTTTTCCAATTTAAAGATGATGGGAAATAATTTCTTAGAAAGAATGAAGTAACCCTCCGTGACACAGCAGATTCCATTAAAAGGGCAAATGTAAGAAGGACAGGATTTCACAATAGCAAGAGACTGGAAGCAGCCTAAATTTCCATAAAAATATAACTGGTTAAGAAGTTTGGGATACGTATTCCATGGAATACTACTCTGCAATCAAAAAGATAATATTGGAGGCAAGGCGGGACGCAACCGGTTAAATCTACTTGGAGCCAGCATAAGGAACCTGTTTCAAGTCCCCTGCTCCCCACCTGCAGAGCGCTCGATTCACAAGCGGTGAAGTAGGTCTGCATGTGTCTATCTTTCTCTCCCCCTCTCCATCTTCCCCTCCTCTCTCTACTTCTCTCTGTTCTATCCAGCAACAAAAGCAATAACAATAATAACAAGGGCAAGAAAATGAGAAAAATGGACTCCAGGAGCAGTAGATTCATAGTGCAGGCACCAAGCCTTAGCAATAACCCTGGAGACTAAAGAAAGAAAGAAAGAAATGAAAATAAAAAAGAAAAGATATTGTGTCCTAGGGGACAAAATGGATAGAACTGGAGGTGATTATCCTTAGTGAATTAAGAAATGAAAGACAACAACCAGATGGTTTTACTCATATGTGCAACTAGAGATCTGATTCACATAAACTGGACCAAAAAAAGAAAAAGAAAAACAAGAAAACTGTTTGTAATGCTTGTGAGAACTATGATTCTATATGGGGAGATTGGAGAGATACAGAAAGATAAAGATACTATTATTATTTTCATAGTGTAAAATGAATATAAACTTAAAAAAACTCAAATTGTACTTGAAAACTATACAAGGATTTTCTATGTTGTGGTTTTAATCTACTAGAATGTTCCAACTGCAGGATTTGTTATTTTCTAAGAATGTGACATCTTCATCTCTTATTATCCAAGTTTAAGTCATGCTCTAAGGACCTGCCAAAATCCTGCTCTGCCAAGTCACTGGCAAACATCTATTAATTCTTTTTTTTCTTTTTTAAATACTTTATTTATAATAAGGAAACATTTACTAAATAATAGGGTAAGAGGGGTACAACTCCACACAATTCTCACCACCGGAAATCTATATCCCATCCCCTACCCTGTTAGCTTCCCTATTCGTTAACCCTCTGGGAGTATGGAACCAAGGTCATTGTGGGATACAGAAAGTGGAAGGTCTGGCTTCTGTAATTGCTTCCCCACTGAACATGGGTGTTGACAGGTCGATCCATACTCCCAGCCTGTCTCTCACTGTGCCTAGTGGATAAGGGCTCTGGGGAAGCAGAGCTCCAGGACACATTGTTGGGGTTGTCTGTCTAGGGAAGTCTGGTTGTCATCATGCTAGCATCTGGAACCCGGTGATTGAAAAGACAGTTAACATACAAAGCATAACAAACTGGTGATCAATCATGGACCTAAATGCTGGAATAGTGCAGATGAAGAGTTGGGGGGGGGGGTCCTCCATTTTGTAATGAGATAGTAGGCATATTTTATTTATATTACAAAGGGCTTGTGGCTATACTACTTTTTTTCCTTTTTCTTTTTTCCTCTAAGCCTGAAATATGATATGCAGATGGATCCTAGTTATTGTCTGGGCAGATGACGTCATGGCTGGAAAAAGGACCAGAAAGCTGGATCAAGGAAGAGTGTAGCTCCCTAATATGGGAAAGGTGTATAAGTATTGTTGACTGTAAACCCCATCGATTGATGTGATCTGGGGCTCATATTCAGCTTAGGAGCCTATGTGACCTCTGCATCCCTCTAGATCTGAGCTCACATTCTTTGGTCATGAGTAGGAACATTCCAGGCTGCCCCAATATCGACCCATCTTCCTCAGGTGTAGCATAGAGTATGTTGTCCAGCCTTCCTTCGGAGGATGGAACATTCTCTACCATTGTTGATCCAAGTTGAGGGCAAGGTCCTATGGGGGCCCACAAAGGGATATATTGTGTTGTTCCTGATAGAGATGACTGATAACAATGGAGAGAGGGGTTTATTCGAGGTCTAGGCCCATCATGTCTGTTTGGGCCCAGTTAGGGCCCCAGTAGATGGGGTGGCCTGATAGTGACTAAAAAGTCATAGTTAAAGTATACCAGTATCTTGCCCTTATTTGGCTTTTGCAGTCCTTGCTTTGCTAAGGTTTGCTTTGGAGTGAGTGAGAGAACTGTAATAGTAAGTAGGTGAGGAGGGTATCTAAGTCTAAGTAGACACTATTTCATTATGAACTTTATACTGACTCACTGCAGACTATTGTGTACTTTTGCTTTCAGGTATATATTTTGCTCTAATTTATGGATACGTGTGAACATATGCTCTATCTCCCAGTACCTGCTCTATATCTAGGTTTTGGGACTTTGTTAGGAAGTGAACCTCCTGCACAATCAAAAACTATGCAGCTATTAAGAACAATAAACACACCTCCTCTGACCCATCTTGGATGGAGCTAGAAGGAATTATGTTAAGTGAGCTAAATCAGAAAGATAAAGATGAGTATGGGATGACCCACTGATAAACCGACATTGAGAAAGAATAACAGAAAGGGAAACTAAAAGTAGGATTTGACTAAATCTGGAGTAGGGCATCAAAGTAAAAACCCTGGGTTGAGGGTGTGGGTGAGGATGGATATTCGGCTTCCCGGGGCAGGGAGATGGGGTGGATGGGATAGGACACAGTCTTTCGGTGGTGAGAATGGTATTTAGGTACACTCCTATTAATTTGTAGTCATATAAATAAATCCCTATTTAATGAAAATGAGAGGGGAAAAATTGGTTGAATGTCTCAAACTTTTTAAAGACTGAGTCTTTTTAATACATAGGCGGAGTCTTTGATATGTTGACTCTCTTAAAAGCTTAGACCAGGGAGAACAGAAGCAACAGGTGGCACAGCTATATACAAACAATGTCAAGGGACATAAATTATGTTGATGGTGTGTATGATACAGCAAATCCTAACAAAGGGATTTTTCAAAGTTATCCCAATTGCCAAATAATGTGGTTATAGCAATAATTATCTATTGTCTTCTTAAACCCTAAGACAGCAGGAACCTCCCACTTCCTCTATAGACTCTATATTTCCCCCAGTCCTGGAATCTCTAGGGTAAGGCTCTCTTTCCTGCATGCTTCTCTCAACTCATACCAAATGATATTGCATCCACTGATCCCAACCTAATCAATGCAACGAACACCACCTCAGCATGCTTCACTTCAGACTGTGTCCAGAGACGTCAGGCATGGAATGTCAACCCTTCACCCTCATTACTTGGGTGAGATCTTTCCTTTCAGAGTAAACATCTTTCATAGTAAACATTCTTTCAGAAACAGAAAGAAGTAAGTAAAAACTGTGCCTTTGAGAAGTTCAGGTAAATTTGAAGCTGATGCTGAAACAATAACCATGAAAAGATGGCATGAGATTCAGGTGGTAGAACACCTCACTGAGTGTACATGTTAGAAGGCACAAGGGAGCACCCCAATCCTCATATACAAGGTAGAGGCTTCAGGAGTGGCAGAGCTGTACTGCAGTGCTCTCTCTCTCCCTCTCTTTCTCTCCATATATATATGGAGAGAAAGAGAGGGATATATATATATATATATATATATATATATATATATATATATATATATATAGATGGATATATATATATCCATCTTTCCTCTCAATTTCTGTCTCTATGAAATAAATAAATTTTAAAATAAAAACAATAAATGATGGGTCAAATGTCCTTCCAGGGGTTTTTACAGTGTTTATTTCTGAGTAATTCTCAGAAAGTCTGACTAGGTGAGAATAATGACAGAGATATTCTGATACCAGAACACAGAATGCTTCAGCCAGGTTATACAGAAATCAAAGCGAAAATGTATGATGAAATGAAATTATTCAGCAAGTGCAAAGGCTAGTAGGCTTGATGGTCATATGGTCTTCAGGCCCAGCAGGAGAGCTGGTGGTATTGAGATGGGAAATCACAAGAAGATATTGAGGGCTTATGGCCATGTTCATGAGGCTGGTAATAATTAGCTTAGGCTCAAGGTCTGCAAGGAAGCAATATACATTTTTTATAGAGTCAAGAGGGATGGGGTGGTAAGAGGCAAGGAATCTTGTATTCAATGACTGTTGAAGAGGGAAAGATGCAAACACATGAACCAGGGCAGTGCCACTGTGAAATCCCTTGACCTAGTAGAGTCTCAGTGAGTACTACTGCCGGGCTAGCTTCGTGGGTGGGAGACAGACGACCAGGGACTCATGGCTGAGCTGGGAAGCAGTATCTCTTTATTCATGTGAAACACAGCAAAATCTAAGCTATCTCTAATCATGATCTTGTCCTTACATATCCTTGGGCTGCCAGTACAGATCAGCTTATAGGCTCTCTCCAGAGCCTGTTAGAGACGGAAGTCCTGGTGAAGTGCTTCTGATGATTCTGGTGACAGAGCAGCTGTATATATACTTGCCAAGTAGGGTGGAAACAGGATGTGACGTAGAGAGGGTGGAGCAAAAATATATTGGTGGAAATCAGGGTGTGACAAGGAGAGGGGGCGGAGCAAAAAGAGAGTATGAACCAGCGGGATTAAACCAATGCCCTGGAGGCAGGGTGGTGCTTAGTTAACAGTGGTTTATGTAAATAGAATACAGTGTTAAGCAGCAGGGATTAAACCAATGAAACAGAAGGGGTCTTAGAAGCATACCAACATACTACGAACAAGTCAGGGAAAAGTTGTACATAGAATGAGAAACCAGAGTCAAGAGATAGCCATGCTTTCAGTAAAACTTGGATACCCAGAGCACTGGGCTTAGGCACACCTGATTAAGCTCACTTATGAGGATACACAGGATCCGTTCCAGCCCCCACTACCCACCTGCAGAGAAGATGCTTCATGAACAATGAAGCAGGTCTGCAGGTGTCTCTCTTTCTCTTCCTTTTTCTATCTCTCCTTCTCTCTCAATTTGTCTCTGTCCTATAGAATGAAAATTAAGTAGAAAGAAAAAAATGGCCACAGGTAGCAGTGGATTTGTATTGCAGACACCGAGCCCCAGCAATAACCCTGGTGGCAAAAACAGACGAACAAACAGACAGAAAACACTTGGATACTTCAAGAAAGTGGAAAATATTTGTTGAGCACCTCTCATTAAGTTTCTCAAAGGAATACTAAGTGAAACACATTTGCTTTGAAGGTATTATCAATAGATGACAGAACCCAAAACCACAAGGGAGTTCTGTGTGGCCAACAGTCTGAGAAAAAGCTAGATGAAAGTGTTGTTGGATTGCTCAGAATCATTAATGAGCTTGGGTGTACTGTGGTTCCCCAAATGATAGATAAGTATTTCCAAAATTATTTTGTCATTAAACACTTATTTTCATGATTGATAGGCAGCCTTTGGAACACACTTTGAAGAGTGTTGTGTTCATGATGTGTGTGTGTGCCGTGTGCATGTGCACATGCATGTGTGCGTGTGTGTTTCACTAAAAAAAAAAAAGACCCTAAGAAAATGTATTTATTTATTTATTGCCTCTAGGTTTATCATTAGTGCTTGGTGACGGCACTGCTCCTGGAGGCCATTTTTTTCCATTTTATTGGATAGGACAGAAAGAACTTGAGAAAAGTGGGGAGATAGAAAGGGAGAGAGACAGAGAGACACTGCTCCACTTCCTGTGAGTGTAAGCCTCCCCAACCCTACCCAGGTGAGCCGGGGGCTCAAACCTGGATCTTGCACAGGTCTCTGAGCTTAGTACTATGTGCGCTTAACTAGCTGTGTCACCACTGAGTCCCTTAATGACCTAGGGAAATTTACAATGCAACATGTCAATGAAGATTCACCAATGAAGGCAACCCAATATTGGCCCAGGGTAATAGGAGATTCTGTCATACTCTGTCATCACCATGGATGACACTGTTAAACCCACAGACTTTATCAAAGGCCTGTCAACAAGTCCACAAATAAAGGATCTTGCAAAAAAACCTCAATGTCCTATCATCATCACCATCATCACCACCATTACCATCATCACCATCACCATCATCATCATCTCAGAACCAGGCTTCATATCTGATGGAATTTTACCTTCACATGTCCCTGTTCCTACTTTTTATGCCCGCATTCCTTTCTTAGATACTATGGACATTCTGAATGTCACAGTTTGATAAATTTAATCACGGAATGTTCTGCTTTGCCTCTTCTCGGGCTTGTACTCTCTGGGTTGGAGAGAATGTGACTGGAGGCAGCTGGGGTTGCTACTCAGTGACATGAGAGAGATGACCCAGGAACTGAGCTGGTGGTGCCATGGTGATTCAAATCTTCATTCATCCTAGAGCCCAAGCTCTTAAAAGTCAGAAAACGGAAGTGGCAAGTCGGAAACAGAAGTGACTTGAAATACCATACATGGTTAGGAAAGGGGTGGAGAAAGTTAAAAGGGGGCTGGGAAAGGTAGGAACTTCCTTACCAACTGTTGCAAGAGGTGTAACTGGAGGCAGTGAAGGTCTTGAGGGTAGGAAAAGAATATATCAATTGAGCAGAATGGGTAGGGAAATATGGAGGAGACCTTAAACCATTTGTTAGACAAAGCAGAACATTGATATGTAGATAATAAGAGAGCGGGCCATTGTATAAAGGAATGCAGGGTGAGGCAGGTGAACTGGCTTAATGTTTTAAGGAATGCAAAGCCCCTGGAGGCAGAAAAATGCAAGGTCTCTGGAGACAGGGAGTAAGCTAACAGGGAAGCAGAAAACTAAGGTCCATTCCCCTTTCAAGCTCAACCTCAGGAAGAGAGAGTTTGACAGAGAGATTCGTTCCCTCAGTTTCCCATTTTTCAGTGGGAAAAAACCTCACCACACTCAACCTGGTTCTCACAGTATTCCCAGCAGCCTGTCATTAACTTTTATCTTTAAAACTGAACTCTCTCTCTCAAAAAAAAAAAAATCTCAACTCAGATGTAATACTCATTAAAGTGTCCATGTGTCCCACTGTACTCTGCGACTGTCCTGAGCAGCAACATCATTTCCCGGTGCACTTGTGACTTTGGTATTTGCAAGAAAATAATGTCCCCAAATGGCATTAGTTGCAACTCCTCGATCTATCTTCTGTGACACTTAGTCAATGATTTTCCGGCTCTAATTCATCACATTGGACATAATGGAAAAATTGAATTAATACATTTCAGGGTAGAGAGAATACAGATTATGACACAGGGTGTGGTTAACATTGTAAAAGGCAGTATGTACACAGTTAGAATTTGAAAACTTTTGGGAGGGAGGGAGAGAGAGGGAGGGGGAGAGAGAGAGAGAGAGAAAGAGAGATTGAGAACTAGAGATAGAGAGGGAGAAAACACACTCCAAAGTAGGTTGCTAAGTGTTGGCAGCACACATATATGACAGGTTTTGGTTATAGGCTGGTGATTTCACATTTCCATTGAATTTGCCTTTTTGTTTTGAAAGAGTTATCTGCCATGGGGATGGGAAGGGATAAAGGGGATCTTTGGCTTATCACCGTATATCCAGGAACTAGGAGATGCCTGATACATAGTACCTGTTTAATTCACTTTTTACTATAATTTTTTATTATCTTTATTTACTTATTGGATAGAGACAGCCATAAATTGAGAGGGAAGAGGATGATATAGATGGAAAGAGACAGAGAGACACCTGCAGCCCTATTTCACCATGCACAAAGCTTTCCCCCTATAGGTGGGGACTAGGGGCTTGAACCCCATCCATTGGACATCATAACACATACAGTCACCAGATGCGCCACCACCCAGCCCCTTTAATACACTTTTTAAATGTGCTAAATAAATGAGCAGGTTTACGGAAAAATAGATGAAGGAACAGACAGAAGGGAAGAGTAGATAGGTTGTTGGCTTGCTGGGTGGCTAGCTATGTGTTATGCCAGCATCCGTATGAACTCATAACATTATAACAGCAATAATTATTAATACTCTGAAAACAGAAATAATCATGCTATAGTGTACATTAATAAATTGCTAAGGTGGTTTTTGGAATATAGGCCACCTTATTATGAAGTGGGTACTATTACTACCTTTATTTTTCTAGCAACAACAAGTCTTAAAACAATAAACTGATCAAAACCAGAGTAAGAAATGGTTGTTTTTTCTTTTACTTTTTGTTGGTTACAATCAAAGTGTGATGACAACATCAAAATAACTAATGACAGAGAAAGCCAATGGAAAGATGATAAAGGCTACCTGGGAACTCTTGCTACTGATTTTTATTTTTGCCTCCAGGGTTCTTGCTGGGGCTCCATGCCTGCACTATGAATCCACTGATCCTGGTGGCCATCTTTTTTCCATTGTTGCTTTTTTGTTGCTGACATTGTTGTTGTTGGATAGGACAGAGATCAACTGAGAGAGGAGGTGAAGACAGAGAGGAAGAGAGAAAGATCGACACCTGCAGACCTGCTTCACCACTTGTGAAGCAGCCCCCCTGCAAGTGGGGAGCTGGGGCCTTGAACCTGGACACTTGTATGAGTCCTAGAGCCTTGCACTATGTGTGCTGAGCCCCGTGGACTACTACCTGACCCCCACTAATGATTTTATTATTTAATTTTGATTTTTTTTTTCTACAGTGATTCATGCTTATTCACTTTTATATCAAAAAACAAGCATGATGACCCCACATCGTAAGAAGCCAATCTATGATAAGGGCTACTTTAGTGAACACATGTGAAATCAGACTCTGTTAGACTCCCCTCTAGATAAAAGGAGGCCAACATTTGTTGAGCAGTTATTCTGGACTTGACACCTGACTAGCTTTCTTACGTGTGTAAAATAATTTAATTCTATGGGGGTAATTATTCCTTCTCTTACAACTTAATTGAGGCGTACAGTTTACAGTGTGACTGGTTGACACGTGTATGAATTCTCATCACCCTGTAATAGAGCTCTGCCACATTCTCTTACTCCCATCTTATGTCCCTTTCTCCATCATGCCCTCAAAGCACCCTCTTGCCATCTCCCTATCATCCACTCCCAGAGTTCTTTTGCTCTGGATCAAGACACCAAAGCCATTCCAAGTTCTACTTTGTGTTTTTCCTTTCTGTTCTTCTGTCTTAAGTTCTACCTATGTGTGATATCTGGTACTCATACGCTTATCTCACTTAACATGATTCCTTCTTCTCCCAGTAATACATTCAGCGGCAACAACACACCCATCTGAAGAGGTGTATGTACACTTCTGCTCAGAGTAACACAGTCTGTTACAGCCCAAACTTGAAAGCAATGCAGGTGACAGAATAATGGCTAAGAAAAATTATATAATATATATGTATATATCTTCATGATTTCCCTCACTTGTCAAATTTACATAACAATAAAGGTACTTAATTCATAGTTTTATCACTGGATGAAGTAAGTGAATGCTGTCAAAGAAAATAAGAATCTGCTGTAATAAGGCACTTGTGTAGTTGCCCAAGTACCAGCAAGCTTATATTTGTAGCAAGTTAATTCTGTAGCTGAATATAGGGAGAAACAGATGTTTGCGTAAAGGGTTCTTCATGCAAAACCATGAACGAAGTCGGCTGGTGGCTCACTAGGTAGAGTACACACACTACTATAAAGGGGTTTCTGAGTTCAAGCCCTCATCAACCACTGTCCTGAGCAGCAACACCATATGAATGAATACCTGCAAGAGAAATGCTTCCGAAGCAGTGCTGAGATCAGTGAAGCAAGGCAGCAACGCCTCTCTTCCTCTGTCCCTCTCCTGTCCTCTACCTCTCTTTGTCTATCGGCATGAGTGGGGAGACATATTTCTGTCAAGGGTCACTTGGATATTTATAACATCTTTCCTATCATTCCTGGGTCATACAAAATGACCAGCTTACAAATTAGCACATGGCAGTAAAAATCATAATAGCAATAACAGGCTTGCAATTTGCGTATTGATATCAGTGTCTTAAGATTTTACCCTGCCAACTGACTGGAGCTGTTTATAGTATATTAAACTTGATTCTTCTTCTTGATTTTTTTTTTTTAAAGATGGACAGAAAGAAGACAGCAAAACACCATTTCAACGTTTGTAATATTGCCCTGTGCAATATTACAAATTTTCCCACTGGCTTTCCCACTGGCTGCTGGAGATAAATGAGGCCTAGGTGTGTGTATTCTTTCAGGTGAACTGTCTCCCACACCCTAGAGTGAAGACTTGTTTCTTAAACAATCTATCTTTATGTGATTCCAATTTGAGATGTTTAACTGTTGGAACAAAATGGTTCAATGTTCAAAAAACTCCTTTGATTATACAAACCAGCCATGTGAAATTAAGATACAGTTTATTCTTCTTGAACATTGGTTGGATTTTTCTTCCAAGTTTTCTAGGCTTTAATCTTGTCATCTGAAAATAGAAATGACTTTACAATCTCTTTTCTAATTTTTACACTTCTAATTTCATTCTCTTGTATAAACATATTAGCTAGTATTTCAAGTACAATGTGAAATTACAGTGTTAACTGTGAATTTTATTGCTTCTAGCTTCCTTATTCTGAAAGTTTCCATTAAAGGTCAGCAAAATAGTTCACTTAGATAGTGTACTGCTTTGCCAAAGCATGACAGGGGGCCTCTCTTTCTTTCTCTCTCTCTCTCTCTCTCTCTCTCTTTAAAAAACTGAAAAAGAAAAGAGTCTGAAAGTTCCATTGAAAGTATGATGTGTTTTTTTTTTAATCAAGGTAAGTCTATAAGATTAAAACATGGGCTCTCTGGAATATACCTAATACAGACCTACTAGCTTTTTCCAGAAATGGAGACCTCAATCTTCATCTGCAATACTCACATCTTCAGGTTCATGATTAGCCAATAATTTGTCTTGCATTATATCTTAACTCTTTTTCAACCACCAGGTTCCAGATGCTACCATGATGCCAATGTAACTTCCTTGGGCAGAGGACCCCACCATGTGTCTTGGAGCCCCATCTCCCCAGACCCCTGCCCTATTGGGAAAGAGAGAGACAGGCTGGGAGTATGGATCGACCTGCCAATGCCCATGTTCACTGTGGAAGCAATTACAGAAGCCAGACCTTCCACCTTCTGCACCCCATAATGACGCTGGGTCCATGCTCCCAGAGGGTTAAAGAATAGGAAAGCTATCAGGGGAGGGGATGGGATATGGAGATCTGGTGGTGGGATTTGTGTGGAGTTGTACCCCTCTTATACTATGGTCTTGTCAATGTTTCCACTTTAAAAATAAAAAAATAAAACATATAATATAATAATATATATATAAAGTATTCTTGGAAACTTTTCAAGGAATAAATGTAAAATTTTCCCAGAATCTTTTTCATTATATATCATCATGACCATGTACATGTTTTCCTTAGATCCATTTACTAAGATTAAAAATACTATAGATTTCTTAATGTTAAATCTTAGAAAAAATGAATTTCTTCACAAAATATTTAAACATATTGTTGAATTCTGCTAATACTTTAGAATTCGTTGTCTTCATATCCATAAATGAGACACTGCAGTTTTCTATTTCTGTGTAGTATTCATTGAGCTTTGGCATCATTGTTGTGATTCTTTTATAAGAAGAATTTGGAAGTTTTTAGTCCTAAGCTGCATATCTTAAAAAGAATAGCAAGACTCAATCCACAGAGGGTGTGGAAGATAACATAATGATTATGAAATTAAAACACTTTTATGCCTGAGGCTCCAAAGTTCCTGTACTGTAGTTCAAACCCTGTACTCTCCAAAGCCAGAGTTGTGTAGTGGACAAGTATATTTTCCAATTAAAATTAATCAGCCAAAAGGAAGATGTTGAGAGAATCAAAGAAGTACTACATCAAATGCAAATATGTAAGAAGCAATCCTCTGATTACGGGAGACCTAGAGGCCACTTACATAGCACCTAGAGCCTCCTTCTCTCAGTCGGCACATAGTGTCAGCTGAGAAGCAACTGCATATAACTGTATTCTTCTGCACACTGATTCACAATGTCTTATCTTAGTCATCTTTTTCCTTCTTCCACAAACTTACCAGGCCTTGAATTGACCCAAGAGAAGTTAAACATTAAAATACATGGTGCATAAAGACCTGAGCTACCATATTCCACTAACAAATCAAATCACTCACACAATTATTCAGTAAATTATTTTCTTATTTTTTATTTTTGATAGGACAGAGAGAAATGGAGAGAGGAAGGGAAGAAAGGAAGGGGGAGAGAAAGGTAGACACCTGTAGACTGCAGGTGAGGAGCCGGGGACTTGAATTGGGAGCCTTGCACCATATGCACTTAACCCGCTGCTCTACCGCCTGGCCCCCTATCCAGTAAATTCTATGCCTGACATTTATTAAATTTACTGACAAGGCCTGGAGAAATAAGATACAGTCCCAGTCTTTGACCAGCTATATGCCACCAATCTAGAGAACCTGGAAGAACTGGAAGAGTTCCTAGAAACATATACCCTTCCAATATTGAATTAAAAGGAACTTGAAAGCAGGACTAGGCCCGTCACAGCCAAAGAAATGGACACTATTATCAAGAACCTCCCCAACAATAAAAGTCCTTGACCATGTGGTTTTACAAATGAATTCTATAAAACCTTCAAGGAAGAGTTAGTGTTGGATAGTATGCCAGCTCCCCCTGGCTTCTGCTTAACCATATGCCTATATAGGGATAGATTTAATCCCATTCAAAGCTTTGGTCTATTTACATAAATCACTTTTACATAAAGCACTCCCTCCAGGGCATTGGTGGTTCAGTGATAGGATTCTCACCTACTCCGCCCCCTCCTTGTCACACTCTGATTTTCACCAGTCACTTTTCGCTCCACCCTCTCTATATCACATCCTGTTTCCACCCTACTTGGAGAGTATAGAAACAGCTGCTCTTCTGATTAAAGACACTTGGAAATTGCTTTCTGGCTCCGAGAGTTCCAGAGTGTATCTCCTGCGAAGTTGGTGCGGCACGAGTTCCTGATCCCTCTCCCACGCAGCAGCCTAGATCGGCTCCAGTTGAGTTCTCTCCAACCCAGAGAGCACTAGCTCGGGAAGAAGTACCTTCAGGCTATCCCGGCAAGTTGGTACCTATAATTTTTAAGCTCTTCCAAAAAATTGAAGATACAGAAATATTCCCTTCTACCTTATAGGAAGTCAACGTCACTCTGGTACCCAAAGCAGACAAGTATACAATGAAAAAAGAGAACTACACACCAGTATCTCTGATGAATATAGATGCTAAAATATTGAGAAAATTTCTATCCAACTAAACACATCAGGGATGTGTATTAAAAAGATTGTACATCACAATCAAGTGGGACTTATCCCAGGGATGCAAGGCAGTTTCAATATACATAATTCAATCAATGTCATCTACCACATTAATAAAAGAAAAATCAAAATCACATGATTATCTCCATAGACGTAGAGAAAGCCTTCTACAAAATCCAATATCCCTTTATGATCCAAACACTACAAAAAATTAGAAGAGAAGAGAAGAAAAATTCCTTAAGATAGTGGAGTCCGTATACAGCAAACCTATAGCCAACATCATACTCAATGTAAAAAAAATGAAAACATACCTTCAGATCAAGTACTAGACAAGGCTGTCTACTATCACCATTACTATCCAAGATAGAGTTGGAAGTTCTTGCCATGGCAATCAGGCACGAGCAAGGAATTAAAGGGATACAGATTGAAAGGATGTCAAACTGTCACTGTTTGTAGATGTAATGACAGTACACATAGAAAAACATGAAGATTCCAGAAGAAAGCTGTGAGCCTACAAAATCAGCCTACAAACGTCAGTGGTATTCCTCTGTGCAGAAACTAAGTCAGAAGCAGAAATCCGGAACAGTCATTCAGTATAGCAGCAAAAACAATAAAAATATAGGAATAAACCTAACAAAAGAAGTGAAGGACTTGTATACTGAAAACTATGAGTCATTATTTATGGAAACTGAAAAAGGACACAAAGAAGTGGAAAGATATTCCATGTTTATGGATTAGAAGACTTAAATCATCAAAATGAGCATTCTACACAGACCCATAAACAAATTTAATGCAGTAGCCACCAAGGTCCCACCATTTAAAAAAATAGAATAGAACAAAAGCCACCAAAGTTTATCTGGAACCAGAAAACACCCAGAATCCACACAACAGTCATGACAGAAAAGAGCTGAGCTGGAGGCATCACACTCCTAGATCTGAAACTATATTATCAAATCAAAACTTACTGGCACAGTAACAAAAATAGACGGTGACCAGTAAAACAGAACTGAGAGCCCAGAAATAAGCCCCACACCTATGGACATATAAGTTTTGAAGGGGGGACTCAAACTATTAAATGGAAAGAAGAAAGTCCTTTCAACGAATAGTGTTGGGGAAACTGGGTTGAAACTTACAGAAAAAAAAAATGAAACTGAACCACCACATTTCACCACACACAAAAGTAAACTCCAGATAGATCAAGGGCTTGAATGTCAGACCAGAAACTATCAAATACTTAGAGGAGAATTTGAGCAGAACTCTTTTCCAACTAAATTGTATAGGCATCTTCAATGGCACAAATCCAATTGCAAGGAAGACTAAAGCAAAAATAAACCAATAGGACTACATCAAATTGAAAAACTTCTGCACAGCACAAGAAACAACCACCCCAAACCAAAAGACCCCTTACAGAATGGGAGAATATCTTTACATGTCATACATCAGACAAAAGGATAATAGTCAAAATATATAAAGAGCTAAAGAGCTAACACAACTCAGCAACAAAAAAAAAATGACCTCATCCGAAAGTGGGGAGAGGATATGAACAGAATATTCACCAAGGGAGAGGTCCAAAATGCCAACAGAGATATGGAAAAAGTACTCCAAGTCATTGATTGTCAGAGAAGTACAAATAAAGATAACAATGAGATACTACTTCATTCATGTGAGAACGTCATACATCAAAAAAAAAAAAAAAAAAACAGGAACAACAAATTCGAGAGAGATTATGGGGGGAAAGAAAGCTTCCTGAACTGCTGGAGGGAATGTAAATTAGTCCATCCCCTGTGGAGGAGAACTCAGTGGAAGGCTAGAAGTGGATCCGCCCACCCTATGACCCTGCAATTCCTCTCCTGGGGATATATCCTAACACACCCATCCAAAAATATCTGTGCACACCTATGCTCATAGCAGCATAATTATTTTTAATATTCACTTTATTTATTTTTTTTCCCTTTTGTTGCCCTTATTGTTTTATTGTTGTAGTTATTATTGTTGTTGTTTTTGTTGGATAGGACAGAGAGAAATGGAGAAATGGAGGGGAAGACAGAGAGGAGGAGAGAAAGATAGACACCTGCAGACCTGCTTCACCACCTGTGAAGCGACTCCCCTGCAGGTGAGGAGCCGGGGTTCGAACCGGGATCCTTATGCCGGTCTTTGTGCTTTGCGCCACCTGCGTTTAGCCCACTGTACTACAGCCCGACTCCCAGCAGCATAATTTGTAATAGCCAAAACCTGGAAGCAACACATATACCCAACAACAGATGAGTGGCTGAGTATGCTGTAGACTATATATATGCAATGGCGTACTAGTCAGCTATTAAAAATGATGGATTCACCTTCTTCATTTCATCTTTTTTTCAATTTTTTTTTACTTTTTAATTTTATTTATTTATTTATTTCCTTTTGTTGCCCTTGTTGTTTTATTGTTGTAGTTATTATTGTTGTTGTTATTGATGTCACTGTTGTTAGATAGGACAGAGAGAAATGGAGAGAGGAGGGGAAGACAGAGAGGGGGAGAGAAAGACAGACACCTGCAGACCTGCTTCACCGCCTGTGAAGCAACTCCCCTGCAGGTGGGAAGACGGGGCTCCAACCAGAATCCTTACGCTGGCCCCATGTGGTCTTCCCTGCATCTTTTTTTTTTTTAATTGGGGAATTAATGATTTACCATAGATAGAATTATTGGTACATGTGCAACATTTCTCAGTTTTTTGCAAAACACAATCATGCCCAGGCCAGGTCCTCCTCTACCATCAGGCATCAGGACCTGAAATCCAGTGCGCGCGCACACACACACACACACACACACACACACACACTCACACACACTCACACACACACACACTCACACACACTCACACACATACACACACACTCCAAGTTCTGCTTTGTGTTTTCCCTTCTGTTCTTATTTCCCAATTTATGTCTGTGTGGGATCATCCCAGCATCATTGTTCTCTTTCTGGCTTATATCGCTAACATAATTCCTTCAAGCTCCATCAAGGTGAGATGAAGAGGGAGTCGGGCGGTAGCGCAGCAAGTTAAGTGCACATGGCGCAAAGCTCAAGGACCGGCGTTAAGGATACCGGTTTCTATCTTTCTCTCTCCTTCTCTGTCTTCCCTTCCTCTCTCTATTTCTCTCTGTCCTATGCAGCAATAATAAAACAACAAGGGCAATAAAAGTTAATCAATAAATAAAATAAAAACAAAATATAAAAAAGATACAGTCCCATCTCAAGAAATACAAGTAGGAATCCAGAATTAAAGACTAATGTTGTCTAGTATAAATACACATGAAAAATTACGCAACTTGATGGATTTCTCAAAGTTAGAATACACTTTTCCATACAATTCTTTTTCTTAAAACTTTACTGTATTCCAGCCAAAACTGAAGGATAAATATCATACAAATCCCCCCCCTCCCCAGAGCCCAGTTCTACTAGGGTAAGATAGAAACAGGCTGGTGGCATGGATCAACCTGCCAACGCCCATGTCCAGCAGAGAAGCAATTACAGAAGCCAGAACTCCCACCTTCTGCTCCCCATAGCGATCCTGGGTCCATACTCCCAGAAGGTTAAAGAATAAGGAAGCTTCCAATAGAGGGGATGGGATGTAGGGCTCTGGTGGTGGCAATTGTGTGGAACTGTATCCCTCTTATCCTATGGTCTTGTTGATATTTTTATTTTACAAATAAATGTTTAAAAATCATACAAATAAGTAACAATACTGGAATTAGTTGGAGGCAGTAGCAATCTCGAGTTTCACTACCACTCTGGGTAGGCCTTGTACGCTGAGGTTATCTTTTGCCTTCTACTATTATCTTTTCTCCAGATCACTTGCTAGAAGGAAATATACTCAGAGGTCACTGTGCTCTATCAGAATGACAAGGTTCCCCAGAACTGTGTCACCTTGAGACAGATCTGAGTCAGGACGGACAATTCCCAGGCAATGTGTGCACATGGAGTGCACAGTAGGTGCATATCTGAAATCCACCTGTATGCTCTCATCTTCACAGGCAGCTACAAAAGTTTGCATGAGGAATAAATACACCGCAGTGTCCAAAAAGGAACAGTGTCTTTAAAAAAAAAAAAATATATATATATATAGGTATTAACTCTTCCTTGAATACAATTCATTTGTAAAACCACATGGTCAAAGACTTTTATTGTTGGGAAGGTTCTCGATAATGGTTTCCATTTCTTTGGGTGTGATGGGCCTAGTCCTGCTTTCTAGTTCCTCTTGGTTCAATATTGGAAGGGTATATGTTTCTAGGAACTCTGAGTTATTCCAGGTTCTCTAGATTTGGGGCATATAGCTGGCCAAAGACTGGGACTGGATCTTATTTTTTCGGGCCTTGTCAATAAATTTAATAAATGTCAGGCATAGAATTTACTGAATAATGTGTGTGTGTGATTTGATTTGTTAGTGGAATATGGCAGTTCAAGTCTTTATGCACCATGTATTTTAACACTTAACTTCTCGTGGGTCAATTCAAGGCCTGGTAAGTTTGTGGAAGAAGGAAAAGATGACTAACATGAGGCATTGTGAATCAGTATGCAGAAGGACACAGTTACATGCAACTGCTTCTCAGCAGACACTATGTGTGGATTGAAAGAAGGCTCTAGGTGCTGTGTAAGTGGCCTCTGGGTCTTTTTTCTTTTAAATCTCAAAGTATTGACTTTTTTAAAGGTTTTATTTATGTATTAATGAGAAATATAGGAGAGACAGAAAGAACCAGAGATCACTCTGGTCCATGTGCTTTTGGAGATTGAACTCAGGACCTCATGCTTGATAGTCCAGTGCTTTATCCACTGCACCACCTCCCGGTCCACAAAGGAACAGTGTCTTAACGAAGGACTGTAATGAGGCATCTAGCCCCTTTGTTGGGAATGAAGGATAAATAAATGAGAATGATGGCAGAAAAACCGCAGCGTGGACTGAGGACTTATTCTATACATGTATCGTTTGACGATTAGCATGTCACTTATTTATAGAGTAATACATAATATTACCCATAATTCACAGTAAACTTGTTCATTTAGAACTGTTCTAGACTTAGAAAGTGCTGTCGTAGGGCCGGGTGGTGGTGCACCTGGTTGAGCACACAAGTTACAAAACTCAAGGACCCAGGTCCAAGTCCCTAGTGCCCATGTGCAGGGGAAATCTTTACAAGCCGTCCAGCAAGTCTGCACGTGTCTCTCTGTTTCTCTGTCTCCTCCTCTCCTCTCGATCTCTAGCTGTCTCAATCAAGTCAAGAGATTTAAGAAGTTTAAATAAAAAATAATATTAAAAGTGTCCTCATAAGACCACCACCAGTTCTCCTATTATCTTCTATCATTGAGGTATGCTTATCACACATGATGAATTAATCTTGATAGACTATTAACTAAAGCCATATTCAGATTTCATTCTCTGTTCCACTACTCTCCTTTTTTTTTCTTCCTGATTTCAAGATTCTATTGAGAATGCTCTATCAACTTCAGTTTTCAGGTTCTTTAGGCTTCCTCCCTAGACTGTGATATTTTCTAAGAAGTGTCTTCTTTTTTATGTCTACATCAGTTTGGAAAAGTATAGGTCAGACCTTTCATTGAATGTCTCTCAGTTTGGGTGTGTAAGGTTTCTCCTCATGATCAGACTGGGGAGATGGGCATAGGAGAGGTGGGTTCCATTCTCAGCACTCCATATCAAGCGTCCATGTCAACATCATAGCACTGCTTTGTTTTCTGTTTTGTTTTGTTTTGTGTTTTTCCTCCAGGGTTATCACTCTGGCTCAGTGCAGGCACTTTGAATCCACTGCTCCTGGCGACCATTTTTTTTTTCCCGTTGTATTAGATAAGATAGAGAGACACTGAAAGGGGGAAAAGGGAGAGAGAGAGAGAGAGAGAGAGAGAGAGAGAGAGAGAGAGAAAGAACTGCAGCTCTGCTTCATTGCTCCTGAAGTGTCTCCCCTGCAAGTGTGGACCCAGGGGCTCGAACTAGGATCCTTGTGCAGGTCCTTGTGCTTTGTAATATGTGCACTGAAGCCGGCGTGCCACCACCCGGGCCCCATACAGCACAATTGATGCTGACCTTTGTCATCTGCTGAGGTGATGTTTCCCAGTGACAGGCCACTTTGATTTATCTCTTTCCATACCAGGTTAATTGGGAGGTTCGATTCAAGCACAGAAAGAAAGACCTAGCACCGCCAGGTGGCCCTTGGTTCCTTATAACTTCATTGTAGTAAATCAGCATTGACACCCCCGCCCAAGGATTTCTGTTTGTATTCTCGTAAAGCACATGAGCAGAGGATATGTCACCTCTCTTGTCCATCAAGCATGTAATTTGTCCCTGTAGCATCTAAAGTTAACTATAAAAACCAAAAAATAAATTAATAAAAAGGAAAAAAAAAATACCCTCTGTAGTTCAGTGCTCACTCCCTGTCTCCTGAGTAAGTCCTCTCACTTTCTGGGAATACTATTACTTCTGCTACTGTCAGTAAAAATCCTCCGCTTCAAAGTTTTGTGCGTCAATATTCAACTCTTTGCTATTTGTCAGAAGCTTGTACACTTGGTTACGGAACCACCTCTTGGCATCAATAAACTAGATTTCAAAGATGACATTCGTCAACTTGCCCACAGGCACACAGTCAGTGTTTGAACATGAGCAGACAAGTAATATAGGCTGAATGAATGAATGAATGAATGAATGAATGAATGAATGAATAACACAGTAGGAAGGACAATAAACCTCAAAGCATGTAGTCCCCAGTGCAGTCCTCAGCATCACACGTGCAAGAGTGATGCCCTGGTGTCCTCTCTTTCTCTTTCCCTCTTTCATTAATAAATAAAATCTTTTGAAACACAGAATAAATGATGTGTCCTGCAGAAACTCTGCCCCAAGCTTGATAAAGACACCACTAAGGGTGCTCTGTAGCCCCTGCTGATGGCTGCTTGGCGGCAGGGCAGGGAGTCCCTGTTAGTGGCTGGAAGGGCAGATGTCTGTAAACTTCCAGCTTACACCTTCTGGCAGACTCTCCATGTCATTAGAACTTCACATGGCCTCCATCGGTTGGAAAAAGGAGAGTACAAGTGAACTGGCCAATTCAGCTGCAAGCGCAAAGGTCACCCATTCTGAGCCAGAGCCGAAGCCGCCCAGTCTCACCCTCTACCAGGAAAAGGCTTGTCGGTGGTGCAGGAAAGATAATGGCGCTCCTCACACCAGGCACCATTTCTGGAACACTGAACAGTGCTGTGAGCTCTCTGCTCTGCTCTTCATGACTGACACCTCTTCACACCCACTCTTCACCACTGCCAAGGCAACTGAGGCATAAAGAGGGCATGTGGTTCCCCAATATGACAGTCAGACATTCTCTAGGCTTAAAACCACTCTTGGAGGTGTCTCAAGCCCACTGCCCCATCCCAACCCCTTTGTGCAAAGCCCTGGTGAGGTCACTTATTTCCCAGATGCCCTCTGGATATGACCAAGTGCAGCTAATTCCCGTCACAGAAAGTCCTGTGCTAACAGTTACTTCCTCACAACCACACCTAATCTACACATTATCCTGCCCTCCATCAGACTCCCCCTTCATGCAGGACACTCAGGAAGCCCCTTTGGCTGACACTTGCTGACTGGCCGTCTCACCAGGCTCTGTCTGGTGAGTCACTCCCGGGAGCCATTCTCTCCTCTGGAGCCTTCTCTATGGTACAGCAATGCAATATGATCCACTGGAAATGGCCCTAAGCCCCAAAGCAGGCACTTAATAATTTGGGTAAGTGACTTATCCTTTCATAAATTGTTATCATCCCTCTAAATGAGACTAATAGCTTACCCCCTAGGGCCTTTGAATCTACGCCAGAAATGTTTTCTGGACACTGAGCCCATGGCTTGAGGAACCTGAGGTCCAGTACAGGAGACAGAAATATAAGGGCAAAGGCTTCACTGAAACACGATGGAGGAGATGAGGTAGGCACACAGGGTGCAGTGAAATGCAGGGAGGAGACGGCAGATTAGTTTAGACAATCAGAAGATTTCCAGGAAAAGGAGACACATGAGCCAAGTTGTCAAGTCTGAGAACAAAAAACATGTAAGAAGAGAAATAAGTGCATTGACAACTGCCTCAATATACAGATACACAGAAGAACAAGCTTTATGCAGGACACAGCCCTCTTTGAAGAGATCTGGCCACGTGAAAAGCAGGAGGAAGATTTGGCAGAGGTGTGAAAGGCAACGCTCGCCCCGTGCTGAGGCAGAACAACCAAGCAAAAACCCAGTATTATCCTCCATGGGAAAAATACATCAGCAGGGGCCAGGCAGTAGCGCACTGGGTTAAATGCACACGGGGTGAAGCACAAGGACCATGCAAGAATCCTGGTTTGAGCCCCAGGCTCCCCATCTGCAGGTGAGTCCCTGCAGGTGGTGACATGTTGTTTTCGCCGGGCTGGCTTCACGGGCGTGTAACAGACGACCAGGGACTCATGGTTGAGCTGTAGGCAGTATCTCTTTATTCATGCAGGACGCAGCACAACCTAAGCCGAGCTAAGCTAAACTCTACTAAAACGAACAATGTTGTCTTTATATATACTTCCCAAGTAGGGTATGAACAGGATGTGACATAGAGAGGGTGGAGAGAAAAGTGACTGGTGAAAATCAGAGTGTGACAAGGAGAGGGGGCGGGGCAAAAACATATCATGAACCAGTGGGGATTGAACCAATGCCTGGAGGGAGGGTGGTGCTTGTTAACAGCAGTTATGTAAATAGAATGAAGTGGTTATTTAAATAGAATAGTGTTAAGCAGGGGGGATTTAAACCAAATGAAACAGAAGGGGTTTTTAAAAGCATACCAACAGTGACACAGGTCTGCAGGTGTCTTTCTCTGCCCCTCCTCTCTCAATTTCTCTCTATCCTGTCCCACAACAATAGCAGCAGCGACAACAACAGTAGCAACAACAATGGAAAAAGATGCCCACCAGGGCTAGTGGATTGGTACTGCAGACATGTAGCCCCAGCAATAACCCTGAAGGCAAAAAATAAAATAAAATGAATCCTACTCCTTTAAGACTGGGGCCTCAGTAGTGGGAGAACAGTCTGGAGAACTCTCAGAAGGCTTAAAGTAGACCTACTCTATGACCCTGCAATGCCTCTCCTGAGGATATATCCTAAGGAGTTAAACACACCCATCCGAAAATATCTTTGTATGCCTATGTTCATAGCAGCACAATTTGTAATAGTCAAAACCTGGAAGCAACCCAGGTGTCCAACAACAGATGAGTGGCTGAGCAAGTTGTGGTCCATATACACAATGGAATACTACTCAGCTACTAAAAATGGTGACTTCACCTTCTTCACCTCATCTTGGATAGAGCCTGAAGGAATCCTGTGAAGTGAAATAAGTCAGAAACAGAAGGATGAATATAGGATGATCTCACTCATAGATTGAAGTTGAAAAACAAGATCAGAAGGGAAAACACTGAGCAGAATATGGGCTGGGTTTGGTGCATTGCACCAAAGTCAAAGACTCAAGTGGGGATGGGGGGCTCAGGTCCTGGAACATGATGGCAGAGAAAGACTTAGTTGGAGGGGGGTCAGAGTGTTATGTGGAAAACCGAGAAATGTTCCACATGTGACAACTATTGTATTTTACTATTAAATAGAAACCATTCATCCCTCTGATAAAGAAAGGGAAATCTGGGTCCTTAGAAAGGGCCCTATGCAAACAGTTGGAGATTCCAGTGTAAAATCAGCATCAGCAGAGAAGTTGCCATGTTTCTAAAGTTTCCTTTCTGAGTAAGGCAAACCCATAAGCGATACTGCCCTTTGGGAGGCATCCTCCTTCAGGGCCGGCCTCTCATCACCACCATTTAAGAGTCATTTGCACACAGCAAGGACAAATCCAAGGTCAAGCCCTGGCAGAAAGAGCAGGTGACCTTCTGGGAGCTTTCAGTCCCAGCCAGCCCAACACTGCAAACTGCTGCCCCAGTCTCACTGCCTCTAGCACTGTGCCTGCTGGCTTCACCTTGTCTGACTGGCACATCCCAAATCCCTGCCTGGCTTGACCTGGATTTACCAACATCCCAGTCCATCTTTTTTTTCGTACAGGTTCCATCCCCAAAATGCAAAGGCCCCTTTCTCATTTGACTACCAAGTAAGGTCTATGGAGATTTTTTTTTTTCCTGTCTGAGCCAGCAATGTATGGTGAGCTCTGGAATCAGACCACCTCTGATACTACAGCCAACATTCAACATTCCCTAAATGAGCATGGACACAATCCAAGCCCTCTACTTCCCCATATGTAAAATGGGCAGGTGGAGGTAGATAGCACAATGGCTATGAAAAGAGACTCTCATGCCTGAGGTTTCAGAATTCCAGATTCTATCTCCCACACCACCATAAGCCAGAGCTGATCACTGCTCTGTTAAAAACACAATATACCAGGAGTCGGGCTATAGTGCAGTGGTTTAAGTGCACGTGGCAAAAAGCACAAGGACTGGCAAAAGGATCGCGGTTCGAGCCCCTGGCTCCCCACCTGCAGGGGAGTCACTTCACAGCCGGTGAAGCAGGTCTGCAGGTGTCTGTCTTTCTCTCCCCCTCTTTATCTCCCCCTCCTCTCTCCATTTCTCTTTGTCCTATCTAACAACAACAACATCAATAACAACAACAATAAAAAGGGCAACAACAGGGAAAATAAATAAATAAAACACATGCAATATACCTAAAAAAGACCTAGTAGCTTTTTCTAAAATGGAGACCCCAAATTGTACCTGCTATATTCTTGCCTTTAGGTTCGTGATTAGTCAACAATTTGTTCTGCTTTAT
Organism: Erinaceus europaeus; assembly: GCF_950295315.1. Classification (NCBI taxonomy): domain Eukaryota; kingdom Metazoa; phylum Chordata; class Mammalia; order Eulipotyphla; family Erinaceidae; genus Erinaceus; species Erinaceus europaeus. The sequence continues at coordinate 203,212,113 of NC_080162.1, read as the reverse complement.
ACCTTAACTCTTTTTCAGCCAAGAGGTTCCAGATGCTACCAGGATGCTAACCGGACCTCCCTGGGCAGACAACCCCACCAATGTGTCCTGGAACCCCGCCTCTCCAGTGCCCTGCCCCACTAGGGAACAAGAAAGACAGGCTGGGAGTATGGATCCACCTGCCAATGCCCATATTCAGCAGGGAAGCAATTACAGAAGCCAAACCTTTCACCTGCTGCACCCCATAAGGAACCTGGGTCCATCCTCCCAGAGGGATAAAGAATAGGAAAGCTATCAGGGGAGGGGATGGGATACGGAGTTCTGGTGGTGGAAACTGTGTGGAATTGTACCCCTCTTATCCTACGGTTTTGTCAGTATTTCCATTTTATAAATCAATTTTTTTTAAAAAAATAAAAGTAAATCAAATGGACAGTGTTTTATAACGCTTGCTCCCTCCCTAGACTATCTTCAGATTGGTCTCAGGTACTGAAAGGACTTGACACCTACATCTCTCCTCTGGGTGCCTCTGCATGGGTTGGTCTCCCTACCAGTGATGGCTCTTTTATGCTACCTTCCTATTTCCTAACTTAGGAGACTCCCCACCAGTACCACTTCCTGAGGAACTCTCCCCTGACCCTTTTTATGCCCGGGGCAGGAAGAGTAAATTTGAGGTTACAGGAGGAACCAGTATCTTGGGCCGTCAGCTCCCTGTAAGCTTGAGTATGACTTAGCATGGAGCCCGGGGTCCATCTTGTGTTCATTAAACCCTAGGAGGGTATCCCTAGCTAACAGTGGGTTTCCTCTGCTGGAACCTGCTTAGCTAGCAAGACAAACTTATTTCCTCTTCACTGCAGTCTACTAAATCAGAACCCCACAGTTATGACCTTAAAGTTCCTTCAGTTCTTAAAAAAAAAAAAAACATGCTTTCCTCTTTGTATTCTATGTATGAAATCAGAAATGTCTCAAGCTGATGTATGCAAGCATTATTTCTGATTTTCCAGAAAGTGGTGGCCTGACTGATAGTCTTCTAATCAGCAGCACTTTACGTCCTGATGAACATAATCATTCTGCTCCGTGTGTAATGCTGGTAATTTCTAGCTGTGCACTGAGCTAAGTATTTCTACACCCTCTTCACCTTGTCCTCCCACATAGCCAGCCTGAGTCGGGGTTTAACCAGCAATGGCCTTGTTAACTGGCGTAGGTTTGGGCAGGGAGGAAGAGATGGATCTCAGGAAAAAAGGTGTAAATGCGGGGGCAGTGGTGCACCCAGAGAAAAGCACATACTAAGTACAAACTGTAGGGAAATTGTGAGGATATGGTTGAGCATGGTGTGGGACCTCCTATTAAAATATGAGAGCCTGATGGCACGGCCATTCCTGTTAGTCTCTCTCTACTTGAGATTGAGCATAGAGGGAAAATGACCACCAGAAAATGTCTCCTCTGTCAGCCTCCCTGCTTCACAAAGGACCCTGCATGCAGCCCATTTCCTTGTTCCCAAACCAGTTGGTTTGTTTACTCAGAAGTTAATAGAAGTCCATCTTCTCTGATCCTACATGGCCCACACGTCATTGTTCTGCTCTGTCAAACTATAACCAAGAACATCCTCTTTATTCCCAACCCACTCCGGACCTTCTAATCCTACATGATCTATCTCCTCTCTTAAGGCTCCTCTCTGTCAGCTGGTTATTGATAACCCTACTTCCTTCATTCCTTTGATCAACTAAACCCCTTGTTCAACATTTACTAGGGATGCTCTGACCTTTTCTCAACCCCCTATTTCTTTTTGTCCCTCTTCTCCAAAACCATATATGGAATAGATAATTTGCTTCCTCCTAAAACCCCTTATAAACCCTACTTTGCTGTTCAATAAACAGACTGTCCATGAGACAAGTCCCCGGGTCTTCTCTCGCCATGATACTAGCATCGGGCATACAGAGAGACCTGTATGGCTCCACCCCTGCTGCCCCGGAACATTCTTTCAGGCCCCTGCACCTGGTGCACAACAGAGTGGGTAAGCCAGGAGTTTGTGCCCAGGAAAGAGGCCCCCACCCCAAAAAAAGCCCAACACAAAAACATCAAGACCAGTGTAAGGATCCTGGTTCAAGCTTCCTGATCTCCACCTGGACTGGGGGACTTCACAAGAGGTGAAAAAGGTCTGCAGGTATCTATCTTTCTTTCTCCCTGTGTCCCCAACCACTCTTAATTTATCTCTGTAGTGTCCAATGAAATAGGAAAAAAATGGTTACCCGGAGCAGTGAATTTGTAGTGCTGGCACCAAGACCCAGTGATGGAGGATGAGGAGGAAGGAAGGAGGGGAGGAGGGAAGGAAGAGGAGGAGGAGACAAAGACTATGACAATGATGATAAAGCATAAAAGCTGATAAGTGAGATTAAAAGGTACCATTTAGGGGCCAGGTGGTGGTGCACATGGTTGAGCACACATATTACAGTGCACAAGGACCTGGGTTTGAGCCCTGGTCCCTATCTGTAGGGGAAAACGCTTGGCATAAGAATCCCAGTTCGAGCCCCCGGCTCCCCACCTGCAAGGGGGTCGCTTCACAGATGGTGAAGCAGGTCTGCAGGTGTCTGTCTTTCTCTCCTTCTCTTTGTTCTCCTCCTCTCTTGATTTCCCTCTGTCCTATCCAGCAACATCAATGGCAACAGTAACAATAAGAACAGCAAGGGCGACAACAAGAGAAACAAAATGAGAAAAATGGTCCCTAGGAGCCATGGATTCATAGTGTAGGCACTGAGCCCCAGCAATAAGCCCGGAGGCAATATATATACATATACATACATACACACACACACACACACATACATGTACCATTTAGATGCAATCACCTGATTAGAACTTTTTTTTAAATGTCAGTGTGACTCCAGTTTAGACACTGAAACAGCTGGCCCCAACCTCTCTGGGAATTTTTTCCCCCTCCACTATATTTTAAAGATGTTGCAGTTGTTTTTCCTTTTTCCCATCAGGTAAAATGATTTACTTATTATTTTTTAACTGGTGGTAAGAACAGTTACTGTGAAATCTGTCCATTTAACAAATGTTTAAGTGGGGTAGGGGTAGACAGCATAATGGTCATGCAAACTGACTTATATGCCTGAGGCTCCGATGTCCCAGGTTTAATACCTCACAGCACCATAAGCTAGAGCTGATCAGTGCCCCCCTCCAAAAAAAAAGTTTAAACATACAGTGCAGTATTATTTACTGCAGGCAAGTGTTGGACAGAGGCTTTCTAAACCTTGCTCCCAGCTCCTCCCTTTCTATTCCTTGTCAGTCCACTCTTTAACTAGATAAATTTGGCTCTTTTAGATGCCCCATATATGTAGAATGATGCTATGATTTCCCTTCTGAAACTCATGATTTTCCCTGAGTCTGAGGCCTTCACAGTTCACCCATGCTGCTGAAAGCTCAGAATGTTTTTCTTTTTAAAAGCTGAACAGGGGGTCGGGCAGTAGGGCAGCAGGTGCAAAGCACAAGGACCACACATGGTGCAAAGCACAAGGACCAGCGCAAGGATCCCAGCTCCCCATCTGCAGGGGAGTCACTTCACAGGCGGTGAAGCAGGTCTGCAGGTGTCTGTCTTTCTCTCCCCCTCTCTTTCTTCCCCTCCTCTCTCCATTTCTCTCTGTCCTATCCAACAACAAATGACATCAACAACAACAATAATAACCACAACAAGGCTCCAACAACAAGGGCAACAAAAGGGGGAGAAAATGGCCTCCCTGAGCAGTGTATTAATGGTGCAGGCACTGAGCCCCAGCAATAACTCTGGAGGCAAAAAAAAAAAAAAGGTGAACAACAGTCTCCTGTATGTGATGACAGATCCCACCAGATCACTTCTCAACGTGTATCTAAACGACATGGAAACAATAATTTGAAAGTATATGTGTTCATCTCTGCATAATTTAAAAAAAGGCAGAATATGGAATTAACCTCAATGTTCGTCAACCAGTGGCCAGATAAAGAAATCATGGGATATGATATGTACTCAGTGGAACACCACCTGACCATCACTAAAGACTCCATCTCACTGTTTTAGACAAAATGGATGGAACTGAAGGTGATTATGACAAGTGAGATTAGGAAAGAAGAGCAAACAACTAGCAGAGAGTTCCACCCATATGTGGGATAGAGATAACGAAAATAAATAAACTTGTCCAAAAATTAGTCACAGGGGGTAGAGAGACACCTCACTAGGTAGAGTGCATTCTACCAAAAATAACCACCACCACCACCATTAACATCAATTTGCCTCTTAGACTCTGAAAACTATGAGGCTTATCAGGGGACAACTCACGGTGGGCTGAGAAAATGATGAGAAATCAAGATGGAACTAGGAGTCAGGAAAACGCCATGTCAAGGCTGGCTGCTCTGAGGAGTTACAGATGTCCCTCATGCGTGAGCCCCATCCACTGAGTCCTTTCACCTGTAACCTGAATCAGGCCCTTATGCATAAGCTGACCAGTGTGTGTACTTTTCACCTCTGTCAACTGTGGGTATCTCAGCACATCCCTGTGCAAAAGCACCCCGATGGATAGATACGCATGCAAAGAATCACAGGCCACTAAGGTAGATCACCTGGTGAGGGGGTGTCTGCTTACACCTAGGCGTGAGCCCAGCCTTCACTCAGTGCACTGCGAGAAGCCGTGGTGTGCGGTGTCTTTCTCTGTCTCCCCCTCTCTCTCTCTCTCTGCCTGCCTTTCTATCTGACAAAGTTAGTCTGAAGTAATGAATCCCCCAAAACTAATAAATAAATAAATAAATAAATAAATAAATAAATAAAGGAATAAAGACATAATACATGCAAACATTTTTGGGATCATGCGCATGCAAACTTTAATGTTTAACCCCACACAATACTCAAGTGGGCAAAAAACAAACAAGAAGTCTTGTGTTTTAGGAAGCTAAGACTAAGAAGGAAAAATGGCAGGCATAGCACCGAAGTGAAGGCGCCAGAATTTGCGCTCTGGTTATGCTCATTTCCAAGTTTCAGATCCCCAACTGCAGCCACCGAGGTCCCCCAAACAGCTGTAAAGGCTGCAAGGTCCCTTCTGTTTTGTGTGCAACAAAATGGCCCCCCAAACCATCCATGCCCCACTCCCCCCGAGAAGGGAGCTTCCTCCTACCTCCTCCCCTTCTCATGCCCCTTCCAGTCGGTCCTCCATGTTGGGCGTCTTCTAATTACCCTGCCTCCTAAATATGTGAAACAAGAAAATTCTCTGACTGCTTCTTCCCACAGTTTCACGCAGCAGGTCCCCTCATATAGAGAGTTCTTAATTTTAATTGCATATTTTGTTCTCTTTCTGAGGGCAGACTGCTATTTTTTTTTTCATCCAGCTAATTGTTCCAAAGACAAAGACCTGGGAACATATCACACCAAATTAAGTGTTTGCTGGTTGCTGTCACTACCAGGACTGCATTACAGTCCCCCAGTTTCCTTTCGAGGTGCTTCTGAGGAAGTCTTGGCATGTTTTTTTTTTTATGTTTAATTATGTTTTATCTTAGCCTACCTATGATTATATAAAGGCCAACAAATCCTGGAGTTTATTATTACTGGCAGTGATAGTAGTGATTAAGGCAATGTAAAGATGTATAGTCATATACTTTACTTGATAGGAAACAATATAGAAATCAAATAGCATATTTTATTATTTTATTTTATTGCCTCCAAGGTTGTCTGTGGGGCGCGGTGTCTGCACTACTATGAATCCACTGCTCCCGGAGGGCATTTCTTTTCCCTTTTGTTGCCCTTATTGCTTATTGTTGTTGTTGTTGTTATTGTTGCTGTCGTTGTTGTTGGATAAGATGGAGAGAAATTGAGAGGGGAGGTGTGACAGAGAGGGGGAGAGAAAGACACCTGCAGACCTGCTTCACCGCCTGTGAAGTGACCCCCCTGCAGTTGGGTCTTGGACCAGGATCCTTATGCTGGACTTTGCACTTCACACCACGTGTGATTAGCCTGCTGTGCTGCTACCCAAGCCCCCAAATAGCATTTTAATTTTTTTAAATCTTTGTTTATTTATTTTGAATAGAGACAGAGAGAAATTATGAGGGGAGGTGGAAATTGTGCGAAGAGAGACAGAGAGACACCTGCAGACCTGCTTCACCACCTGTGAAGCGAATCCCCTCCAGGTGGGAGCCAGGGTCTTGAAATGGGATCCCAGCCCAGTTATCTTACAGTGTTGATAATCATTATTAAATCCCCAATTTAAAATAAAAAAAAAAAGAAGAAGAATGGAGAGGTATTACCCAAAAGTGATTATTAGTGCCTCTGAGCGCTGAGGACATTGCTGGTTGTTAATGTTACAATTCCCTCTCTAACCACCACCCCGCCTGCTCAGTTTCTCTATGTCCTATCAAATAACAAAGAAGAAAGAAAGAAAAGAAAAAGAAGAGACGATTAGAAAGATAAAATGCATCCATTTGGAATAAAATAATTACAATTTGGGTCACACAGATTTAAGTAACAAGTCTGAAAATGCACCCCTAAAGAAGGATGAAGTCAGAAGGTCTTTTGTGAGTTAAAGGGAGGATGAAGAAGCAGGGAGTGACTCGCCCAGCAGAGCAGGCGTCACCGCGTCACCGCGTCACCGCGTCACGGCGTCACCGCGTCACGCGTCACCGCGTCACTGCGTCACCAGGACCTGGGCTTCAGCTCCCAGACCTCACCATCCAGCCAGGACACAGCTTCATGCTACGAGCGGTGGAGCAGTGCTCCAGCTGTCTTTCCTTCCCCTTCCCCTATTCTTCTTCTTCTCCGTCTATTCTCAATCTGTCAAATTTTAAAAAAGAAAGAAACTGAGGAAGAAGGAGTGCAGAAAGGAGGGAGGGAGGGAGGGAGGGGACAAAGGAAGGAAGGAAGGAAGGGAAGGAAGAAAGGAGGAAGGGAAGGAAGGAAGGAAGGAAGGAAGGAAGGAAGGGGGGGAATGACATCAATGGTTCCGTATGATTTGATGCGGTAAATGTTGGTTGATGTTAACAAGGAGGGAGGGAGAGAGGAAGGAAGAAGGGAGAAAGGAGAGGAGAGGGGGTAAAGGAAGGAAAGAAGGGAGGGAAGAGGGGAGAGGGAGGGACAGAGGGAGGAAAAGAAGGGAGGAAGGGAGGGAGGGAGAGGAAGGGGAGGGGAGGGAGGAAAGGAAGGAGAAAGAAAGGGAGGAAAGGAAGGAAGGAAGGGAGGGAAGGAAGGGAAGGGAAGGAGGGAGGAAAGGAAGGAAGGAAGGAAGGAAGGGAAAGGACGGAAGGAAGGAAGGGAAGGGAAGGAGGGAGGAAAGGAAGGAAGGAAGGAAGGAAGGGAAAGGACGGAAGGAAGGAAGGAAGGAAGGGAAGGGAAGGAGGGAGGAAAGGAAGGAAGGAAGGAAGGAAGGAAGGAAGGGAAAGGACGGAAGGAAGGAAGGAAGGAAGGAAGGGAAGGGAAGGAGGGAGGAAAGGAAGGAAGGAAGGAAGGAAGGGAAAGGACGGAAGGAAGGAAGGAAGGAAGAGAAGGGAAGGAGGGAGGAAAGGAAGGAAGGAAGGAAGGGAAAGGACGGAAGGAAGGAAGGGAAGGGAAGGAGGGAGGAAAGGAAGGAAGGAAGGAAGGAAGGGAAAGGACGGAAGGAAGGAAGGGAAGGGAAGGAGGGAGGAAAGGAAGGAAGGAAGGAAGGAAGGGAAAGGACGGAAGGAAGGAAGGAAGAGAAGGGAAGGAGGGAGGAAAGGAAGGAAGGAAGGGAAAGGACGGAAGGAAGGAAGGGAAGGGAAGGAGGGAGGAAAGGAAGGAAGGAAGGAAGGAAGGAAGGGAAAGGAAGGAAGGAAGGAAGGAAGGAAGGGAAAGGAAGGAAGGAAGGGAAGGGAAGGAGGGAGGAAAGGAAGGAAGGAAGGAAGGAAGGAAGGAAGGAAGGGAGAGTGGGCGGGCGGGAGGGGTGTGGGTGGGTGGGACAAATGTGCAGGCACGTGGCCACACAGATCCTCCCGTGGAGGGATGAGGTCAAAGGTCCGACTGGATTTGATGAGGTAAACGCTGAGTGATGTTAACAAGTCTGAATCGTTATTCTTATTTATAGGGCACTGACTCTTCAGAAAGGACAGGAGAGGAGGTGACTGTCTTTACCTCCCCTCACACCCCAACCCCACCTCCACTAAAGGCCCGTACTCTAATTCTCCTGACCCACGTGAGTTCTCAAATCACTGTCTGCAGAATGGATTCTTAAAGGAATCTTTTCGGTCCAGTACGAAGGTCTTGACCCAGAGATTTGAGGCAGCTCACTGTGTAGTGAAGTGAGATTTAGACAATTATCTTGAGGGATGATACAGATTTAAGCCCAAGACCTACAACATGCCCCCATCGAACGAGGGATGAAGTTGAGAGTTCTAAGGGAACCAGGAGGACCTGCAAAGCTGTGGTGCCTGAGGATCCAGATTTATTTCCTGACATCATGAGCACTCCAGGGTGAACTGAGGGTGTTGACAGGGAGACAGGGACATGGGAAGCCAGGCCTCAATGGGAAGAGATCCCTCCAGACTTACCCAAGTGCAGCCTCAGGCTCAAGACAGCTAAAATGGGGCAGCAAGAGGGTGGCCAAGGGCATGCTGTCCCCGTAGAGTGACGCTGCGGGAGAGACAGGGTTAGGCGGCTACAACAGTCCTGACTCTGCCTCTTCTCAGCTGCTGCACCTGGCTAAGTTCCTGGCCTCCCTTAATACTCGTTTCACTTCGGACTGTTTCCAGAGTTGTCAGGCCTTTGATGTCAACCCTCCAGCTCCAATACTGTGCCACCAAGTTGCAGATGCTGGGAGTCAGGTGGTAGTGCAGTGGGTTAAGCGCAGGTGGCGCGAAGCACAAGGACCAGCATAAGGATCCCGGTTCGAGCCCTGGCTCCCCATCTGCAGGGGAGTCGCTTCCCAGGCGGTGAAGAAGGTCTGCAGGTGTCTGCCTTTCTCTCCCTCTCTCTGTCTTCCCCTCCTCTCTCCATTTCTCTCTGTCTTATCCAACAATAACAACAATAATAACCACAACAACGATAAAACAACAAGGGGAATAAGATGGTAAAAATAGCCTCTAAGAGTAATGGATTCATGGTGCAGGCACTGAGGATTCCTAGAGGCAGACACCATCCTGACTTCCCTAGGCAGACTACCTCACCAATGTGTCCTGGAACCTCATCTGTCCAGAGCCCTGCCCACTAGGGTCAGATAGAAACAAGCTGGGGGGATGGATCCACCTGCCAACGTCCATGTTCAGCAGCGGAGAAGCAATGACAGAAGCAAGACCTCCCACCTTCTTTCTGTTCCCCATAAAGAATTTTGGTCCAGACTCCCAGAGGGATAACAAATAAGGAAGTTTCCAAGGGAGAGAATGGGACACAGAACTCTGGTGGTGGGAATAGTGTGGAATTGTACCCCTCTTATCCTACAATCTTGTTCATCATTATTAAGTCACTAGTAAAACAAAACAAACAAAAAACACCTCAGTCCCCATCTGTAAAATAGGGCTAAGAGAGGTATTGAGGGTTAACTGGGCACAGTTCTCTAAGTAACCAGTCAGAACACCACCCTGAGAATCGACTAATTCTCCCTTAGACTCTTATTCAAAACAGACAAAAAAAAAAAAATGAAATTGTCAGGCTGGCTTCTCGAGAGGAGACAGATGACCAGGGACTCATGGTTGAGCTGTACGCAGTATCTCTTTATTCATGCAGGACACAGCACAATCTAAGCCGAGCTAAGCTAAACTAAACCTAAAACGAACAATGTTGTCTTTATATATACTTCCCAAGTAGGGTGTGAACAGGATGTGACGTAGAGAGGGTGGAGAGAAAAGTGACTGGTGAAAATCAGTGTGAGACAAGGAGAGGGGGTGGAGCAAAAACACATCATGAACCAGTGGGGATTGAACCAATGCCCTGCAGTGGTTATGTAAATAGAATACAGTGGTTATGTAAATAGAATGCAGTGTTAAGCAGGGGGGATTAAACCAAATGAAACAGAAGGGGTTTTAGAAGCAGAATTAGAAGTGTACCAACATGAAATTCCTTGTTTTCTAAATACACATGCCAAAGAACACTCCAACCCCAACCCTTTTTGGCCCTTCTTTCCCCACAGATCCAGCACAGCCATCCTGGGGAAACAGGATACTCACCTGGACCAGCAGGACTAAGTGAGAAGGGAGGCAGTGACAGTGGAGAGAACTGGTCTCCTGAAGGCTGCACAGCCTGCGGGGGTTGGGAGATGATAGATAATTTCTGATAAAAATGTGCTGTGAGCTTTGTTTGCAGAGTGCAAGGTTGTCATGTGGCAGGGCCAGTAAGGGGACAGCAGGGAGCTGCCTGTCTGCAGGAAGATGGAAGGGGGGGTCGGTCTGGTGGACAGCAGAGGTCAGCTAAGTCTCAGGCTGCAGGTGGGACATGGCGGCGGCGGCTGGAGGGAGAGTGGCTATTATTCAGCTCCGCTTGCTGAATGTTGAGGTGACACAGGTCCCTGCAACAGATCTTGCCTGAGCTCCTGTCACACAACATCTAGCAGTAAAAAGACCTCTCTCCTGGACCAGAGTTCAGATAGTTCTCTCTGACCTTGAGCTGACCTTGGCCCCTGTTTGTCCTTTGGTCTACTTTGGCAACCCTGCCAAAGAATGCTGCTAAGCCAGTTCATCAAAAATTCCTCCCCCTTGACACCTGACCAAGTTCCTTATCCCTGCCCCCACCCACCTTGTCTACCTTTAGCAATAATCTACCACACCCGTGACGTCTCCTCCTGCTGAGTTTCCCACCAATGATTTCTCCTCACCAACTCTGGGTCTTTGATGACAAATTCTCACTCGTCTGTTTTTAATCGATTAAGTTATTTACTCTCGGATAGAAACGGAGAAGTTGACAGGGGAGAGGGAGATAGAGAGGAAAAGAGACAGAGACTCCTGCAGCCCTGCTTCACCACCTGTGAAGCTTCCCCCCTGCAGGTGTCCACGGGGGGCTTGAACTGGGGTCCTTGTGCTCTATAATGTGCATGCACTTAACCAGGTGCGCCACCACCTAGTCCTCAAAATGCTTTTACACAACACTAACAACTAAATTTGTTTTTGTTTTGTTTTTTCACCAGAGCACAGCTCAGCTTTCCCTTATGGTGATTCTGGGGACTGACCATGGCTCATTGGAGCCTCAGGCTTGAGAGTCTCTTTGCATAACCATCATACTACCTACCTCAGCTCCTCATCTGTCTTTGCGTTCACTTAGATTTGCACTCAGATGCTCTCTTTGTTTCAATAGTTTGCAATAAAATCCCTCTCACAGATTTCTATTTTCTTATTTATTTCTTTATTTAAATTTCTTTTTTTAATCTTTATTTATTCCCTCTTGTTGCCCTTGTTGTTTTTTTATTGTTGTAGTTATTATTGTTATTGATGTCATCATTATTTGATAGGACAGAGAGAAAAGGGGAAGACAGAGAGAGGGAGAGAAAGACAGACACCTACAGACTTGCTTCACCACCTGTGAAGAGATTCCACTGCAGGTGAGGAGTCGGGGGCTTGAACCGGGATCCTTTTCCTGGCCCTTGCGCTTTGTGCCACCTGTGCTTAACCTGCCGCGCTACCGCCCAGCTCCCATCACAGATTTTTAAATATTTACTCAATGAAGAAACAAATCATGAGCACAGGACCAGAGTCTCACTTCAGCACTGCAGCATCTGCAGCACCAGCAACTGATCTCAGGACCTTAGAGTGGCGAGTCCTTCTCTGACACTCAGCTCCCATCCACAAGTCCCTTATGGTCTTACCACCTGTCAGAAGCAGCCCTGCTCTGCTCACTTCCAGAGCCCACAGCACCTAAGGCAGTACTGCCCCAGAATGCATGGAGGTGTGCAGAGAGGGCCTGGGAGGGCAAGGCTGGGCGCTGGGTGGAGGAAGACAGGACTTCCTGGTGGGAGAAGAGTGTGCAGATGGGCCTTCCTTCCTCTCCAAGGCCAGCTACCTTGGCTTGGCTTTTCCCTTTGCGGGACAGAGAATCAAACTTACTTCTGTCATTTTCTGGCTGTGTGATCTCAGGCAAGAGAGTCTGCACTGTATGTTAGCTACAGTTAGCTGTGGCCAGCGTTACCAGGGCTCCATGACTAAGGATAAGACCTAACTGGGTAGACTGGGAGTCAGTGCAGGACTTTTCCTCTCCTTCCTTCCTTCCTTCCTTCCTTCCTTCCTTCCTTCCTTCCTTCCTTTCCTTCTTCCTTCCTTCCTTTCTTGTCCTCCTGGTTATTGCTGGGGCTTAGTGCTGGCACTATGTATACACTATTCCTGGAGGTATATTTTTTCCATTTTATTGGACAGGACAGGAAGAAGAGGGAAAGAAGAAAAGAAAGAGAAAGACAGACACCAGAAGAATTGCTTCACTGCTTGTGAGGTGACTCCCTTGCAGGTGGGGAGCTGGGAGCTCGAACCAGGATCCCTGAGCTTCATACCACGTGTGCTTAACCTGGTGAACTGCCAGCAAGCCCCCTGAGTATAGGACTTTTCACCTGACAGTTCACAAACTCATATGCAGCTTTCAAAGCTTAAATTTGAACTCACGTACAAGAAAGTTTCTTTTTTCCTAAAGCCTGCTCTCCAGCTTCAGAGAGTCTGGTAGGTCTGCTTCTCCTGTCTTTCCCTTTCTCATCTTTTTCTTCACTCCTGGGAGATGCTTATATCCCTGGGTTCACTACCAGGCACTACATCTGGCAGGCACTGAATACCAACACATTTAAAAAGGTGAATAAATACAATGAAATACGAAGGAGTTACCTCTCCCAGTGAGAGAACGGACAGAACATCAATACCTTGACGTAATAAGACATCTTTAAAATGCCAGCATGGAGGCAAATTCCTATTAGTATATAACCAGAAGGAAAGAAGTTGTGCATAAAAATAAAAAAAATCAAGACCCTAAGATGTCTGGCAGAGGGCAGTCAGCTGAAAAGGCAGTGGAATATTCATGCAGAGATTTGATGGGAAAAGCTGCAGCCCACAAATCCTATCCTTGTCAGAGGATCCTCCACTTGTAACAGTGACATGGAGGCACAAGCAGGTGGTCACTAGAGAAATACAGGCTCAAGGATTTCATTCCTTTTTAACTTCAAAGTGACTGCTAGGATATACAAGAGCTGGACGTAGATGGCCAGAGTCAACAGACATCATTTTAAAGTCAGGCTGCCAGGACCTGAGTGCCAATTCGCGACTTGAGCAACCCACAGAGCAAGCTCTGCAGCTTTCATCTCCTGCAGTAATAGGGCAGGGAAATGGCTACGTATGGTTGGTCTCATGACTAGCACAGAGTAAAGAAACCCCCCTCCAGGATGCCACCGGAACACCTCAGCTACCAGACCTTAGCTGGAAAAAGCTTCTTGTCCAAGATCAATCTTTCTTCCAAAGAAGGGCTACAGTCAGTGATTAGCCAACTGAAGTGTCTAACAGTCTAATCCCCTTGTCCTATTTTTTTTAGACAATATTGACATATATTTACCTATTTGTTTGTTATGATAAGAAACTGGTGAAGAGTCTGACTCTAACAAGATGATACTTGAAAAGTGTAAGTTCAAACTCTCCCACTAAAATACTTCCCTGGTATATATATATTGGGTTGTAGGAAAAGTCATGGTGTATTTTCTAGGTTTTTCTTTTTCTTTTTTTGCCTCCAGGATTATCACTGGGGCTCTGTGCCTGTCTTATGAATTCACTGCTCCTGAAGGTCATTTTTTCCCATTTTGTTGCCTATTGTTGTTACTGACATTATTGTTATTTCTGTTGTTATCATTTGATAGGACAGAGAATAATTGAGAGAGGAGGGGAAAACAGAGAGGGGGAGAGAAAGACAGACACCTGCAGACCTGCTTCACTGCTTGTGAAGTGACCCCCCTGCAGGTGGGGAGCCGGGGGCTCAAACCTGGGCTGGTCCTTGTGCTTAATGCCATGTATGCTTACCTGCTGCACTATAGCCTGACCCCCTTTTTCTAGGGTTTTCTATGAAAAAAATGGCTCATGACTTTTCTGACAACCCAAGGATATGACTAAACTAACACACCTCATTTTTAAAATTTATATTGCCCAAATTTTTAGTTGTTCTAATTTGGGATCATTCTAAAATACTATCCCAGCCCCAAAGATAGCTTCCTTTCCCTCTGACCCTTAGGTGCTAACCTCAAGAGTAATCCCTAGAAAACTGTGTATAACCCCTTCCAGAGACTGCTCTGTGTCTGTGTGGGGGAAGGCAGCTCGTCATTAAAGAGACAAACACAGAGACGTCTACATAGTACTATCACTTGAGAAGTCCAGCCTGACACTTCTAGGAACAGTACACAAATTGCAACCCATAGATCCCGAATGAGCAGACATATCTTTCAACAGGAATAGACACACTTTCCCATTATGTGCTTCCGTTTCCTGCCTTCAGGACTTGAGTCAACACAATTATCTAAGAATCTGCAGATGTAACCAGCATCAGGTTCTTCATAACATCATGTCAGACCAAAAGAGAAGCCTCAGAGCATAAGCTCTACAGAGACAAAGCCAGAGGAACAAAAAACAGAAACAGAATATGCAGGACATGCGATGTATCTAACACACAGAATAAACAAGAGGACAATAAGGAAAGATAATCATATACAGAGCAGCAAATATAATAAAACATTTCTGAAAAGAGCCTAAGATGGACAAAACTTAAACATCAAATCTAGAAACTCACTAGGCAGAGCACAACTGAAAAAAACGACAAACATAAAGGAAAAGACCGTAGCTAGGATGATGGCAGTGGGCCAAGCAAGGTATCAGAACGACAGGGAATGTTTATGCTTAGAAAGACCCTGTGGCCAGTTCTCCTTGACTGCTCTGGCTGAAGAGAGAAGGATAGCAGCCACAGCCTCTGTCAGAGATCAAGGGTGACGCTCAAAGCTGCTCTCGGAGGAAAATGCTGTCACTAGTGGAGGAGGCAAGACTGGAATAATCAGATCTTTTTTTGAAAAAAAAATTATTCATTTTTTATTTATAAAGTGGATCCCAACCTAATCAAAAAACAACGAGTCCCACCTCAGTCAGCAGGCTTCACTTCAGACTGTGTCCAGAGACGTCAGGCATGGAATGTCAACCCTTCACGCTCATTACTCGGGTGAGACCTTTCCTTTCATAGGATTCTCTAATTCCATTCCAGGAGGTTCACTTCCTAACAAAGTCCCCAAACCTAGATCTAGACCAGGTCCCATAAGACAGAGCATATGTTCACATGTATCCATAAAGTAGGGCAAAATATATACCTGAAAGCAAAAATATACAATAGTCTACAGTGAGTCAGTATCAAGTTCAAAACGAAATAGGGTCCACTTAGACGCAGACACCCTCCTCACCTATTTCCTATTACAGTTCTCTCACTCACTCCAAAGCTAACCTCGTCAAAGCAAGGACTACAAAACATGAATAAGGGCTGGGGAGAATACAGGTCCATGAAGGATGATAAATGACATAGTGGGGGTTGTATTGTTAAATGGGAATCTGGGGAATGTTATGCATGTACAAACTATTGTATTTACTGTTGAATGTAAAACATTAATTCCCCAATAAAGAAATAAATTATTTAAAATAAATAAATAAATAAATAGAGACCAAAAAAAAAAACCAAACAACAACACTTAAAATAGAGTACCTATCATAATAAAAAAAAACAAACCATGAATAAGGGCAAGGGATTGGCATACTTTAACAGTGACTCTTTAGTCACTATCAGGCCACCTCATCAGATGGGGCCCTATTTGGGGAGTCCTGAGATTCTCAAATAGACATGATGGGCCTAGACCTCAAATAAATCCCTCTCTCCATTGTTACTAGTCACTACTATCAGGAACAACACAACAAGCCCCTTTGTGGGTCCCCATAGGACCTTGCCCTCAACTTGGATCAACAATGGTAGAGAATGTTCCATCCTCTGAAGGGAGGCTGGACAACATACTCTCTGCTCCACCTGAGGAAGATGGGTCAATATTGGGGCAGCTTGGAATGTTCCTACTCATGACCACAGAATGTGAGCTCAGATCTACAGGGATGCAGAGGTCACATAGGCTCCTAAGCTGAATATGGACCCCAGATCATATCAATCGATGGGGTTACAGTCAACAATATTTATACCCTTTTCCCATATTATGGAGCCACTCTCTCCCCTGATCCAACTTTCTGGTCCTTTTTCCAACCATAACATCATCTCCCCAGACTAGGATAATTAGGATCCACCTGCATATCAAATTTCAGGCTCCAGGAAAAAAAGAAAAAGGAAAAAAATTAGTATAGCCACAGGCCCTTTGGAATATAAATAAAATATGCCTACTAGCTATGTACAAAATGGAGACCCCCCCAACTCTTCATCTGCACTATTCCAGCCTTTAGGTCCATGATTGGTCAACAAATTGTTTGGCTTGTGTGTTAATTCTCTTGTCAACCACCAGGTTCCAGATGCTAGCAGGATGCCAACCAGACTTCCCTGGACAGACAACCCCACCAATGTGTCCTGGAGCTTCACTTCCCCAGAGCCCTTCTCCACTAGGGAAAAAGAGAGACAGGCTGGGAGTATAAATCAACCTGTCAACACCCATCTTCAGCGGGGAAGCAATTACAGAAGCCAGACCTTCCACCTCCTGCACCCCACAATGACCCTCGGTCCATACTCCCAGAGGGTTAAAGAATAGGTAAGATATCGGGGGAATGGAAGGGAAACAGAGTTTTGGTGGTGGGAATTGTGTGGAATTACACCCCTCTTATCCTATGGTTTTGTCTATGTTTCCTTTTTATAAATAAAAATTTTAAAAAGTATATTGTCCGGGAAGATGCTATCAGAGTTAAAAATAGGGCTAGAAAGCTTGAGTAGGGCAGAGAGTAGCTCCCAAACATGAGGGAAGTCTATACATGCCATGCGCTGTTTACCCCATTGATATGGCCTAGGGCCCATATCTATTCATAGTGAGCACAAAGGAAACATTATTCTAAGTAAACCACAGTAGCTTTTACTCTAGACTAAAATTGTGTCTCTGCTGGGAAAACTTAACAAATAATAATACATGAAATAAGAACAGAGATCTTTCAAAAAGTATTCCTGAAAAAAAATTGGTATTAGTTGAGAAAAAAAATGAAGGTTGATCTCTACCTTATGCTAAGCACATATTATAACACAGTTAATAGTAGAAATTCTTATGAACAATAGTAAAATAAAACTGGAAAGTCTTCAAGATCCAACTTAATAATTTATAAAAGTCAGTTTTGGCACATCAGAATAAAGAGACTATATTCAGGAAACAAAAAACAACAGCAATTAAAACACTAAGAAAAAGCACAGCCGCAAAACGCAGGAAGATATTTCTACACATGTAATTAAAGAAGAGACCTGAATCCAGCATCTGTAGGAAAAATGCAGAAGACTAACGGAAAAGTAATGTCTCAACTGGCATCCTTGCCTTACCAGAGCGTACCCAAATGTTTTTACCCAAATGAAAAGTGAGAGACCTCATAAACCAGAGCAAAGTGCAAATTCAAGCCACAAAGAGATACTTCCACCAGGATGGCGAAAATAGAAACGACTGACAATACAAACGGTTGTTGAAAAGACGTGTAGTGACTGAGCCAGGCGGTGACATATCGAGTTAAACACACATATCACCATGCGCAAGGACCTGGGTTCAAGCTGCAGGGGCGGGACACTTCATGAGTAGTGAGGCAGGTCTGCAAGTGTCTCTCTGGGTCTCACCCTCTTTAAAATTCTCTCTGTCTTATCGAATAAAATAGGAAAATAAAAGGGGTGGGAGGCCTCCAGGAGCAATGGGCCCCTATTGCTGGCACTGAGCCCCAGCAACAAGAGAAAAAGAGAAAGAGAGAGAGAGAGAGAGAGAGAGAGAGAGGTGTAGGGAGAACTGTCCTACATAGTTACTAGGAATATAAAGCGAAACAACCTCATAGGAATATAAAACAAGTGCTGTGTACTACTACACTTGAAATAAACATGCCCTTGACTCAGCAATGGTCCTACTCTGTATTACCTGGATGAGGGCATGTGCTAGAGACAGAGAGAGACAGAAACTAGAATCAGAGAGAAGGGTGGGACCAACACACCAGGATATTTTTTCTTTTCTTTTTTTGCCTCCAAGGTTATTGCTGGGTTTCAGTATCCGCACCAGGAATCCACTGCTCCTGGCGGCCATGTTTTTTCCCATTTTTGTTGTTCTTGTTGCTATTGTTGTCATTGTTGTTGGATAAGACAGAGAGAAATGGAGAGAGGAGGGGAAGACAGAGAGGGGCAGAGAAAGGCAGACACCTGCAGACCTGCTTCACCACTTGTGAAGAGTCTCCACTGCAGGTGGGGAGCCAGGGTCTCGAACTGGGATCGTTATGCCGGTCTTCGCAGTTTGCATCATGTGCACTTAACCCACTGCGCTACTGCCTGTAGTAAGTTCTTTAAAACTTACCTTCAGAGAGTCAGACAGTAGCACAGAGGGTTAAGCGCACCTGGGGGGAGTCGCATTACAGGCAGTGAAGCAGGTCTGCAGGTGTCTTTCTCTCCCCCTCTCTGTCTTCCCCTCCTCTCTCCATTTCTCTCTGTCCTATCTAGCAATGATGACATCAATAACAACAACAATAACTACAACAATAATAACAAATAACAAGGGCAACAAAAGGGAAAATTAAAAAATAAATATTTTTTAAAATAAAAAAAACATTTTCTTCATTGGGAGTGAGAGGTAGCTCAACTTATGGAATATACATCTTACCACACATGCAACGTGTGCTGTCTCTCTTCTCTGAGTCTCTTTCTTTATCTTCTCTCTCACTCTACAATAAAGAATAAAAAATTGGGGGCCAGGCAGGGACACACCTGGTTAAATGCACATATTACAATGCACAAGCACCCAGGTTCAAAGCTCCTTGCAGGGGGAAATCTTCACAAGCGGTGAAGCAGGGCTGTAAGTGCCTCTCTGTCTGTCTCTCTGTCTCTCTCCCCACTTCCCCTCTCAATTTCTCTCTGTCTCTATTCAATAAGAAATAAAGAAAATTTAAGGAACTGATATCACTCAGCAGTGGTATCCTGCATGAGCAAGGACTCAGCATAACATTGAAAAAACATAAATATTTAAGATTTAAGATTTAACCATCTCAGAAAAAACTATGATCACCCTTGAACATGAATGAATGTGTACCTTCATCCTTGGGTGTGGAAAATATCTTTGCCTTGTCATCTTATAGGGCTGCAGACAGACAGACACACACACACACACACACACACACACACACACACACACACACACACACCACAATCAAAGTAGATGCTCCTTCTGTAACCTGGCTCATGGTGGCTGGAGAGCAATGCTGAGGTTCAAAGCAGCGATATTGTCTAGACTCGCTCATTTCTCCTTTGTTCCTGTGTTCTGGGGCTCAGAAACCAGCCCTGAAGATCATGTGATCAGACAACCATGACCGCCCAGGGTGACCAGATACAGACAACACGGGACTTGTTTTATTTTTTCTATTTTTTTTTTACATGACTAAAGAGAAACATCAATTTGTTGTAGCACAGAACAGTTTTACAATTTTTTTTGTTTTTGTTATGTGTATTTTTTTTTTATTGACTGAATAATGATGGACAAGACACAGGACTTCTTCTTTTCTCAGAGCCCATGCCTGTACAATGGAGACAACAAGACGGGCAGCTCTGTCCCTTGTCCTAGATACTTTGCTAAGACTGAGCTGAAAGGAGACAAAAGCCAGGAACACACAATATGTGCTCAGCTAAAAAATGCCTTCCGCCCCCACACCCAGCAGGTGGCTGGGGAATGACACCAATAAAACAAGTTCTGTAGGCTGATCTGGATTTCACCCACCTGCCAAGCTAAAACAAACACCAGCAGAGGGCTCTGTGAGGCTGCAGTGGGGTGCTCAGTGCTCACCAGGCAGGGGGGGGGGGAACAGAGTCAGAAACACCACTCCCCACTGGTCCCCAATAACCAGAATAGAGAAGACATCTCCCCTTGCCCTAGGCAGGAGACTCTAACACAACCCCCCCCCCCATTTCGCACTTTCTCTGTCCTTCTCTCTCTTTTGTCCCCTCTGTCCCCCTCCAGACTTATTTACAGCCCAATGTCAGTCAGTTTCCTGCAGCAGACTCTGTGTGGGGTGTGGCATTCTTAGCCACCAGTCTGGCAGATGACGTGAGCTGCTTCTGATACAGATGCTCAAGACGCCCGTGCTGTGCTGTCTTGGAAACTGTCTCCTGTGCTAGGAGAGGGTGGGTGTGCCCTTAGTGTATTTGTCTTAAGCTGGAATATGGAAAATCATCATCCGTGTGCAAGCTCCCGCCAGATGCATACCAACACTCACTTCAGTGTGTGAGCATCCTGTCTTCAAATAACCCTTATGGACTTTAATGACCCAACAGTTCAAACCAGATTCTTCTGAGGCCTTCGGCGTCAGACTACTCCCTTGAAGAAACATCATCAGCTCACAGTTATTCCTCAGTCCTACATTGCGTTACCCTCTGTCTCTCCAAGGAGAACGGTGACTTTTCAGCACTTGAGTTCATATGACTGAGTGATCTCCAGTGAAAAAATCCTCTGAAACTCATCTCGTGTGCCTGGGGTGGGATAAAAATGTCCAGAATTCACTGTGTTCCCTGTGGCCTTCAAAATGGCGGCTTAGCTGGTCCCTTCCACTTCTGCCCCCGGGACGTCACCCACTCAACCTCAGCTGCTGCTTCTCAGCATCTCCCTCCCTCCGTCCCAACCACACTCGGGTCCCTGCTGTTCCTCCACAAAGGTCAGGGGTGGCGCTTCTCCCCCATGGTCTTGGTACTAGCTGCTTTCCTGGTCTAGAAAGTCCTGCTCCATATTCCTGCCTGCCTCAGTCCTTCATGTCCCTCAATTCCATGTTTAAACAACATGTTCCAGTGAGGGTTGCACGGAATGGTTTCCATAAAATTGCAATGGAAGGAAAGAAAGGAAGGTAAGAAGGGAGAGAGAGGGAGAGGGAGAAGGAGGGAGAGAGGGAGAGTGTTGGGTAGTTGCCATCTCCCCCTGGCTTCTTCTTATCCATATGCCTATATAGGGATTTACTGATCCAAAGGTTTGGTCTATTTACATAAATCACTTTTACATAAAGCACTCCAGGGCATTGGTGGTTCAGTTATAGGATTCTCGCCTGTTCCGCCCCCTCCTTGTCACACTCTGATTTTCACCAGTCACTTTTCTCTCCACCCTCTCTATATCACATCCTGTTTCCACCCTACTTGGAGAGTATAAAAACAGCTGCTCTTCTGATTAAAGACACTTGGAAATTGCTTTCCGGCTCCGAGAGTTCCAGAGTGTATCTCCTGCGGAAGTTGGTGCAGCACGCGTTCCTGATCCCTCTCCCACACAGCAGCCTAGATCAGCTCCAGTTGAGTTCTCTCCAACCCAGAGAGCACCGGCTCGGGAAGAAGTACCCTCAGGCTATCCCGGCAGGAGAGGGAGAGAGAGGGAGAGGGAGAGGGAGAGGGAGAGGGTGAGGGTGAGGGAGAGGGAGAGGGAGAGGGAGAGGAAGAAAGAAAAAAAGAAAGGAAGGAAGGAAGGAAGGAAGGAAGGAAGGAAGGAAGGAAGGAAGAAAGAAAGAAAGAAAGAAAGAAAGAAAGAAAGAAAGAAAGAAAGAAAGAGTGAAAGAAAATAGCAATATTTTTTTTGGGGGGGACAGGCAGTAGTGCAGTGGGTTAAGTGCAAAGCACAAGGACCAGCATAAGGATCCTGGTTTGAGACCCAGCTGCAGGGGAGTCGCTTCACAGGCGGTGAAGCAGGTCTGCAGGTGTCTGTCTTTCTCTCCCCCCTCTGTCTTCCCCTCCTCTCTCCATTTCTCTCTGTCCTATCCAATAAAATGGGGAAAATGGCAGCCAGGAGCAGTGTAGTGGGTTCACTGTGCAGGCACTGAGCCCTAGGGATAAACATGGAGGCAATAATAATAATAATGAATAGCAGCAATGTTTTTTCCCACTGTGCTTTGATCACTACTCTGATATGATTTAGTCCATGGTCTATTTTATTCCATTCTATTCTTATAACTGTATAATTTAAGTCAGGGGGTAAGGTGGGGGAATGGAGTGGGAAGTGGTGTGTGTTTGCTGGCGATCAAAACCGAGGACACAAACACACCAAGCATGTGTCTACCTCTGAGACAGAATCCCAGCCTGTTTATGACTTAATATGTTTTAAGATGGTCTTTGTGATTTATTTTAAACCTTTCAGTCCACTAGGGGGACTCTGTTTGTGTGTGTGTGTGTGTGTGTGTGTGTGTGTGTATTCATTTATTCATTCATTTGTTTATTTAGATAGAGGTAGAGAGAAATGATCGAAAGCAAGAGTGGCAGAAAGACACCTGTGGCCTTAATTCACCACTTGTGAAACTTCCCCTCTGCAAGTGGGGACTAAGGGCTTGAACCAGGGTTCTTGCACATAATAATGCATGTGCTCAGCCACACTGCCATGGCCCCAGTCTCTGTGATCGTGATATTAAATTTAGTATTTTAATCAGAGAAACCAGAGCACTACTGTCACATGAGGCGTTGGGAGTCAGATCCAGGGACTCAACTAGCATGCCACACACTCTCTCACTGACACTCCCTTCTGGTTTGTCTTCCATGTGCTCTGGAATGTAAACTCTAGGACACTTTGGTTTACTTCTAGGTTTCCAATGCAAAACACACAGTAGGTACAAAATAAATACTTCTGGAACGTTTACTCCTGGCTCACCTTTCCTCTCTGAAGATGTTTTTGTGTGAACAAATGGGTGACTTCACTGGTGGATCTTTCCAAATCTGGAAAGAGATCACTCTTTTGTGGACAAAGCAATGTCACCCCCACTTAAGTGTGGATAGATAGCGCTGAGCACAAGGACCAGCGCAAGAAGCCTGGCTTGAGCCCTGGGCTCCCCACCTGCAGGGGAGATGCTTCACCGGTGGTGAAGCAGGTCTACAAGTCTCTCTCTCTCTCTTTCTCTTCCTCCCTCTCTCTCTCTCTCTCCCTCTGTATCTCCCTCTCCTCTCTCAGTCCCTGTCCTACTCAATTTTAAAAAAAGGAAAAAATGGTCATCAAGAATGGTAGAGTCATGGCACCGGCACCAAGCGTAAACTCTGGAAGCAATAAAAATTAGACCCCTGTCTACTAGCTTTCGTTCTGCTCACCCACCCCACACTGTTCTTTACTGGTAACTCCCATTCCTCTACTCTGCAAGAAGCATGGAGTTTCTCTCTTTGCTGCTGTCCATGGCATTAGCCCAATTATCTTGAGCAAGATCTGTTTTGTTTTTCTTTATAGAAAAGGCCAGAGAGAAAATATTTTAGGGTTTGCCAGCCATAATATCTTTGTCTATTTCACTCTGCCTTGTTGTGTAAAAGCTTCCCTAGGTAGTGTAGCATGTAAACACATAAGCATGGTGTGGTTCAAAGAAGAGATTCATTTATAAAATGGGCCAGGGGATTGGATCTGGAGGCCATAACACCTGACTTCTCATCTAGAGAACTGCTTGGCACATGGTGAGTGCTGAACAGTCATTTTCTGAGTGTATGATTAATAATGTATGAATAATTTCTGTAGTGTCAAACATGGATATTAAGACAGGCATCAGCTTGTGGGCATTACAGACCTTGGCTCTGCTGAGGACCTGCCTTCAGGAAGAAAGGGAGGAAGTGTTCCTATTTCAACACACTCAGCATGTTGAGAAGGCTACGGGCTTCATTATGCAATTCTTGCAAACATCAGAGCTACTCTGAAAAATGAAAGGATATGACCACGGGATTTACTTAAGCCATGGGGCTAGGAGAGTCAGACTTGGAACCAAATTCCACTCCTGTCATTCAACAGCTATGGAGACTTTGCTCAAATGATTCATTTTCTCCCTATCTCAGATAAAGAGCGATCCAAATATATTAAAGAAGACCCACGGGACCAGGTGGCGGCACACCTGGTTAAGTGCACGCATTGCAGTGCTCAGGGACCCAGGTTCAAGCCTCTGGTCCTCATCAGCAGGGGGAAAGCTTCACACCTGATGAAGTAGGGCTGTGGGTGCTCTGACTCTTCCCTTCTCTATCTCCTTCTCCCTTTTAAATTCTCTCTGTCTCTGTCCAATAACAAATAAAGTTTCTTAAAAAAAAAGAAAGAAAGAAAGACCAGACGCTCAGTGGCGGTGCACCCCACTGAGCGTCTGTGTTACTGTGCTCAAGGACCTAGGTTCAAGCCCCCACCTGCAAGGGAGAAGCCATGCTGAAGGAATGGTGTGGACAGGCTTCTGGTGTGTCTCTGTATCTCTCCTTCTCTATCTCCTCCACCCCTTTCAATCTGTCTCTGTCCTATCAAGTAATAAATAAATAAACACCTTATTGCCCCCAATGTTTTCTTTAGAAAATTAAGTGAGCTAATTAATATGTGTAGGTGTATGTATGCCCATCTGATTAGCTGATCTAGAGTAAGGGCTTGAAATATGGCTCCAATTACTACCCTGTGATCATGATTTGATGAGGTCCTTGAAGGACGGAGTGGGCTGAGTGTGATGGAATGATGGTGTGGTGAGTCGGGAGGGGAAAGAAAGCACAGGACCTGCCCAGATGGTGAAGCCATTCACTGCTTGTTAGACAGCCCGGAGTCAGAATCGTCTCCAAGTCATCATTTGCTTTGTTAACCCATAGTGAACACCAATCACTAAGGAATACACCTTTTCCTAAGAGGGAATGAAACACACATTGGCCAGGATGGCCTGCACATTCTGGAAGGTGCTTCTAATCCAGAGAAACAAGTTAAATCACACCTGAGGAAAAGGCCCAACTGTGTAGATTGTGGAAAGTGAGCTGGGGCCTGCCTCCCTGGCAGAGTCTTGATCTGGTTAATGGGGCCCAGGCTCGCCGCAGTCAGAGTGCACAGAAGGGACTGCAGTGCTCAAAGGGCCTTCCTTGGTTGATGCTGGTTTCTGGTACCTAGAGGTGTGCCCGGAAGTCTCCATCCAGATCAAGACCTAATAGAAGTATGGGAGAGGGGAGGCACTCAATAGCAAAAAGCAAGAGCAGTGTCTGGCGCCACAGAATGCAGGACAAAGCAGAGTAGTTACCCATCTCACTCAACATATCTTTCCAAACTCATGGTAGCTCTCCCTGTACCTTTTTGCTAACTCATCAAGCACTCTGATTCTAGATCATTCGTTGCATTATATCCTAAAACTTTTCAGCCACCAGGTTCCAGACGCTACCATGAGGTCAACCCAACTTCCTTGGGCAGAGGACTCCACCTCAATGTGTCCTGGAGCCCCACTTCCCCAGAGCCCTGCCCCACTAAGGAAAGAGAGAGACAGGCTGGGAGTATGGATCCACCTGTCAACGCCCATGTTCTGCAGAGAAGCAATTACAGAAGCCAAATCTTCCACCTTCTGTATCCCCTAATGATCCTGGGTCCATGCTCCCAGAGGGATAAAGAATAGGAGATATCAGGGGAGGGGATGGGATGCAGAGTTCTGGTGGTGGGAATTATGTGGAAATGTACCCCTCTTATCCTATGGTCTTGTTAGTGTTTCAATTTTATAAATTTAAAAAAATAATAATAAAGCCCAGAGTAAGGAGACATTTGATCTCACAGTAATAACACCCTGTGTTTATGCAGTCCTTCATCCTAAGATTTCTGACAAAGCATTCTGTATGTCTAAGATGAAGCAGGGACGTTCACAGATGATCACCGTCTACTCTCAACAATCAATGACCTCCAGGAGGTACTAAGGCTTTAGAGAAACTACGTGGTGTACTCACAACCAAGAAACTTAAGGGAATTCCTAGAAGATACCCGTGGCATCCGCAATAATTCATCTCACCAGAAACCAGGAGTGAATAATACACATGGGGCCAAAAACTGTCATTTACTGACAGCCTTTGCTGGCCTGCTTGTTTTCTAAGTGTTAGGCCCAGGATGTGGACACAAACAAGCTCATCTCCAATCCGGTTACTGCGATCTGTTCAGACATAAAATGTTATCTTATTTCCCTCAGGTTGGTTTCCTCGTCTGCTGACTAGGGCTATTTCTAGTTCTTCACATGACTGTGAGGATGAAGAGTCTTCTGCATCGTAAGAGGCCCTCAGTACAGCACTGGTGTTACAACCTTTTTTTTTTTTTTTTTGCTACAGAGAACTTTATTTATTTAAAGACAGAGAGGGGAGTGGGGGCTGGCACAACCTTTTTTTTTTTTTTAAGAATTACTTATTATTTTTTGAGGTGTGTGTGTGTGTGTGTGTGTGTGTGTGTGTGTGTGTGTGTGTGTAGGGGGCAGGAACACAGCACTGTTCCATCATCTGTAGTTCCAGGATCAAACTCAGGATCTCACACTTCCAAGTTCTTTGCTCAACCCATTGAGTCAACTCTCCAGTTGTGCAGATCTGCATCTCTGGCCCACGCAGCCCACCTGGTCCTTTATAAATCTTTTCTCATTCCTATTTCAAAATGACTGGCTCCTTCCACCATTTTGCAGATCAAGACAGTAAATACTTGAGTCACCAGGTTCAGGCTTTGTGGAAATGAATTCTTTAGTGATCGATCACAGAAATTCTACAGCCAAGAAGTGGTCTATATAGAAGATAACTTTACACAGAAGAAAAACCATTTAGGAGGTCGGGCAGTGGCACACCTGGTTAAACGCACACAGTACTAAGCACAAGGACCCACACAAGGATCCAGGTTCAATCCCCTACTCCCCAGCTGCCAGGGGAATGTTTCATCAACAGTGAAGCAGGTCTGTAGGTGACTCTTTCCCTTCCCCTCTCTGTCTTCCCCACTTCTTTCAATTTCTCTCTGTCCTATCCAACAAAATGGGAAGAATGACTGTCAGGAGCAGTGGATTCTTAGTGAAGGCACTGTGCCCAATAATAACCCTGGATTTAAAATGAAAGGAAGGAAGGAAGACAATGACTTCTTTTTTTTTTTTTTGGTTTCTTTTTTTTTTTTATTTCATTTCTTCTTTTTTTATTTCTTTGTTGGGGAATTCATGTTTTACATTCAACAGTAAATACAATAGTTTGCATATTTATAAAATTTCCCAGTTTTCCATATAATAATACAACCCCCACTAGGACCTATGCTATCTTTTTCTGGACCTGTATTCTCACCCACCCACCCACCCCAGAGTCTTTTACTTTGGTGCAATACACCAACTCCAGTTCAGGTTCTACTTGTGTTTTCTCTTCTGATCTTGTTTTTCAGCTTCTACAAGACAATAATTTCTTATTCACCAGAGGGAAGAGCTTCTTCATTTGCTTTTCAGATTTGTCCAGTCCTGTGCCTTTCCGGTGTTAAAACCTAGATACCAAGACACCGGGGACATGCCAAGATGTGAGGAGTGCTGTGGCCGGCAGGACTCTAAGACCCCCTCCCACAGTCCTTGGTGTCTGTGCCTCAGCTGGCACAGAAGCGTCAGGAAGTTGGAGGTATGTTTTTTTTTTTTCAGAGCTGATCAATTTCAAAGAAAATGAAATTGGAGAAGATGGAAGAAAAGATTAGTGTGTGTGTGTGTGTATTATCAGATACCCATAATAACCTGCTGTGTACTCCCAATAGACCCAGAGATTTTAAGTTATTTAGAGATAATTTGGGAAGAAAGAGGATGTCATTTGTGCAGGGAGGAAGGAATGCACCCCTCTCCTGGAAGCATCTGAAAAGTCATAAAGTTTAGTTTTTCTCCAAGACTATTTCTTTGGAATGGATGAGGGTGTTGCCAAGGAGAACAGACTATGGAGTTAGGCTGGATAGATTCAAATACCTGCTCCACACCATAAAACAATGTATCATATGTATAATTATGCTATCAGATATTCAATTATATTAAATATAATGATATGTATACTAACTTACTAAATATAGTCATACACCATCTTTGGGATCCCCCTGTAATTTGTTTACAACAGGAAGCTGATACATTTAGATTACACCTTAGTATTAATGACTAAGCATATTATAACTAATTAACAGCACACATTGTAAAGATAGCTGTGGGGCGATAGACTGTGTACACACAGTATAGAATAAATCCCAGATATCTGAAAGCCAACACTGACATGAGACCCGGTGAGGAGACACACTAAAGAAAGGGAAGCAAAAAAAAAAAGTTTCCTTCAGAAAACTTGGTGAATAGATTCATTCAGATAACTTGGATAAGTATTTCTGACAATCTATTCAATCCATTCCAGCCTTCATTTTACAGTAAAATAACTCTACTTTCCCACAAGGGTGTTGGAGAGTTCTTCTCTAAAGTAGAGTTTTTCTCTAACTTTTAGAAGAGAAAGGAGAGAGGGAGAGGCAGACTCAGAGAGATGAAGAAATACCAGAGCACGCCTTCTCCATACTTCCTCAGGGCTATGCATGGTGCTCTCAGGTGATGATGGGACTGGAACCTAGGGCCTCACATATATCAAGGCATGTACTCTACCAGGTGAGCTATCTGCCAGTCCCCTATATAGGTATTTTCTTAATATGAGATAGTATATGTAAACTATAACAAAGTCATACAACAGTAGAAGCTAATGCAAGTGATCCTCTGACCAACATATTTGGTGTAAACGATGGTCAAGTATCCAAGAGAATGGCTACATCGTAGGCAGAGCTCTCAGTGAGGAGGAGAGGCCTTGGGAGAGTGTAGAAGAACTCAGTCCGTGAAGCATTTGACACTGGCCCGCAGATTAGGTTGCTGTGGACTGTCCACTGTCTCCCTTGACTGATCCTTAGTACACATTGAAAGACAGCT
Source organism: Erinaceus europaeus (assembly GCF_950295315.1). Classification (NCBI taxonomy): domain Eukaryota; kingdom Metazoa; phylum Chordata; class Mammalia; order Eulipotyphla; family Erinaceidae; genus Erinaceus; species Erinaceus europaeus. The sequence continues at coordinate 203,183,388 of NC_080162.1, read as the reverse complement.
TGTGGGTGATTTCTCTACTTACAGTTGTAAGGAATAAGAAAGTATTGGCAGATAATACCATGATGCCAACTTGACTTCCCTGGGCAGAATTATTACCTTGTAGAAACTGAAAAACAAGATCAGAAGAGAAAACACAAGTAGAACTTGAACTGGAGTTGGTGTATTGCACCAAAGTAAAAGACTCTGGGGTGGGTGGGTGGGGGGAGAGTGCAGGTCCAAAAAAAGATGGCAGAAGTCCTAGTGGGGGAGGTATTGTTATATGGAAATCTGGGAAATTTTATGAATATACAAACTATTGTATTTACTGTTGAATGTAAAACATGAATTCCCCAACAAAGAAATAAAGAAGAAGAAATGAAATAAAAATAAAAGAAAAAGAAGAAGAAGGAGGAGGAGGAGGAAGAGGAGAAAAAGAAGAAGGAGGAGGAGGAGGAGGAGGAGGAGAAGGAGGAGGAGGAGGAGGAGGAGGAGGAGGAGGAGAAGGAGAAGGAGAAGGAGAAGGAGAAGGAGAAGGAGAAGGAGAAATTATTTATTCTTGGTCATTTACTTCTACTACCCTCCAGTCAAAGTTACAATGATCTTGTGCAAGGCTCAAGTGCTAGTATTTATCAGTGAACAAAACAGAAGAAGTCTATAAGTATCTTCCCAGAAAATATATCATTATCATAGTTGACTTTGGTAATACATAAAAATCTCACAGTATAAAGCCTGCCTTAAGGTAAATATTCAATAAATGCCACATTTAAGCTAGGGGAGAGAGCACCCGGCTATGTGATCTAGTTAGGATTGAAAAGAACAACAGAAATTATGGTCACTGGAAGGAACTTTGCAGAGTAACGTGTGTACTCAACCAGATGTGCCACCACCCAGCTAGAAAGGAACGTTTAAAAGGTGAACAAATGTGAGAAAACAAAGGTCTTTCTGAATTCTAGAGTTTAATGCTTGCGGCTGAGTTCTTACAGCCAAGGCAAAGAGAAAAACAGCGTCGGTGACAGGTAACAAGAACCACAGTGTCTCAGCTGGGGAGTCCCACGTTCACCCTCTGGTACTGCATATGCCAATGATGTGCTGACATCTGCTTTCTTCCCTCAAATAAATAAATAAACAAATAATTTTTTTTTTTTTGCCTCCAGGGTTATCAATGAGGTTTGGTGCCTTCATCACAAATCCACTGCTCCTGTTAGCCATCTTTTTTTCCCCCATTGTTATTATAGTTGTTATTGTTGGATAGGATGGAAAGAAATTGAAAAAAGAGAATACAGAGAGGGGGAGAGAGAGATAAGACACCTGCAGACTTGTCACCTTCTGACAGTTGAGCCCAGCTGTCTCCCTCCCAAGTCGCTTGTTATTTCTATGCTCGAAATTCAAATAACTAAATAAATCAACTGCCAAAGACACACATCAAACTCAGTTTATTTTATCTGGGGGTGGCCTAAGGGGTTAAAATCCCATTTTACCAAATCACTACTCAAAACCTCTTTACCCAACTTGGCTGAATAGGGTCCCCTGTCCCATGTGGCAAAAGGCCTAGTTGTCACCAACCTCAGCACTCCGTTTTAATGCACTATGAGCTGGAAGGGAGCTAGCTGAGAACAAAGGCCTAGTTTAATCTCAAACCTCTTCCTCACCTGTCTGGATGACCAGGACAAGCTGTTGAATATTCCCAAGGCCTGGATGCACCCTCTACTAAAACACAGTCAGAATTCAGAATGTTCTTAACTCCTCACCTAATTTCAGTGATAAGGTGGCATGTGGGGAGATAGCACAGTGCTTAGACTCTGATGCCTGAGACACAGAGGTCCTGGGTTCAATTCTTGGCAGCATTGCAAGTCAGACATGAAGGGAAACTGACTACCCCAAACTCATAAGTCATGTTGAGGAAATAAAAATGCAGCACAACCAATGGTCACAGCCCAGCCTGGAATCATCTGTCTGCCCTTCATCAATATCATAGCAAAGGGACATCATATTCAACAGTCTTCTGTATATACCCCATTGAGTCAGAGCAGAAATCAAGTAAAAATGTTAAAAGTGTAGAAAGATGTTAATGAGGGGCCGGGTGGTGGCGCACCTGGTTAAGCGCTCCTGTTATAGTGCGCAAAGACCCAGGTTCAAGCCCCCGGTCCCCACCTGTATGGGAGAAGCTTCATGAGTGGTGAAGCAGTGTTGCAGGGGTCTCTCTATCACCCCCTTCTCTCTCAATTTCTGGCTGTCTCTATCTAATAAATAAAAATCTTAAAAAAAGAAAGATGTTAATGAAATGCCCTGCTGTCTGTAAGCAACCCCATTGATATGTTTTTTCAAAAAGACTATCGGTTGATAACTTGAGACAGTCTTTCAGTAAATTTTGCTAATGTAGTAGTGACGATGGGTGACCCAAGGAACTTTGACTTGCAATACTTACCTGGAAGAGATACCTTTTCACTTAATAGTAAGAAAAACTGTTTAAAAAGCTGGTTCCCCTACAAATCAACTAAAAAAAAGTAGTGGAATCCCTTTTACTTTCTCTGGGATGGAATGTGAAGGGATCACATTAAATGAAATAAACTGGAAAGAGAATGAAAGATACCTGATGACCTAACTCATTAGTGGAACTTAAGAAACCAAGTAAGGGGGGAGGGGTCCAGTGGTAGCACAGCAGGTTAAGCACAGGAAGCACAAGGCTCAAGGACTGGCATAAGGATCCTGGTTCGAGCCCCCAGCTCCCCACCTGCAGGGGAGTCACTTCACAGGCGGTGAAGCAGGTCTGCAGGTGTCTATCTTTCTCTCCCTCTCTCTGTCTCCCCTCTTCTCTCCATTTCTCTCTGTCCTATCCAACAACAATGCCATCAGTAACAACAAGAATAATAACTATAACAACAATAAAACAACAAGGGAAAAAATTTTAAAAATAAAAGAAACCAAGTAAGAAAGGAATCACACAGGATGAAACTAGCTGTGGTTTATTACAATAGAGACTTGAAAGGGGGTGGTAAGACTGGTGGTGGGAACTGTATGAAGTGTACCCCTCTTATCCTATAGTCTTGTCAATATGTTTTTTATAAACAAAATTTTTAAAAAGTTGGGAAAGCATTGGAGGCCTAGCACAAGATGGTAGAGGAAGGCTACTTAAGTTGGTGATGGGAGTCGTATTCAGACAACGATCACAGGAAGATAAGAAATTGTACCCATGTGACCACACTATCTCCAAAAACATTATTACCCATAATAAAGTGATTTGGGGGAAAAAATGGAACTCCCGCCAAAGAACCTCCCCAAAGTTAAACAACTTATTCAAGAGTTTACAGAAGACACAAAAATATCACATCACTCTAGTTTCAAAAATCTGTTGTCCTTGTATTCAGCTAAATGCCAACTAAATATAAAGCTGTCATCTACCCATCTATGGACTTTTCTACCTGCCTACTCATCTATCATCTGTCATCATCCACTCATTCATCCATCCATAAGATCCTAGGATTACTTACAGAAAAGTATATTTCCTTTGAAAAAGAAGACAAACTTTAAAATAAAAGATATAGGTAAGACTTCCAGAGGCAGGGCTACAGAGCAACAGCAACTGTGTTTCTCTCCTCTCCTCTCCTGGGTCAACTAGGAATACCAAAGGGAACCACCTGGAACCACAACAAGGCAGGACTAGAACAACTTCAGGAACCCACCAAAGCACCGGTGAGTGCAAACACGTGTGGCTCATGGACAGAGAGGAGCCTAAAGAGAGAATGAGCAGCTGGTAACAGTCCCACAGTTTACCAGTTGAGGCACCACCTCCAGTCTGCTTTACCAACAAAAAGACTGCTGAAGGGAGGAGAGGACTCCCCTAAGACTCACCAGGTGCAACTGTGAGTCCCCATTGCGACTGCCCTCAGAGGCTGGAGCAGCAGGGAGGAGGAGGCCTTGTGCTGACATCTGGGAACAGAGAACTGACCAGGAAATTCAGGAGAAGAGCTACACCTCGGTGACCTAGCAGTGGGAGCCTTCCCACATTGTTCTCTTGAAGAGAACATGGTGGCTAATTGCCTCACAACCTACAGACTACAAACGGGACTTGTTAAGAAACTCAAAGGGCCCAGTAGTGCTGCTGGGCTTGGCAGAGAAGCTGAATTGAGCCCAGAGCTTTGGATCCTTGGAGTGTGAGAGTCTCTTTGCATAACAACTGTGCTATCTCTGCCCCCACCCTGCTTTATCTCTTGGTCAGGAATGAGGGATTAAGCTAAGAAGCCTACTTATAGTTTAAAATCCCTGAGGCATGCATAGCCTACAGGGAAGAAAAAGAACAAAAGAGGCTTTTAACAGCCTCCTTTCTCCAACTCAGGGATAGAAATAATATTGAAACAACTGTCAATTTCCGCAACTGTGAACCCTTTAATACCTTACTTAGACACAAGTCAGTCCAGGCAGAAGTGATCAGTAATTTGAAAAGTACTGAGAGAGGGACCTCATAACATACTATATAGAATGGTTAAATCAACAAGAAGAAATATTGGAGAAATGAACCAGGACAAGAGTTCAGCTAAAAGCCCCCCAAAGGATGAATCACAAAATAGTGAGGTCAACATTCAAACGCTTGTCAAGCAAACAGTCACAGGAGTGAGTAAAGAGTATGAAAGAATTGTCATCAGAAATACAGAAACACAGGAGACTCTGGAAGAAAACATTAATTATCTCAAGGTTACTAGAGAGCTGAAAGCTGAAATAGCTGAGTTAAGAACACAACTAGCTGAACAAGCTAAAATAGTATCAGAACAGGGTAACAAAATAGATGAACTCCAGAAAACAGTAGAGGGGAGAGAGAATAGAATAAATGAGGCTGAAGTCAGAACTAGCGAGATGGAAGACAAATTAGAGACAACTAAAAAAGAAATAAGAGATCTCAAAAAGAGAATAAGAGATACTAAAAACAACAGAGACCCATGGAATGACTTCAAAAGAAATAATACATGCATTATTGGCTTATCAGAGGAAGAAAGAAAAGGAGGGGAAGAAAGCATTCTTCAGGATATAATAGCTAAGAACTTATCTAGTATAAACATCATAAAAGGCATAAAGGTTCAAGAAGCCCAGAGGATCCCAAACAGAATTAACCCAGAATATTGAACAAAATTCTAGCCAACAGGATACAGCATTATATTAAAAATACTGTTCATAATGACTAAGTAGGTGTTTATCCGAGGCATGCAAGGTTGGTTTAATATACGTAAATCAATCAATGTGATCCACCACATCAATAAAAGCAAGACCAAAAACCACATGGTCATATACATAGATGCAGAGAAAGCCTCTGACAAAATACAACATCCCTTTATGATCAAAATGCTACAAAAAATGAGAACAGATGGAAAATTCCTCAAGGTAGTAGAGTCTATATATAGCAAACCTACAGCCAACATCATACTCAATGGTGAAAAACTGGAAGCATTTCCCTCAGATAAGGTACTAGACAGGGCTGCCCACTATCACCATTACTATTCAACATAGTGTTGGAAATTCTTGTCATAGAAATCAAGCAGGAGCAAGGAATTAAAGGGATACAGGTTGGAAGAGAAGAAGTTAAACACTATCTATTTGCAGATGACATGATAGTATACATAGAAAAACCTAAGGACTCCAGCAAGAAGCTTTTAAAATCATCAGGCAATACAGTACGGTGTCAGGCTACAAAATGAACATTCAAAAGTCAGTGGCATTCCTCTATGCAAACACTAAATTAGAAGAAGATGAAATCCAGAAATCAATTCTCTTTACTATAGCAACAAAAACAATAAAGTATCCAGGAATAAACCTAACCAAAGAAGTGAAAGACTTGTATACTGAAAATTATGAGTCAATAATCAAGGAAATAGAAAAAGAAACAAAGAAGTGGAAAGATATTCCATGTTCATGGGTTGGAAGTATTAACATCATCAAAATGAATATACTACCCACAGCCACACAGAAATCTAATGCTATCCCCATCAAGATCCAAACCACATTTCTTAGGAGACTAGAACAAATGCTACAAATATTTATCTGGATCCATAAAAGACCTATAATTGCCAAAACAATCTTGAGAAGAAAGAACATAACTGGAGGCATCACAATCTCAGATCTCTAATTGTATTATAGGGCCATTGTAATCAAAACTGCTTGGTCCTAGAACATGAATATATTCACTTTCCAGTGAAGTAGAATTGAGAACCTAGAAGTAAGCCCCCACACCTATGGAGATCTAATCATTGACAAAGGCCCCAGACTATTAAATGGGGAGAGCAGAGTCTCTTTAACAAATGGTGCTGGAAAAAATGGGTTGAAACATGCAGAAGAATGAAACTGAACAACTATATTTCACCAAAAAAAGAGTAAATTCCAAGCAGATCAAGGATTTGGATGTTAAACCAGAAACTATCAGATACCTAGAGGAAAATAATGGGAGAACTCTTTTCTGCATAAATTTTAAAGACATCTTCAATGAAATGAATCCAATTACAAAGAAGACTATGGCAAATATCAAATTAAAAAGCTTCTGCACAGCAAAAGAAACCAATACCCAAAGAGTACCCTCACAGAATGGGAGAAGATCTTTACATGCCATACATCAAAGAGACTTTCATGCCTGAGGCTTTCAAGTCCCAGGTTCAATCCCCCACACCACCATAAGCCAGAGTTGAGCAGTGCTCTGGTTAAAATAAATAAATAAATAAATAAATAAATAAAATCTTTTTTAAAATAGCGCAAGCTAAGTGGAGAGATACAGAGAAAGAGGAAGTGACTGGGGGATATTAGATATCAGGCTCAGGCAAAAATTACTAAAGTCGTGGTCCCGGGAGGTGGCATAGTAGATAGAGCACTGGACTCTCAAGCATGGAGTCCTGAGTTCAATCCCCGGCTGCACATGTACCAGAGTGATGTCTGGTTCTTTCTCTCTCTCCTATCTTTCTCATGAATCAATAAATAAATTCTTTTAAAAAATTACTAAAGCCATGGGCCTCTTGGAACATACCTACAATAGATTTCCTAGCTTCTTCCTACATGAAGACCCCCTAGTTTCATCTGCTCTGTTTCTACCTTTGGGTTCCTGTTTACTACTGCATTTCAGCTGTCAAGTTGCAGATGCTCTCATGAAGCCATCCTGATGTCGCTGGGCAGACAACCTCACCAGTGTGTCCCAAGTCTCACATCTCCAGTTCCCTGTCCTACCAGGTAAAGGAAGCATGCTGGGGGTTTCCACCTGCCAGCACCCACGTCCAGCGGAGAAACAATCACAGAAGCCAGGCTGCCCACCTTCTGCTCCTCATAAAGAATTTTGGTCCATATTCCCAGAGGGATAAAAAAATAAGGAAGCTTCTGGGCCGGGTGGTAGCACAGTGGGTTAAGCGTACATGGCACAAAGCTCAAGGATCCTGGTTCGAGCCCCCAGCTCCCCATCTGCAGAGGGGAAGCTTATGAAGCGGTGAAGCAGATCTGCAGGTGTCTATCTTTCTCTCACCCTCTCTGTCTTCTCCTCCTCTATCCTATTCAACAGCAATGACAACAATAATAATAGCAACCATTCTTCTTCTTCTAGCATTTGCCCTTCTTCCGTAGCCAGTCAACAGCATCATGTTGAGCCTGATGCAAAGCCTCGAGACCTTTGAATCTGGAGAGGTGGCAGTCGTTGACTATGTGGGTCATAGTCTGTTTGGAGCCGCAGGGGCAGTTCGGGTCATCTCTGGCTCCCCAGCGATGGAACATAGCGGCGCACCAGCCATGGCCTGTTCGATAGCGATTGAGGAGGGCCCAATCATAAACAGCAAGGGCAACAAAAGGGAAAAAATAATAATAATGAACCTTCTAATGGAGGGGATGGAACATGGAACTTTAGTGGTGGGAATTATATGAAATTGTACCACTGTTATCTTACAAACTTGTTCATCATGACTAGATCAATAACAATATTTTTTACATTTTTATGTATAAATAATATTTTTAAAAAATATATGGGGGTGGGAGTTAGAAGAAAAAAGGAAGGAGGAGAGACTGCAAAGCAGAAGGACAGAAGGATGAGGGAAAGAAATTGCACTGCATGACTGACAGATACAGTGGGTGTTCTCAGAACCCCAGGTGAGGGTAGCATGTAACCCAGAGGGACCAACGTAGAACATTCTGGCATCTTCCCAGGAGGGTGAAGTGTCAGGCTGCACTGTGAACCCTTACGCCCGCCGCCACACCACTTCTGACTATAGAACTAACCGCAGTGCCCCACACACCTGAAGACAGAGTCACTGCAGCTATGTGTCAAGTTCTCTTAAACTGGACGCTTTTAGAAGTTTGTCAAGGGGTAGAGCAGGCAGTACTGCAGTGGGTTAAGCGCATGTGGCGTGAAGCACAAGGACAGGCGCAAGGATCCCGGTTCGAGCCCTCGGCTCCCTGTCTGCAGGGGGGTCGCTTCACAGGCGGTGAAGCAGGTCTGCAGGTGTCTATCTTTCTCTCCCTCTCCCTGAATTCTCCCTCCTTTCAATTTCTTTCTATCCTATCCAACAAGAACAGCAACAGCAGTAACAACAACAAGGGCACCAAAAAAAAAAATTCAAAAAATGGCCTTGAGGAGCAATGGATTTGTAGTGCAGGCATCGAGCACCAGCAATAACCCTAGAGGCAACAAAAAAAAGTTTGTCAGTGAAACTGAAAGCTTTACTGACCCCGGTCCACATTATGGGAGGGTCCGCAAAGATGCTGAGCACATACCAGTGACACAATATGCAGCAGAGGTCCGTATCTGTCATCTTAAATTATGACTCTGTGTAGGAGAATCAGCTTGATTAGCATTGTTATAATACCGTCATTTAATGAGTTCTGTGTGTCCACCGAGCAACCTTTTAAGGAGGGCATATCCATCCACCCTCCTTAAGCAGAACAAATCCACTGTTCCTGGTGGCTATTTGGAGATAGAGAAGGAGAGAGAAAAACACCTGCAGACCTGCTTCACTGTTTGTGAAGCATTCTCCCTGTAGGTGGAGGGGAACCAGGGGCTTGAACCTGGATCCTCAAGTGGGTTCTTGCTCCTAGTACTATGTGAGCTTCACTGGGTGCACCACTTCCCAGACCCCGAGGAATCATTTTATATTGGAAATCCACAGGGCAATGAAAATGGAGGTAGTCTGGGAGGTGGTGCAGGGATAAAGCATTAGAATCTCAAGCATGATGTCCTGAGTTCATTCCTCAGCAGCTCATGTTCCTGAGTGATGTCTGCTTCTCTCTCCTCTGATGTTTCTCATTAATAAATAAGTAAATAATGAAAAACGGAAATGAAAAGGGTTTTAAAATGGCTCAAAAGCAGTCCCACTCTGACTCATTAACCCTTTCCACTGTTTTAAATACAGATACCTCCTCAACTATGACTATCTGGCCCTGAGGCCACAAGGCTGGAAGGACTTTACAGGCAACCCCAGAATCACCATCACAAGATACTCTCCCCCAGGCTCCCCACCTGCAGGGGAGTCACTTCCCAGGCGGTGAAGCAGGTCTGCAGGTGTCTGTCTTTCTCTCCCCCACTCTGTCTTCCCCTCCTCAGGTAAAAAGGATGTCTCTATTGATCTGTTTGCCCATCTCTTATTGACTGTTAACCTTGTGTCCTGTCCTGTGCTCAGAGCAGGGTGGACTCTGAAAAACACAGGGCACTTGGGATGTCACACAGCATGAGGCTGCATGGAGGAAGAAGCAACCAGAAAGATGGACTTAGGACCTTTTTTCAGGTGGTATTCATCTTTGGACAGTCCTTGGAGTAGCCACTGAGGACACCATGGAAACTAGCTCAGGCAGGAGGGAGAAAGGGCAAGGCCACTGACTTGACAGTGGGACGTACGTGGAGCGGGGCCTGCAGAGGCAGCCGATGGGGAAACCAAGCAGTGTGGAGACCTTGTGGTGGGGGAACACGAGCTGGGTGGTGGGGAAAGGATTCTGGTCTTCCTCTGGTCCTCCCCATCCACCAGCTGCTCAAAGCTCTCCCTCTCTCCCTCTCTCCCTTCCTCTCTCCCTCTCTCTCTCTCTCTCTCTCTCTTTCTCTTTCTCTCTCTCTCTCTACTTGTCCTCACATCCAGTCCAGCAGCAAGCCTTGTCAATTCCACTTGAAAACACAGCCCATATGGATCCCGTATGGATGGTGGGCCAGAGCGTGGGCCTGGGAGCCAGATTTTTCTAGATTCACATCCTGGCACCAAGCACTTCTCAGCTTGGTGTCCCTGAGCAAGTGATTTATCTAAGCTTCTGTTCCCTCACCTGTGAATTGAGATCCAATCAAATAAGTTGAGAATCTTACCGGAGTCACTACAGAACAGGTAGTGCACAACTAATATTAGTCATTACTACAATGACCCGTTGTCCTCAGTCTAACCTCCATCACCTTTCCTCTGGAACCACAAAGATGATTTCTTTTCTTTTGCTTTTTTAAATTTGTTTGACAGGACACAGAGAAACGAGAGGGGAGGGGAAATAGAGAGGGGCAGAGAAAGATTCCGTTTTTGCTGCTCATCAAATGTCCCCCCTGCAGGTGGGGTTTGGAGGCTCAAACCGAGGTCCCTGAGCATGGTCATATGTGCGCTTAGCCAGGTGTGCCACTGGCCCAGCCCTCAAGGGGCTTTGAGGTGATATTTCAGCTTCTATTTTTGACCCATTTCAACCCATTCTTCACAACCCTCTCTTCACACAAATGTCAGCCCTCAGAAAAACAGATGGGGGTGGGGGGACAGGTGGTGGTACACCTGGTTAAGCACTCACATTACAGTGCACAAGGACCCAGGCTCAAGCCCTTGGTCCCCACCTGCAGGGGGAAAGCTTCACGAGTGGTGAAGCAGGGATGCAGGTGTCTCTTTGACTCTTTCCCTCTCTATCTCCCTTTTCTCTCAATTTCTATCTCTATCCAATAATAAATAAATAAAAATGCTTATTTTTGTGAGGGTTAGGGTTAGGGTTAGAAAAACATTAATAGCATATATAAGAAAAATTTAATAATAAAAAAATGCTTATTTTTAAAAAAAGAAAGGAACCCAAAAGGAATGAGAAGGCAGTTCCCCCAGTGGGAACTAGAGAAATCCCTTATTTCTGCTTCACTTGGAATATAACTCCAAGGTTTCCCCCATTGCTGCCATGCCTCCCAAACTCATGTCACATCACGCGGCCTTGTCAGTCATCTGGTACCAGACCCTTTAATGAGGTCTCCTAACTCATCAAGCCTCTCCTGCCTCAGGCCTTTTGCCCTTAACTGTTTTCACTAGCCACAAGGATAACTGGCTCCCAGACTAATATTTGGCCCCTTTCTGAGCGTCTTATCTGAAAAGCTATTCATTCCAGCAATTATGATTTTATTCTTCTTATTACATCTTACATTTGTCAAATGAATACTTTGCCTCCCTTCTCTAGATTTATCCCCTTGGAAAAACATTATCTTGTCTGGTGCTGAATTTATTTATTTATCTCTTTCTTCCCTCCCTCCCTCCATCCTTGCTATTTAATATATATACTTTATTTGTGAGAAAGACAGGAGAAAAGACAAAGAACCAGACAGGAAACTCACTGTGCTTGAACATGACGACACTGAATTCTGGTTTCTGTCCCTCCCACTTTCTTTTATGGTTTGTTCTCTCACCAGAGTCTGAATGAGCATCAGTTATTGCCTAAAGAATTGAAACTAAGAGGGAGTCTTGTCCAGGGCTCTAATACCCATCTGGGCTCCATTCCCTAAAGCTTGCGACAGACCACAGTTGTATGCAATTTAGATAAGCTGGGATTCTCTCAACTCAGCTTCACAAAATTAGTACCAGGTGCCGGAGACAGAATAGGGGTGGGGTATGGAGATCAGCAGTGTAGAAACCCTCCAGTGGTCCTGGAGACTGAAGTCTCTCCTATCTATTCCATATATAGTTTTGGAGGAGAGGGACAAAGAGAAATAGGGGGTTGAGAAAAGGTCAGAGCATCCCTAGTAAATGTTGAACAAGGGGGTTTAGTTGATCAAAGGAACGAAGGAAGTAGGGTTGTCAATAACTAGCAGACAGAGAGGAGCCTTAAGAGAGGAGGTAGATCATGTAGGATTAGAAGGTCCGGAGTGGGTTGGGAGTAAAGAGGATGTTCTTGGTTATAGTTTGACAGAGCAGAACAATGACGTGTGGGCCATGTAGGATCAAAGAAATTGGACTTCTTCTATTAACTTCTGAGTAAACGAACCAACTGGTTTGAGAACAAGGTAATGGGCTGCATGCAGGGTCCTTTGTGAAGCAGGGAGGCTGACAGAGGAGACATTTCCTGGTGGTCTTTTTCCCTCCATGCTCAATCTCAAGTAGAGAGAGACTAACAGGAAAGGCTGGGCCATCAGACTCTCATATTTTAACAGGAGGTCCCATACCATGCTCAACCATATCCTCACAATTTCCCTACATCACAGTTCTCCTAACTGAGCATATATGGTAATGAAGTAGGTAATGTCTCTGAAGGTTAACAGGTCACATAGTTTCCCATCAGTTTTTGGGTGTGATTGCTTGAAGGAGGGAAAGGCTTTGGCCTCTCCCAACACCCACTGACCTCTGGGAAGCCAAGGAGTTGTCAAGCCTTACCGAGTGATTGAATAAATCATCATTAATACTAAACTAAAATATGCAGTCTTCCAGAATATCAAGATGTATCTATTGAATTAAATGTTCCCCCAACACAGCAGAGCAGAGCAGAGCAGTTCTGCCCCCACCCCGAGTGGGGAGTGTGTGTGAATGAATGTGAAAAACTAATTAAGAGAAACAATAGTCACTGCTAGCCCAGGTTTCAGTCAATTTCTTGAGCCTTTTGCTAAACTCCAGTGTACACTTCCTGGCAGCACCAGGCCTCTCTCTATAAGCACCCCACTAGGTTGGTGTAAGCCCTGGCCCTCAGTATTGGGCCACCCTCATCTGATCAGATGCGTAACTTCCACCTTGGCCTTTCCCTTTCCTCCTCAGTTACTCACTCACTGTCCAAATTTGACTATCGCTGGTGCCAGGATTGGACCCTGATCTCTCCCACATCCAACTACTACTATGCTATCTCCTTGGACTTTCTTTTTTTTAATGTTACAACCACTGTTTTTTTAATTTTTTTATTAGGGGATTAATGGTTTACAGCAGACAGTAAAATATAACAGTTGGTACATGCATAACATTTCCCAATTTTCCACATAATAATACAACCTCTACTAGTTCCTCCTCTGCCATCATGTTCCCTGGGCTTTTTTTTTTTTTTTTAACCTTGTTCTGTCTTCCATAAGAGTCTTTTCAGGTGGGGGTCGGGTGGTAGTGCAGTGGGTTAAGTGCACATGGTGTGAAGTGCAAGGACCAGCTCAAGGATCCCAGCTCAAGCCCCCGGCTCCCCACCTGCAGGGGAGTTGCTTTGAAGGGGGAGAAGCAGGTTTGCAGGTGTCTGTCTTTCTCTCTTCTCTCTGTCTTCCCCTCCTTTTTTGATTTCTCTCTGTCCTATCCAACAACAATGACAGCAATAATAATAATAATGACAACGATAATAAGGGCAACAGAAAGGGAAAAATTGGCCTCCAGGAGCAGTGAATTCATAGTGCAGGCACCAAGCCCCAGCAATAACCCTGGGAGCAAAAAAAAATAATCTTTTCATCTTTTCAGGTAACTTTAGCCAAAAACTGTCAGTCTTAAATTCCTGGTTGCCTGTCTTCAGAGTTGAGGTCCACTGGACCTTGTACCTCAGTGAACAGAACACAACACCAACAGTGAACAGAAGTGTAAGCTCTGGGTGGGAGTGAACAGCAATGTATCAATACCACTTCAGCAATAAACAACTGTGCCTCACTCACCCAAGATGCCAATGACTGTAGACACTGCAGGTCTGGGGAATCTCTTCAAATCTCTGCTCATTTTTTTTTCTGTAGATCTAAAATGATTTTTTAAATTGTTGTCCCGAAGCAAGTAAGAATCTAAGTGAAAGTTTACCTCATGGAAAGTCATCACCTTGGTCCCTCTTACTGGTCCTAGGGGGCCTCTGGAACCAAGGTGGCCTAATGGTTTCCCTCGGCCCCACCCCTGGGTCCCTGACGTTGGCCAGTTTGCCTGACTGCTGCTGCCAGAGCGTGAGACACACAGACCCGCAGCCCACCTGCTCTCCAGGGAGCAGCCTGTTCCAAACGCCCTGTCTGGCACATTCTAGCAGCAGAACTCTGGGCTCATTAATTAGCTGTTGGGTGTTTAAACAGCATGCAGGCTTGAGATGCATGTGTGACTCTTGCCTCCCTCCCAGGCCTCAGAAGCACTGTCATTTCGGAAATGCTATTGACGGACCACAAACAGTGTAGATGGAGAACTTTATAAGTCTCAAGGGGAAAAAAAAATCCTAATTTCATTTCTACTGGCCAGTTGAAGGTCTCAGCTGGACTCTCATCTCCTTAGGAAGCTTCCTCTGACCCACAAAAATCAAGGCTCGTGAGTTCTCCCTGCTGGGTTCCCCAGAACACTAGTGTTTGCCCTGTGGGTGACAAGATACCCACATCTGTTTTCTCTGAAGCCTGGAAGATCCAGCAGAGAGTCAGGTCTGGTTTGATCCATCTTTTGGACAGTTCAGGAAGGATAACAACACGGAGGTGGGGGTGTTTTCAGCTGCTAAGAGCTCACGGTGGATCTCAGGCTATACAGTGGTACAACACAGACTTCTCCCCCACGTTTGCTCTGAGTTCACTCCGCCCAGCTCTCTCCGAATCCCAAATGCCACCAGCTGGGTACCCCTCAGTTCACCTGCCCCTTGAATTAGTCAACATGACTCATATTTGTCAGACTTTATCTATTGTTCAGTACAATTCAAATGACATGAAAAGACTTGGAACAGGGAAGCTTTGATTAGGACAAAAGGAGGTTAGACAAAAGTATGTTTTGCAGATCAGTGGCTCTAGAAATACTGACCACACAGAAAAGACCTCTGGACCTTTGTGGGGGGACAGATGGTGGCACACTCAGTTAAGCACACTTATCACCATGAGCCAGGATCTAGGTTCAAGTCCCTTATCCCCACCTGAATTGAGAGACACTTCATGAATGGTGAAACAAATTTGCAGGTCTCTCTCTCTCTCCCTCTCCCCCTCCCCCTCCCTCCCTCTCCCTCTCCCTCCCTCTCCCTCTCCCTCCCTCTCCCTCTCCCTCCCTCTCCCTCTCTCCCTCCCTCCCTCTCCCTCTCCCTCCCTCTCCCTCTCCCTCCCTCTCCCTCTCTCCCTCCCTCCCTCCTTCCCTCTCTCCTTCCCTCCCTCCCTCTCTTGCCTCCTGTGTTATTGACAGGGCTCAGTGCAGGCACTGTGAATCCATCACTTTGGTGGCCATTTTTCCGTTTTCTTTGACAGGATAGAGAAAAACTGAGAAATAAGTGGTAGACAGAGAGGGAAAGATCAGAAGCCTGCAGACATGTTTCACCTCTTGAGAAGGGACACGCCCACACCCCCCCCCCCCCCGCACAGGTGGGGAGCCGGGGACACGCCCACACCCCCCCCCCGCACAGGTGGGGAGCCGGGGACACGCCCACACCCCCCCCGCACAGGTGGGGAGCCGGGGACACGCCCACACCCCCCCCCCGCACAGGTGGGGAGCCGGGGACACGCCCACACACACCCCCCCCGCACAGGTGGGGAGCCGGGGACACGCCCACACCCCCCCCCCCCTCCGCACAGGTAGGGAGCCGGGGCTCAAATCCGGATCCTTACGTGGGTCCTATTTTCCCAACCCTCTGAACTTATCTCTGTCCTGCCAAATAAAGTAAAAAAAGAACCAAAAAATGGCCTCCAGGAACAGTGGGTTTGTAGTGCTGGCACCTAGCTCCAGCAATAACCCTAGTAGCAAAAGTCAATCAGTCAATCAACTGATCAATAAGAAAAATCACGTAGGAAGGAGAGCTCTATCACTTAGCACAGAGCTTCCCTGGCGCTCAGGAAGCATTCTCCCAGTCCCCTGGCTAAGACTGGGATGGTCTTTTGACATATCAGCCTGTCTTGGTGCTGTCCCCAGCTATTCATTCACACACTACATGCTTCCTGTCAAATGGATGGCTGGGTGGCGCACACCCGGTTAAGTGCACATAGTGTGAAGCACAAGGACCTGTGTAAGGATCTCAGTTCGAGCTTCTGGCTCCCCACCTGTGCTTGGCGGGGAGGGGGCTGGCGGCTGGGGAGGTCGCTTCACAAGAGGTGAAGCAGGTCTGCAGGTGTCTTTCCTCTACCCCTTCTGCCTCCCCCTCCTCTCGCAATTTCTCTCTGTCCTATCCAACAAGTACAGCTGCAACAACAATAATAATAACAACACAACAATAATGATAAACAATAAGGGCAACAAAAGGAAAAAAATAGCCTCCAGGAGCAGTGGATTCATAGTGTAGGCACCAAGCCCAGCAATAACCCTGGAGGCAAAAGAAGGAGAAGGGGAGGGAGGGGGAGGGGAAGCGGAAGGGGGGAGGGGGAGAAAGAAAGAGAAAAAGAGAAAGAAAAAAGAAATTCTACCTGAAAGGGCTGGATGGTGGCACACCTGGTAGAGAGAACATGTTACAGTGCACAAGGACCCTGGTTCAAACCCCCAGTCCCCACCTTCAGAGGGAAAGCTTCATGAGTGGTGAAGCAGGGCTACAGGTGTCTCTCTGTCTCTGTGCCTCTCTATCTCCCCTCTCCTTTCAATTGCTGGCTGTCTCTATCCAATAAAAATAGAGATAATAATAAAAAAAGAAATTCTACCTGAAGGCAACTCAACACCCATGAGTTAAGTCCTTAAGGACTTTCCTACTAAGTGGTGGGAAACTAAGTGGCAGGAAAGGACTTAAATTTCAAGGAAGCATGTTTTAGACACCCGTCACGGAGAGATGAAAGATCACACCCCTATCACACCCACTGTTCTGCAAACTACCACCCCCCCCCAATAAAATGATTTAGAAACTTCAAACAGACATGCAACTCAGAGACATGCACAGATAAGCACATAGGCACACAGACACACATGTGCACATACCAGTAATATTAAACTAGCATGCTGGGGGGCTGGGTGGTGGTGCACCTGGCTGAGTACACATGCTACAGTTGACAAGGATCTGGGTTCAAGGTCCCCATCCCCACCTGCAGGGGAAAGCTTCACAAGTGGTGAAGCAGGGCTGCAGGTGTCTCTCTGTCTCTCTCTGTCTCCCTCTCCCCTCTCAATTTATCTGTCTCTATCCAATAAAGATAACTTGAGAAAAATAAATAAATAAATAAACTAACATATTTTCTCAGTTCGGGACATAGGAAACGCCTGAAAATTTCTTTCATTTCACAAAGGTTTCTTTCAGGGTTTGGAGAGGAAAAGTGATCACTACAGTAAATACACAAAGTGATCAGTAGTTAATTTAGATTCAGCCATTAAACCAAATATTTCTCAATTTCAGTAGCCTTAAAGTTTTCAAGTGTGATCATAGTGGTACTGAATACTTTAATGTTATACTAAAGCATTTTTAAAATTGTTTATGTCATAGCAAGATTATATTTTATTACCAAGGCAGAAAGCTCACCTAAAATAGTACATGTGCATAAAATATGATTCTAATTTTATGAAAAGCTACACAGATCTAATTGTTTGAAAATACATTCAATTTATGACACTTACTTCTACTAAACTATTTGTATATTTTCTTTGTAATTTCTATCATTAATTCCAATGAATATGTTACTTTTATAATCTTTAAACAGCTGTTTTTAAAAATCACATGCATAAAATCATAACTCATTTAAAATTTCTATCTTGCCTTTGAGTCACAGGAGTCACAGATGTATGTATTATAACCATTATGATCTAGCTAAGCCAGTCTGTCTTCATAATTTTGTTGCTAACTATGGTATCTGTCAACTGTGTTTAAATCTCATTATTAATAAGATTTGTTTTCCTGAATTTTTCTAAAAAGGACATTTTAATATAGATCCTTTCACATCTTTTTAAAACCATCTGGTGTCAATGATTTGAAGAGTCCAAGTCAACATCACAAGTGAATTTTTACTTTATACATCAAAAACGTAAACCTACTTTAAATATTTAAGAGATGCTTTGCTATCCTGTTTTTGAGTGATGGTAGAAGGGATTTTTGTTTCATCGTTATATTTTTTTAAGATTTAGTTTCTATTTAAAAATATTTTAGGGGGCCAGCTGAGTGATGGCACACTCATGTAAGTGCACATATCACTAAGCTCAAGGATCCAGGTTCAAACCCAGTACCTGCAGGACGTCACCTTCACGAGCAGTGAAGAACCACAGGAATGTATCTTTCTCTCCCTCTCCCGATTTCCCCATCCTCTCTCAATTTCTCTCTGTCCTATCTAATAAAAAATTAAATAAAAAGAAAAAAATGGTCAAAAAAGTTTTATAGTGTGTCTGTGTGTGTGTGTCTTGAGAATGGAGACAAAGCAATGCAATGGAGGTGGAAAGATAGTTTAGTGAGATAATGTAGAAAGGAGAGAAAAAAACAGATTATTTCTGCACTACCATCTGGGCACCTTTGCTCTCTGAATGGCTGTAAGCAAGGCATGAATGATTGCTCCTAGGCCTTTAGCAGATCAGAGGCAGGGGCTGTTTAAGGGAACAGACGGGTGGGTAAGGATGCTGGCGAGCTCCACAGAAGGCAAGGGCCTTTCCCAGTCTCCTTGCAGAAAGCAGCAAGAACTGTGAGTTGGCAGCCTCAGCACAGATTCCTACACTCTGATGATTCACCCTGTAAAATGGACCAGGACTCCCATTCCTGTGGCCTCTCAGTGACAGCTCAACAGTCTGCTTTTTCCTTCCTTCCTTCCTTCCTTCCTTCCTTCCTTCCTTCCTTCCTTCCTTCCTTCCTTCCTCCCTCCCTCCCTCCCTCCCTCCCTCCCTCCCTCCCTTCCTCCCTTCCTTTCTTTTTTTGCCTCCAGTGTTATCACTGGGGCTCAGTGCCAGGACTATGCATCCACTGCTCCTGGAGGCCATTCTTTTCCATTTTATTCCATAGGACAGAGAGGGTGCTAAAGAGGGCGAGAAAGAGAGATGAAGACCCCTGCAGACCCGCTTCACAACTTATGTAGCAACCCACTCCCCTGCAGGTGGGGAGCCAGGGGCTCAAGATCCTTAGTACTAAGTGCACTTAACCATGTGCTCCACCCCTGCCCCCAGTTTCCTAAACACTCTGGCTCCAGGAATATCTCTGATGGGGAGAGAGAATGGACTCTCCAAGCAAATCATTGATAGATTTTTTTTCCTCCAGCCCGGAGAGTCAAGGTTTACAGCCAGATCAATTGAAGTTAGCCAGGTTAAAGTGGGTTTGGAGCAAATCAACGTGCAGAACATCTGTGCACCTGAGACCACAGGGGTTGCACTTCAGTCTCCAGCAAAAATATCTGCAGTTCCTGTCTCCTTTTCTGATACCTTATTTCTTCTCGCTCTCTCTCCTTATCTATCTATCTATCTATCTATCTATCTATCTATCTATCTATTTATAAAATGAAAACACTGACAAGACCATAGAATAAGAGGGGTATAACTCCACACAGTTCCCACCACCACAATTTCATATCCCCTCCCCTCCCCTGATAGCTTTTCTATTCTTTATCCCTCTGAGAGTCTGGACCCAGGGTCACTGTGGGATGCAGAAGGTGGAAGGTCTGGCTTCTGTAATTGCTTCCCCGCTGAACATGGGCATTGGCAGGTGGATCCATACTCCCAGCCTGTCTTTCTGTAACTGAGAGAGACAACTCCATCAGCTGGGGCCCTAGTCTAGGAGTCCTGGGATTCCCACACAAACACGATGAGCCTAGACCTCAAATGGATCCCTCTCTCCATTATCACTGGTCATCTCCATCAGGAACAACATAATGGACCCCTTTGGGGGCCCCACAGGACCTTGTCCTCAATGTGGATCAACAATGGCAGGGAATGTTCTATTTCTTCTCTCTTAATTAAGTTCCACCTACAGACCCCACCCCTTCCTCCATCACACCAATCTCACAAATAATAAAGAGACACTCTGCTGGTCTGTCTCTGGCTTCCCACAACCAGTTTGCGGGTTCTCAAACTCCCACTGCTCTCAACTACTGGGGAAACTTGTGGAAAATGAATATTCTTTTTTCTTTTTGGTTTTTTATTTTTTAAATATTTATTTATTTATTGGATAGAGACAGATACATTGAGGGGGGATGGGCAGACAGAGAGAGGGAAAGAGATACCTGCAGTCCTGCTTCACCATTCATGAAGCTTTCTTCCAGGGCCAGCCAGGTGTTGGGGCACCTGGATGAGAGCCCATGTGATACCTGCAGTGGGTAAGCTTTCCAAGTGAGGAAGCAGGGCTGTAGGTATCGCTCTGTCTCTCTTTTTCTTTCTTTCTTTCTTTTTTTTTTTTTGTAAATCTCTTTCTCTATCACCCTCTCCCCTCTCAATTTCTGGCTGTCTCTATACAATAAACAAATCAAAATAAAAAAAAAAAAAAGCTTTCCTCCTTGCAGGTGAAAATCAGGGTCTTGAACCCAGGCCCTTGTGCACTTAACCAGATATGCCACTGCCTGGCTTGCAAATGAATATTCCTGAAGCCACCTACAAACAAAATAATCCAGTGCGTCTGTAACTGAGCACAGAAGTCTGTGCTTCATGTGGCCCCCAGTAACTGGGCTAAAGGGACATTAGGCTATAGTAAGTCCAGAGCTGTGTGGCTTCAGAGCCCCGTGTCCCTGAGCACCAGGGCACAGCAGAGCTGGAGAACTGGCTGGACTAAGTTGCAAGGTGAGTTGAATAAACAAATAAGTCAATGAATTACAGTTAGCAAGTAGCACTGAACTTACTTGCCCACTTACCCATTCATTTAGTGAGTTAAGATCCTTACCAAATGGCTCTAAAAAGTATTATGTGGGGAGCCATGGTGCAAAGTGCAAGGACTGGCTCAAGGATCCTGGTTCCAGCCCCCAGCCCACCTGCAGGGAGGCCACTTCACAAAGGGTGAAGCAGGTCTCCAGATGTCTGTTTCCCCCTCTGTCTTCCCCTCTTCTCTTGATTTCTCTCGGTCTTATCCAACAATAATGACAGCAATAACAACAGCAATAATAACTACAGTAACAATAAATAACAAGGACAATAAAAGGTGAGAAAAATGGCCTCCAGGAGCAGTGGATTCATGGTGCAGGCATCGAGTCCCAGCAATAACCTTGGAGGCAAAAAAAAGAAAAGAAAAGTATTGTGTGGACTACAAACATCAGGTCATAATAACTTTTTTAGTGAAATCACCATGGTGTTGTTAAAAATTCGGCGGCTCTAGCTGGCCGGGCTAGCTTCACGGGCGGGTAACAGAGACGACCAGAGACATGCGGCTGGGCAGGGAAGCTGTATTTCTTTATTCAGGAACAACGATTCATAAACTAAACCAAACTAATCACCAAACAGAACTCTGCTGTCTCTTTGCGGCAGCGCAAGCACTCTCTCTTACTCTGCAACTCTGGAACCCTCTGAAACTCTGAAACCCTCTAACTCTGGAACTCTCTAACTCAGGCAGGGTTCCTAGGGGCGGGGCCAAGCGGCCCGAGAAAACTAACTGGACTGATCCAATTCTCTTGGCGGGGGAGATCTAGAACAACCCAATGTAAAGCATACAACACCATGGGGTCAGGGAGACAGCACCATTAGTAGCACAACAGACTTTCATGTCTGAGTCAGTGGAGGTCCTTGGCACCACCACAGGGCAAGAGTTCATCAGTGCTCTGATGAACAAAAAAGAAATCAGAAGTGATGTCTCTGTCTGTCTCTCTGTCTGAATAAAGACACATGGCCCAGAATACAGAAATCACACAAAAAGGAAGTTCATATTCCTGTCAAACCAAAACCAAAAGCACAGAGAACACACGTTTGACTTCACCAAGAAGCCCTCAACATTCCTTTTTGCATATTTTTCTTCCCCTATTAAGCGACTTCATTTGTTTATTTTTAGGAGGCATTTCTCCCTATATATTTTCTTACTGATTAAAAAATGGCTGACAAGAGTGTGAGATAAGAAGGGTACCATTCCATACAATTCCCACCACCAGAGTTCTATGTCCTATTCCTTCCATGGGAAGGTTCCCTATTCTTTATCTCTCTGGGAGTAGGGACCAAATATTTCCATGGGGTGAAGAAGGTGGGAGGTCTGGCTTCTGTAATTACTTCTCTACTGGACCTGGGCCTTGAAGGGTCGATCTATACCTACAGCCCACCTATATAATTTATGTGTTTTCTTGATGCATCAGAACACTGACATGGCCTTACCCAGGGATTCCACCAAGTGATAGTTCAATAAAGATAAAGAGCTTTGTTTTCACCTGCACTTGTTTTCACAGTCTGATTCATGGGTAAAGGATTCTTCAACCTATATGACCTCTCCCCTTGAGTCTGTGCAGGACCTGTGATATGAGGGGATGGTACTCGCAGGACCTGTGATATGAGGGATGGTACTCACAGGACCTGTGATATGAGGGATGGTACTCACAGGACCTGTGATATGAGGGATGGTACTCACAGGACCTGTGATATGAGGAGATGGTACTCACAGGACCTGTGATATGAGGGATGGTACTCACAGGACCTGTGATAGGAGGGATGGTACTCACAGGACCTGTGATAGGAGGGATGGTACTCACAGGACCTGTGATATGAGGGATGGTACTCTCAGGACCTGTGATATGAGGGATGGTACTCACAGGACCTGTGATATGAGGGATGGTACTCACAGGACCTGTGATATGAGGAGATGGTACTCACAGGACCTGTGATATGAGGGATGGTACTCACAGGACCTGTGATATGAGGGATGGTACTCTCAGGACCTGTGATATGAGGGATGGTACTCACAGGACCTGTGATATGAGGGATGGTACTCACAGGTCCTGTGATATGAGGGATGGTACTCACAGGACCTGTGATATGAGGAGATGGTACTCGCAGGACCTGTGATATGAGGGATGGTACTCACAGGACCTGTGATATGAGGGGTGGTACTCGCAGGACCTGTGATATGAGGGATGGTACTCACAGGACCTGTGATATGAGGGATGGTACTCACAGGACCTGTGATATGAGGGATGGTACTCACAGGACCTGTGATATGAGGGATGGTACTCTCAGGACCTGTGATATAAGGGATGGTACTCGCAGGACCTGTGATATGAGGGATGGTACTCTCAGGACCTGTGATATGAGGGATGGTACTCTCAGGACCTGTGATATGAGGAGATGGTACTCACAGGACCTGTGATATGAGGGATGGTACTCTCAGGACCTGTGATATGAGGGATGGTACTCACAGGACCTGTGATATGAGGGATGGTACTCTCAGGACCTGTGATATGAGGAGATGGTACTCACAGGACCTGTGATATGAGGGATGGTACTCACAGGACCTGTGATATGAGGGATGGTACTCTCAGGACCTGTGATATGAGGGATGGTACTCACAGGACCTGTGATATGAGGGATGGTACTCACAGGACCTGTGATATGAGGGATGGTACTCTCAGGACCTGTGATATGAGGAGATGGTACTCACAGGACCTGTGATATGAGGGATGGTACTCACAGGACCTGTGATATGAGGGATGGTACTCTCAGGACCTGTGATATGAGGGGTGGTACTCGCAGGACCTGTGATATGAGGGATGGTACTCGCAGGACCTGTGATATGAGGGATGGTACTCACAGGACCTGTGATATGAGGGATGGTACTCACAGGACCTGTGATATGAGGGATGGTACTCTCAGGACCTGTGATATGAGGGATGGTACTCACAGGACCTGTGATATGAGGGATGGTACTCTCAGGACCTGTGATATGAGGGATGGTACTCACAGGACCTGTGATATGAGGGGATGGTACTCACAGGACCTGTGATATGAGGGATGGTACTCACAGGACCTGTGATATGAGGGGATGGTACTCACAGGACCTGTGATATGAGGGATGGTACTCACAGGACCTGTGATATGAGGGGATGGTACTCACAGGACCTGTGATATGAGGGATGGTACTCACAGGACCTGTGATATGAGGGATGGTACTCTCAGGACCTGTGATATGAGGGATGGTACTCTCAGGACCTGTGATATGAGGAATGGTACTCACAGGACCTGTGATATGAGGGATGGTATTCACAGGACCTGTGATATGAGGGATGGTACTCACAGGACCTGTGATATGAGGGATGGTACTCACAGGACCTGTGATATGAGGGATGGTACTCGCAGGACCTGTGATATGAGGAATGGTATTCACAGGACCTGTGATATGAGGGATGGTACTCACAGGACCTGTGATATGAGGAATGGTACTCACAGGTCCTGTGATATGAGGGATGGTACTCACAGGACCTGTGATATGAGGGATGGTACTCACAGGTCCTGTGATATGAGGGATGGTACTCACAGGACCTGTGATATGAGGGATGGTACTCACAGGACCTGTGATATGAGGGATGGTACTCACAGGACCTGTGATATGAGGGATGGTACTCACAGGACCTGTGATATGAGGGATGGTACTCTCAGGACCTGTGATATGAGGAGATGGTACTCACAGGACCTGTGATATGAGGGATGGTACTCGCAGGACCTGTGATATGAGGGATGGTACTCTCAGGACCTGTGATATGAGGGATGGTACTCGCAGGACCTGTGATATGTGGGATGGTACTCACAGGACCTGTGATATGAGGGATGGTACTCACAGGACCTGTGATATGAGGGATGGTACTCACAGGACCTGTGATATGAGGGATGGTACTCACAGGACCTGTGATATGAGGGATGGTACTCTCAGGACCTGTGATATGAGGGATGGTACTCACAGGACCTGTGATATGAGGGATGGTACTCTCAGGACCTGTGATATGAGGGATGGTACTCACAGGACCTGTGATATGAGGGATGGTATTCACAGGACCTGTGATATGAGGGATGGTACTCACAGGACCTGTGATATGAGGGATGGTACTCTCAGGACTTGTGATATGAGGAATGGTACTCTCAGGACCTGTGATATGAGGGATGGTACTCACAGGACCTGTGATATGAGGGATGGTACTCACAGGACCTGTGATATGAGGGATGGTACTCGCAGGACCTGTGATATGAGGGATGGTACTCACAGGACCTGTGATATGAGGGATGGTACTCTCAGGACCTGTGATATGAGGGATGGTACTCGCAGGACCTGCGATATGAGGGATGGTACTCGCAGGACCTGTGATATGAGGGGATGTTACTCTCAGGACCTGTGATATGAGGAATGGTACTCTCAGGACCTGTGATATGAGGGATGTTACTCTCAGGACCTGTGATATGAGGAATGGTACTCTCAGGACCTGTGATATGAGGGATGGTACTCACAGGACCTGTGATATGAGGGATGGTACTCACAGGACCTGTGATATGAGGGATGGTACTCGCAGGACCTGTGATATGAGGGATGGTACTCACAGGACCTGTGATATGAGGGATGGTACTCACAGGACCTGTGATATGAGGGATGGTACTCACAGGACCTGTGATATGAGGGATGGTACTCTCAGGACCTGTGATATGAGGGATGGTACTCACAGGACCTGTGATATGAGGGATGGTACTCTCAGGACCTGTGATATGAGGGATGGTACTCGCAGGACCTGTGATATGAAGGGATGGTACTCTCAGGACCTGTGATATGAGGAATGGTACTCTCAGGACCTGTGATATGAAGGGATGGTACTCTCAGTACCTGTGATATGAGGAATGGTACTCTCAGGGCCTGTGATATGAGGGGATGGTACTCACAGGACCTGTGATATGAGGGATGGTACTCGCAGGACCTGTGATATGAGGGGATGGTACTCTCAGGACCTGTGATATGAGGGATGGTACTCACAGGACCTGTGATATGAGGGATGGTACTCGCAGGACCTGTGATATGAGGGGATGGTACTCTCAGGACCTGTGATATGAGGGATGGTACTCTCAGGACCTGTGATATGAGGGATGGTACTCACAGGACCTGTGATATGAGGGATGGTACTCTCAGGACCTGTGATATGAGGGATGGTACTCGCAGGACCTGTGATATGAGGGATGGTACTCGCAGGACCTGTGATATGAGGGGATGGTACTCTCAGGACCTGTGATATGGGGGTTGGTACTCTCAGGACCTGTGATATGAGGGATGGTACTCACAGGACCTGTGTTATGAGGGATGGTACTCGCAGGATCTGTGATATGAGGGATGGTACTCGCAGCACCTGTGCTATGAGGGGATGATATTCCTGAGGTTCCTTCCAGTCATACAGCAGAAAGAATCTGCGGATGGATGTCAGCAGCTCTGAATCCACAGAAAAGGAGACTCTCCTAGGGAGGCCTGACTTACTCTGGCAAACAGAAGAGCAGAAGAGGGCCGAGAGACCATTTGATGAAGAGGGTCAGCGGCAGGGGACACTGCTTGGCACAGAGGAGCTGAGAATGGACCCCAGGAGATAGCAAGAAAGTCCAGCCCACCTCCAACAAAAGCAAGAAGTGATTCTTCCACCAACCAGTGAACTTAAAAGAGAAAGTAGCCAGTGACTACCAGTCTTCAGTAGCAACTCTCCTTCCTTCCTTCCTCCCCTCCCTCCTTCCTTCCTTCCTTTCTTTCTTTCTTTCTTTCTTTCTTTCTTTCTTTCTTTCTTTCTTTCTTCCTTCCTTCCTTCTTTTTGCCTCCAGGGTTATCACTAGGACACAGTGCCTGCATTATGAACCCACATCTTCTGAAGGCCAGTTTTTCCCTTTTTTTTTTTTCCCTCCCTCCATTTTATGCAGTAAGGCAAAAAGAAATTGAGAAGACATGGGGAGGTAGAGGGGGAGAGGAAGGTAGACCTGTTCACTGCTTGTGTGCTGTTGCCTCCTGCAGGTGGGGAGTGAGGCTAGAATCCAGGTCCTTGTACATAGTGCTATGTGAGCTTCACTGGGTGCTGCACTGACTGGCTCCCTGTGAGTCTCTCTCTCTCTCTCTCTATTTATTTGTTTATTATTGAATAGAGACAGAAATTGAGAAGGGTGAGGAAGACAGAGAAAGAAAGAGACAGAGCCACTTATGAAGCCTTCCCTCTGCAGGTGGGGACTGTAATGTGTGTGTGTCTGCTGAACCAGGTGCATCACCCTCTGTCCCCCATAACTCTCTTTTCCTGTAGGCCCTTAACAACAAAATGTAAATAGATGAGACATTACATTTACTTGCAACCCTGACGAAATTATTTTAATTTTTTTATTTATTTAAAAAAGGAG
The DNA here is from genome assembly GCF_950295315.1 of Erinaceus europaeus. NCBI lineage: Eukaryota > Metazoa > Chordata > Mammalia > Eulipotyphla > Erinaceidae > Erinaceus > Erinaceus europaeus. Next base: position 203,156,155 of record NC_080162.1, on the reverse strand, counting down.
ACATTAACAAAACCATAGGATAAGAGGGGTACAACTCCACACAATTCCCACTACCAGATCTCCGTATCCCGTCCCCTCCCCTGACAACTTTCCTGTTCTTTATCCCTCTGGGAGAATGAACCCAAGGTCATTGTGGGTTACAGAAGATGGAAGGTCAGGTTTCTGTAATTGCTTCCCAGCTGAACATGGGCGTTGTCAGGTGGATCCATACTCCCAGCCTGTCTCTCGCTTTCCCTAGTGGGGCAGGGCTCTGGGGAAGCAGAGCTCCAGGACACATTGGTGGGGTTATCTGTCCAGGGAAGTCTGGCTGGCATTATGCTGGCATCTGGAACCTGTTGGCTAAAAAGAGAGTTAACATATAAATCCAAACAAATTGTTGAACAATCATGGCTGAAATTCTAAGCCCTTACCCCTTTTTTTCCCTAACAAATAGTTGGGATATATTGAGCTTCCTGGATGTCAAGGTCCGGTCACTACATGGTAGCTTGGAAGAGATAATTTTGGGGTTGGCTAATCTAATTTATAGTGTGGCAAGTGACAAAATGTGCTTTGGCATCAGCCAGGCCCCAGGGCTATAATTAGCAGCTACCCTCACTTTTGTCCAAGGAAGGCCTCTTCCATCAACACTTCTTTGACCTTGTTGTGTGTGCAAAGCACCTGGGTATCATATTACAGCAACTTCTGACATGTTGCTTCTGAGGTGAGGGGAGCCTGCAGAGCCTGTGGGCTATAAACTGCCAGTAACAGAGGCGATCACTTCTAAGACAGGCGCTAGATCAGCAAAGCAGATTCAGCCACTGGGCCTTCCTGGGAGCTTGCCCTCACTGTAGAGCAGCAATGGTAGGGATTCCCCCACGCTCTGAAGGGAGGCTGGGTCATCCTGCCCTGCCACTGGAGCAAGACTGGTCCTGACATGAGTGCAGCCTAGAATGTCCCCAGCTGTGACCCTGACCTTCGAGCTCAGACCAATAGGCGCTCAGAGGTTACACGGGATCCTGTGCTAAATGTGAATAGATATGGGCCCTGGTTCAGGTGGGTAAGGGAAACAGCTCATTATTCATAGACTTGTTTTTTTTTTTTCAAGACTGGGAGCTCTCTCTGCCCTAATCTAACATTCTAGCTGCTTTCTCTACTCTAACACCATCTTCTCAGACAATATTTTCTTTGTCCAACTCCACATCAGCTATTAAAAACTCAAGCAAAAAACTATGATGGTCATGGGTCTTTAGGAACATGCCTAAGATGGACTAAACAGGCTGGGGGTGTGGATCCACCTGCCAACGCCCATGTCCAGCGAAGAAGCAATTACAGAAGCCAGACCTTCCAACTTCTGCACCCCGCAAAAAGAATTTTGACCCACAGTCCCAAAGGGATAAAGAATAAGGAAGCTTCCAATGGAGGGAATGGGACACAGAACTCTAGTGGTGGGACTGTATGAAAATTGTACCCGTATTATCTTACAATCTCATTAATCATTGTTATTATTAAATCACTAATTTAAAAAACTCTGCCTGGATCTGTGGAATCAGGTAGAAAAAGAGCCCTAGTGAGAACCCTGGAGACAAAAAAGTGGGGAGACGGGGGGTGGGAAGACATAGGGAGACAGTAGGTTTTAAATGGAGTTACCTGTGCTAAGTGCCACATCAGCAAGCCAATTTAATATATTCCCTAAACGTAGTCTAAACATCACCCAAAAAGGTTATCTTTTAAGCAGGCAGGCTGAGATGTCTTGGCCAGATCTGGTGTGGTGATCTCCCCACAGACCCCTCCAAGTCCCCATAAGGTTAACTTGGGTGAAACAATCTTCACTTCCTGTTTCCTGCTCCCTCTTTTCAGTCTATAAAAAATGTTACATTGCAACAACTTGAAGTGCATTTGCAAGATGAGACCTTGCCAAATTCATTCATCAATTCACGAAGGTCAGTTAGGTCGCTGAATGGCCTTGTTGTGTTTTGTTTTTGAACAAGCATAGGCACACTCCCTTGCCTTTACCTTGTGCCTAATCCAAATTGCCTGTCAGCCTCCACTGCGCTGGAGGAAGTTTTGGTGCTGTAGTCTCTTTCACTCTCTCCTTCTGCTGCTCTAACTATAAAAATAAAAATAAGGGGGGGGGGCAGGTAGTAGTACAGCAATTGAGCGCACATGGCATGAAGCACAAGGACCAGCTCAAGGATCCCGGTTCAAGCCCCCGGCTCCCCACCTGCAGGGGAGTCGCTTCACAGGCGGTGAAGCAGGTCTGCAGGTGTCTATCTTTCTCTCCCCCCTCTGTCTTTCCCTCCTCTCTAGATTTCTCTGACCTACCTAACAATAGCAACATCAATGGCAACAACAACAACAACAACAAGGGCAACAAAATGGAAAAAATGACTCCAGGAGCATTGGATTTATGATGCAGGCACCCAGCCCCAATGATAACTCTGGAGGCAAAATAATAATAATAATAATAATAACAATAATAATATATAAATAAAGCAATATAGGTTATTATTTTATCTGAAACGGTAAAAATGGGAGAGTTGTCTTTTAAAGAAATTCTAAGGCCTCTTGTAAAGTCAGTATCTTGAGGGTGGTGGGGTATCAGTTAATCACTGTTACCACTGCCCAGACTTCCCAAACAGAAGGACTTTAAGAGAACACCAGGGAAGAAGAGAAAGAGAAAAGCAAAGCAGAGTTTGACTGAGTTTGTGGAGTATTGCACCAAAGACAAAAGCTGAGGGGGGTCGCTTTCAGCTTCACAGACCTTTAGTGGCGGGAAGGATGTTAATATACACTTCTAGTAACATATAGCCATATAAATCACTACATAATCAGTACAAGAGGAGAAACAAAGATGGAATAACGGGAGCTTTTTAATGCACAGACTTCAGTTCTGAGTATACATTCCTTTAATCTAAGCACTTAAGGTTTCAGATTAGTAAACTGATTGAATTTCAGCACCGGTCTTAAATTGTTAATGCATTTATAATAAAGACTTTTTGTGAAATATTAAATCACTTATAATGGTAAACCAGAGAGACCAGAATCAATCGGTCTTGTCAATATATAAGATACAGTTATTTGTAAGTAACATTAATGACAAAAATCATAGGAAAGTCTTGTATGGAATTTCTGGGTCTTTGTTCGTTTTCCTTCCTGCTTTTTTGACCCATGCCATTTGATCCTGCATCTGTAGCCCTCAACCAAATCAATACAACCCGCACCACCTGGACATGTTTCTTTTCGGACTGTGTCCAGAGACACTGGGGCTGGGATGTAAACCCTCCAGCTCCATCACTCTGGTGAGATATTTCCTAGCTCACGGGCCCCTTAGTTCCATTTTGGGTGGTGCATTTCCTAACAAAGCCATAGCAGCTAGATACAGACCAGGGCCCATGAGACAGGGCATATGCACACATGTATCCATAAGTTAGGGGAAATATATATACCTTAAAGTAAAGTAAAGGGGCACAGTAGTTTGCAGTGACTCAATAAGTGCAGCAAGCAAGTAGGAAGACCTAAAAATGGGAGTTGGGCAATAGCGCAGCAGGTTAAGCACACGTGGCTCAAAGTGCAAGGACCTGCATAAGGATCCCAGTTTGAGCCCCCGGCTCCCCATCTGCAGGGGAGTCGATTCACAGCCAGTGAAGCAGGTCTGCAGGTGTCTGTCTTTCTCTCCCCCTCTGTCTTCCCCTCTTCTCTCCATTTCTCTCTGTCATATCCAACAATGACAACATCAACAACAATAATAACTACAACAACAATAAAAACAACAAGGACAACAAAAATTAAATATTTATATAAATATTTTTTAAGTTACCTTATTAAAAAAAAAGAAAGAAAGACCTAAAAAGGACACCATAAAGTACTTAATCAAATAGTTTCTGCTTAGACTTAGATACTCTCCTCACCTACTTTCTATTTCACTTCCCTCAACCACTCTAAGGCTAACTTTGTCAGACAAAGTAAGCACAACAAATGCTGGATAAGAGCAAGAGACTGGCCCACTTTAATGATGGTCCTATGGGTCATTACCAGGCCATCTCATTGCCTGGAGCCCTAGTCAGGGAATTCTGGGATTCCCACACAGATATGATAGGCCTAGACCTCTAGAAGATACCTCTCTCCACCATCACTGGTCATCTCCATCAGGAACGACATCAAAACCCTCTTATGGGCCTCTCCGGGACCTCATCCTCAATGCAGAAGAACAATGGTAGGGTGTAGGGCAGTACGCCAGCTTCCCCCTGCTTAACACTGTGGTCTAGTTACATAACTACTGTGACCTAAGAATCGCCCTGGCTGCAGGGCACTAGTTTAATCCCACTAGATCACACTCTCTTTTTGCTCCGCCCCCTCTCCTAGTCACACCCTGTTTTCCACCACTCTCTTTTCGCTCCACCCTCTCTACATCACATCCTGTTTCTACCCTACTTGGCAAGTATAAATACAGCTGCTCTTCTGATTAAACACACTTGTTATTGCCTTCCGGCTCCTAGAGTCCCAGAGCCTCTCTCCTGCTACGCTAGCCTAGCACAAGTTCCTGATCCCTTTCCTACGCAGCAGCCTAGGTTGGCTCCAGTCAAGTTCTCTCCAACCCAGAAAGCACTTGCTTGGGAAGAAGCACTCTCAGGCTATCCCGGAAGTAGGGACAGCCCCACTCTCCCAAGGGAGGGTAGATCAACATACTCTGCCACTCCAGGAAGACAGGTCCTGAAATGAGTACAGCCTAAAATGTTCCTAGCTATGACCATGGAATGTGAATGCAGACCAACAGGGATGCAGACGTTACACAGGCTCCTGTACTAAGTATGAATAGACATGGGCTCAGGTCAGATCAATGAGGTTTACAGTTAATAGTATTTATATACTTTTTCCATATTTGGGGCTACTCTCTTCCCTGATCCAGCTCTTAAGTCCTGTTTCCAACCCTGACACCATCTCCCCAGACAATACCTTTCAGTCCACCTGAATGTTAGCTATTGGACTCAGGCAAAAAGTAATAAGGTCATGGGCACCTGAAAATATACCTAAAATAGACTTCCAAGCTTCTTCTAATATGAAGACCCCAAATCTTATCTGGTCTATTCTTATCTGATTATTAAATAATTTGTTCTGCTTTTATTAAACAATTTGTTCTGCTTTAGATCTTAATGCTTTTCAGCCACCAAGTTGCAGATACTATCATCATGCCAACCTGACTTCCCTGGGCAGATGACCTCACCAATAAGTCCTGCAACCCCACCTCCCCAACAGAAATGGCCATTCTGCCCCATACAAAGCAAAAGGCAACTGTTTTTCTTACATGTCCAGGAATAGTCTTACCATTTGCAGCCCTCAAGTTGCAGACGCTACCATAGTGTCATACTGATTTCCCTGGGCAGAGCACCTCACCAGTGTGTCCTGGAACCCCACCTCTCCAGAGCTCTGCCCCACTAGAGAAAGACAGAAATAAGCGGGGGGTATGGACTGACCCGTCAACACCCATGTCCAGCGGAGAAGCAGTTACAGAAGCCAGACCTCCCACTTTCTGCACCCCATAAAGATCATGGGTCCATACTCCCAGAGTAATAAAGAATAGGGAAGCTTCCAATGGAAGGGAAGGGATATGGAACTCGGGTGATGGGAATTGTATAGAATTGTGCTCCTCTTATCCCATAATCTTGTTGATCATTATGAAATCACTAATTACAAAAAGAGAACGAGAAAAAGAAAGTGACAGAGAGAGCAACCAGGGAAGTGTGTCCCACTTTATGGTGAAGCACAAGAATTAAAGGATGCTGGGGAGGTTTGGATGGCAGTGAGACATTCTGGGGCCTATGTGTGTGCCAACTACAGTGAATGGTCAAGAAGACTCGATGGTCAGTGACCAGTAGATGTGGGTCTGGAAAGTGAGGACCAAAAAAAGAAAAATCAAAGGGAGTCCTAGATTTTGCTGCACTGAGAATGTCTCCTGTGCCCTAGCAAAGACCCCTCCAAGTCTTCCAAGAAAATAGTTCTGCGTGCTTGATGGGTGGGGGGGAGTAAAACAGGCCTACGGAAGTGTCTAGTCAGCTGCAGCCTAGATCCATCTCTGCCAAGTTGGCAAGTTGCTGGAAAAGTGACAAGACAGTGGGGTAGCTCTCATCTACAGGCTTATCCCCTGGGTTGAAATTTTCAGATAACGTCCATGACTCAGCTCTGGCAGAGCCATCAAATTAAAGGAGTTCTTTGTGGCCATGGAAGCTTCTCTATTATCACCCACCAGGAACATTAGAAAAGAAGTTCTTTTAGTTGGCTAAAGATGCTTAAAAAAAAAAAAAACTAGATGCTTTATTTTTTTTTAAAAAAACAAATCATGGTGAGGAGATTATGTTCTGCTGTGTGTGCAGCCAGGCTCAGGTCCCTGGCACCAGGTGGCAGCACGCTGGCTGTGCAGGGCTGTGGTGTCCTGGCCTCTCTGCATCTCCCTTTTCACCTTTAAAAGCTGACTGGGGGCAGAGAGGGCCCAGCAGTTACCAAAAATAAACTAAGTATTCTTTCTGTGTATGTAATTTACTTATGTAAATCAAAACCAAAATGTCATCCCTCCAAAAATGATTTATTTTATTATCTTTATTTATTAATTAAATAAAGATAGCCAGAAATCAAGAAGGCAGAAGGTGACAGGAAGGGAGAGAGATGGGGGCCAGATGGTAGCGCAGTGGGTTAAGCACACATGGCAGAAAGTGCAAGGACCAGTGCAAGGAACCCCAGTTCAAGCCCCCAGATCCCCACCCGCAAGGGGGTCGCTTCACAAGCCCTATGTTCTGCCTCTGTCTTCTCCTTGTCTCTCCATTTTGCCCTGTCCTATCCAACAACAATAGCAATGGCAACAATAACAATAATAACAATAGGGGCAACAAAATTGGGGGGGCCTCCAGGAGCAGTAGATTAAATTGGGGGGAGCCTCCAGGAGCAGTAGATTAAATTGGGGGGGAAGCCTCCAGGAGCAGTAGATTAAATTGGGGGGGAAGCCTCCAGGAGCAGTAGATTAAATTGGGGGGGAAACCTCCAGGAGCAGTAGATTCAATTGGGGGGGAAGCCTCCAGGAGCAGTAGATTAAATTGGGGGGAAGCCTCCAGGAGCAGTAGATTAAATTGGGGGGCAAGCCTCCAGGAGCAGTAGATTAAATTGGGGGGAAGCCTCCAGGAGCAGTAGATTAAATTGGGGGGAAGCCTCCAGGAGCAGTAGATTCAATTGGGGGGGAAGCCTCCAGGAGCAGTAGATTCAATTGGGGGGGAAGCCTCCAGGAGCAGTAGATTAAATTGGGGGGAAGCCTCCAGGAGCAGTAGATTAAATTGGGGGGAAGCCTCCAGGAGCAGTAGATTAAATTGGGGGGAAGCCTCCAGGAGCAGTAGATTAAATTGGGGGGGAAGCCTCCAGGAGCAGTAGATTAAATTGGGGGGGAAGCCTCCAGGAGCAGTAGATTAAATTGGGGGGCAAGCCTCCAGGAGCAGTAGATTAAATTGGGGGGGAAGCCTCCAGGAGCAGTAGATTAAATTGGGGGGAAGCCTCCAGGAGCAGTAGATTAAATTGGGGGGCAAGCCTCCAGGAGCAGTAGATGTGCAGTGTAGGCATCAAGCCCCAGTGATAACCCTGGAGGCAAAAAAAAAAAAAAAAAAGGAAAAAGAAAAGTAAAAAAAAAAAAAGAAAGGGAGAGAGACATCTGCAGTTCTGATTCACCATTTGTGAAGCTTTCCCTCTGCAGGTGGGGAACAGGGGCTTGAACCTTAGTCCTTGTGCACTGTAATGCGTTTGCACCTAACCAGGTGCACCACCGCCTGGCCCCGCCTTTTTGAGTTCCCAAGGTATTCTTCAAGGCTCTCCATTCTCCTCTGTTCTCACATAGCTGGTACCAGGCTGGGGATGCAGGAGAAATGAAAAAATGAAATGATGCTGGAATGAATTTAAGTACATTAATCCTAGGAATGGACTCATTATAATTATGGATGGTGAATTAAATAGATGATTCCTAGGAGCTCTGTGTCTCCCAAAGCTGAACAAACACTGTCAGATGCTGCCAGGGATGCGGCAAGACTGAAAAGACCCACTTCATCCCAAGACCTAACAAAGCCCTTGTTGCCTATGGCACAGGCGGTGGTGGACCTGTGCATCCATTTTCAGAGTTCAGAAGCCGCCGTTTTCCCCCACCATCCTCTCCAAGAAGCCAGGCTTTCTCAGCACAGCTGCGTGTCAGGCTGTCTGCAGGAGCATGTGACTGGGGAATCCCATCTGCTCTGGTGCACGCCCACCCCTGACAAACAAATTCATCTGCGGTGTTTGCCAGGAGCTGCAGCTTGGGAGCAAAGCTGACTGGCCATGAATTATTCATGCAAGTGGGAGATGCCGCCTCTGCCTCCCAGAGCAGGCGCTACCTGCCACCCTAGCAGGGGAGGCTCCCCCCTCACTGAGCAGGCCAGGCTCAGGTGCCATCACACAACACAGCAGTTGTTAATAATCACAGTGGTTCCTATCTCCCGCTGAGTTCCTGCAACAAACCCTGTCGGGAGCCCAGTCTACATTTTTATGTTCTTTTCTTTTCTTTTTTTCGTTCAATGTTCAATTTTCACAGCAGCCTGGGCAAACCATTGTGAGATGCCAGGACCCTTCTGTACAGATGAGAACTGTGGGAGAGTGAGGTAACCCAGTCAGGTCCTGCTGATTTCCCAGGTCTCTGGAAGGGAGGGTTTCCCCAACTGGGGAGGGGAAGAGGCTTCAGAAGGAGCAGGGAAACCCAGGGAAGCCTGGGAGGGATCCCCTCCTAGGCAAAGCTGGGAAGTGCCTGTCCGCCCCCCTCCCCACTACTCTGGATTAAGGATTCTGAGCAGCAGGGCAGGCAGGATTGGCTGAGCCCTCACCAACCCTGGCCATGTCAAATGCAGCTGCTATTGCCAGCAACTTCTCTAACCCAGAAGCGCTGTAGCACTGGATATGGCTGAATGGATGATATGGAGGACAGTGAGAGATGGCTGGGAAGAAACCAGAGCAGTACCTCCCTCAGGGAGCTGGAAAAGGAAGGGAGGGAGGAGCAGCAGCATCCCCAGGAGTTTAGCCCCTTGTCTTTCTGTGAGTCTAACTCCAAGGACTGATCAGACAATGGATCTAGAGACCAGCATAATCCTTTTCGAGATCCTAGGAGACTATAGGGTGAGAATAAATGCCAGAGTACATGCTGGCAGGCAGACATCTTTGCTGGGTGAAAATGTCTGACCCTCCTTGTTTCACAAAAGGCATAAAGTCACCGATAAGATCTCATTCACTGGACTGGGGCGATGGTACAATGGTTATGCGAAATGGCTTTTTTTTAATTATGTTTATTTATTTATTGGATAGAGACAGCAAGAAATCTTGAGGAAGGGAAGATACAAGACTGATAGAGACAGAGAGATGCCTGTCATTCTGCCTCACCACTCATGAGGTTTCCCCCCTGCAGATGGGGTCTGGGGTCTTGAACCCAGGTCCTTATGCACTGTAGCATGTGCCTTCAACAAGGTGCACCATGACCTGGACCCCAAAATGACTCTCTAACATGCCTGCAGCATCAAAGGTCCAAAGTTCAATTCCCTAGTGCCATCAGAAGTCAGAGCCAGAGCAGTGCTCTGATCTCTCTCTCTTTCTCTTTTATTAAAAATAAATACTGAAATAGTTTTTTAAATCTAATTCATTGAAGCATAATGACATGAAAAGAACACTAAAATCGTGAAGGGTGAAGAATTCGTCTGGAGAAAGCAGGGCTGGAAAGTGGGCCTCAGTAGGGTACCGAGCACGAGCTTCCAACCTGGCAGAAGCTGCTCTAGGAAAACAGAACATGAAACAACTTTTGTTCTAGAAGTACAATGTTTCACTTTTGAATTGAAATTATTTTTTAAAAAAAAGACACGGGAAAGCCTCTGTGTTCTCTGGGTGTTCTCCCACACCACATTTTTTTTGCCTGTTTGCATTTTTTAATTTTATTAGTGATTTAACATTGATTTACAAAATTACAAGGTAACAGGGGTACAGCCACACAGTGTTCTCACCACCAGAGTTTTGTATCTCCAGTCCCTCCACTGGAAGCTACAGCAATTCTCCCAAGGCTGCAGATATGGTTAACTGTCTGTCAATATTTGTGTATATTTGCTTTTTTTTCCCCCCCTATGGCCTTGTCTTCTCTTCCTTTCCAAGTCACACCTACACCTTTTACTACATCCAATTTTTTTCCTTTTCTCTAACTGGTCCTGATGAAGTTGGAGTTCAGAGCCCTCTGATCATCTTCCCCCTAATATATCACCCCCACTGGGAGTATGAACTAAAATTCTTTTTTTATATAATTTTCTTTTTTAAATGTTATTATATTTATTTGATAGAGACAGCCCGAAATCGAGAGAGATAAGAGAGGGAGAGAGGCTGGGAGACACCTGCAGCACTGCTTCACCATTTGTGAACCTTTCCCCCTACAAGTAGGGACCAGGGGCCTGAACCTGGGTCCTTGCATGTTGGAACATATGCACTCAACCAGGTGCACCACTAGCCGGCCCCCTGGACCAAAATTCCTTATGGGGTGCATGAGGCAGGAGTCCTGGCTTCTATGTTTGCTTCTCTGCTGGACATGGGTGCTGGGAGGTGGATCCTTACCTCCAGCCTGTTTCAATCTTTCCCTAGTGGGAAAGTGTGGTTCCAGGACACATTGGAGAGGCTGTCTGCCCAGGGAAGTCAGGGTGGAATCATGACAGTGTCTGCAACTCGGTCCATTTGAGTGCTCTACACGGCCCCGCTCCCAACCCAACCTCCCCAATCTCGTCGCCAGCCCCAGTAGAGTGAGAGATCACAACCCTGGGTCCAACCGGGTGCAGTACATGAGGGGAGTTGCCAGGGAAGCATCACTGATGCACCTACAGGGTGAAGCCTGTCCAGAGCACCCCCGACGACATAATTCCTACAGTGCTGGTGCCTGCTGCTTATCCCATAATTCCTACAATGCTGGTGCCTGCTGCTTATCCCATAATGCCTACAATGCTGGTGCCTGCTGCTTATCCCTGTCCCCTCCATGAACTTGAGAGTTCCCTGACAGCAAGGACTGACTTTTGTCCTCCTTTCAATGCCAGGACTCAGTCTCCACATGCTGAACCGCAGAGCAGAAGGCTTCAGCCTCTCAGCCTAACTGTACCACGGGACAGGTTGCCCTGCATCTCAGGAAGTCCCATTTCTTTTTTAAAAACTATTTTAATTGGGGGTCGGGCGGTGGCGCAGTGGGTTAAGCACATGTGGCGCAAAGCGCAGGGACCAGAGTAAGGATCCCGGTTCGAGCCCCCGGCTCCCCACCTGCAAGGGAGTCGCTTCACAGGCGGTGAAGCAGGTCTGCAGGTGTCTATCTTTCTCTCCCCTTCTCTGTATTCCCCTCCTCTCTCCATTTCTCTCTGTCCTATCCAACAACGAATTGCGTCAACAAGGGCAATAATAATAACCACAACGAAGCTACAACAAGGGCAACAAAAGGGGGGAAAAATGGCCTCCAGGAGCGGTGGATTCATGGTGCAGGCACTGAGCCCAGCAATAACCCTGGAGGAGGAAAAAAAATAATAAAAATTTTTTAAAAAGTATTTTAATTATTTATTGTTTACTGAATAGAGACAGTAAGAAATCAAGAAGGAAGGGGCTAGGCAGTAGCGCACCTGGTTAAGTGCACACATTATAGTGCAAAAGGAACCAGGCTCAAGACCCTGGTCCCCACCTGCAGGGGGAAAGCTTCACAAGTGGTGAAGCAGGGCTGCAGGTGTCTCTCTGTCTCTCTCCCTCTCTATCCCCCTCCCCAGTTTCTCTTTGTCTCTATCCAATACATTAATAAAGAAATAAATTTTAAAAAGAAATCAAGAAGGAAACAGAAGACACTTGTAGCACAGCTTCACCATGTTTTTTAAAATTTTTTGATTATCTTTATTTATTTATTGAATAGAGACAGTCAGAAATTGAGAGGAGGGAAGGGGGAGATAGAGAGGGAGAGAGACAGAGAGATACTTCTAGCAGTGCTTCAACATTCATGAAGCTTCCCCCCTGCAGATAGGGACCAGGAGCTTGAACCCGGGTCCTTGCACCCTGTAACATGTACACTCCACCAGGCTGCCACCCCTCCATGTTCCATTTCCATCTGCAGTTATCCAAAACTGTGAACATCTCAAACTCAAGACCCTTCCCTAGTACCTCTATGCTCTGGTGCTTAAGCCATGGACTGGGCAGTCCTGTTAGCCATCAAAGAGTGAAGAATCAGTGACACTATCTGTTCATGATTGGGAAACATCTGAGTCTGGAGGAATGAGAATATGTGAGTTGTTACAATGGTCTGCAGTCCTTTAAAGATGGGCCATAGCACAAAGTATATTTGTACAATATAAGTGTCATGGGATTAGAAATCACCATAATAAAGGGTCTAGAAGCTCTTGGGGAGGGGAGATAAGAAACAGAAGAGAAACAGAGGCGCTGGGCACGGCTGGCTGAGCACACTTGTTATAATGCCCAAGGATCCAGGTTCACATCCTAGGTCACCACCTACAGGAGGGAAGAGTCACAAGTGGTGAAGCAAGGCTGCAAGTGGCCTCTCTGTCTCTCTCCCTCTCTATCACTCCCTTCCCTCTGGATCTCTGGCTGTCTTGCCAAAAAATAAATAAAAGATAATATTTTTTAATGCGAAACAGTGATCTGTACTATTTGCAAACATGGTGGTCCAGTTGCTAGAGGCCTTTCCAGTCAAGAGTCTTCCTTTCTCTGAAGGAGTGCCAGAGTTCAGGGAGGTGTGTACACACACACACACACACACTCACACACACTCACACACACACACACACACACACACACACACACTCACACACACACACACACACTCACACACACACTCACACACACACTCACACACACACACACACACACACTCACACACACACTCACACACATACATACTCACACGCACACACACACGCACACGTACATGTGAAATAAGGGTCCACTCTAGCATTGCTGGAAAGCTCCCTTTGGTGGTAAGGAGAGGTTCTGTATTGCTGAATTTTGCTTCTGTCTTTTCAGTCCCATGTTTCTAAGCCATAAAAGAATGTCTTTTTTAAAAAAAATTAAAATCTATATAAAACCCTTGCTAAAATGGTATTTCTCCCAATAAATGTGTATTCTCTGTGAAGTGCCCCAGTGAGGGGGCCGAGTGGTAGCACAGCACATAGCAGGGAAGTGTAAGAATCTAGGTTTCAGCCCCCGGCTTCCCACCTGCAGGGGGACTGCTTCACAAGCAGGTGGTGAATCAGGTCTGCAGGTGTCTATCCTTCTTTCCTCCTCTCTGCCTTCCCCCTCCTCTTAATTTCTCCCTGTCCTATCCAACAACAACAAGAGCAATAACAACAATAACAAGAACAACACTAACAACAGGGGCAACAAAATGAAAAAGATGGCTTCCTGGAGCAGTGGATTCCTAGTGCAGGCACCGTGAGCCCCAGCAATAAACCCGGAGGAGAAAAAACTGCCCAAGTGAATCTCTTCACAGGAATTCTAAAACTGTTCTTCTCTCCAGAGTTCCAAACTCCCCAGCAGTTCAACTTCCACAAATTTATTTAAGACCTAAATCAGTTGAGCAGCTATTAAAGTCTCTGAGGCTGCAACAGTAGGACCAGGGTTCTGCACTCTACATGCAAAGGTTTTACTGAGTGAGAAGCCATTCCTGGGGCAGAGTTCACCCTGAATGAAGGAAAGCTTCAGAGACCTCAGGGTGTAAGAAGAATAAGAAAGCTACCAGGGGAGGGGATGGGATACAGAGTTCTGGCGGTGGGAATTGTGTGGAGTTGTACCCCTCTTATCCTATGGTCTAGTCAATGTTTCCTTTTTTTAAAATTTATTTAAAAAAGGAGAAATTAACAAAACCGTAGGTCGTGATGAACAATCTTTTTGACATACTGCTGGCCAGTTGGCCAGGATCTTGTTTACTATTTTGGCATCTATGTTCATCAGAGATATTGGTCCGTAGTTTTCCTTTTTGTTGTGTCTCTATCAGTGATGTGCAGTGTCGGGATAGAGTTCTGGCCCCTAACCCAATTCTGCTTCTTAACTACCTACAAGTTCAAGGAAGTCACTTATTCCCCACTCTAAAGAGCCTCCTCCTCACTGGCTTGATTTAAAAATCAGACAGGCCACGGGCCAGCAGGTGGTACCACTGATAAAGCAATGAACCCTCCAACATCAGTTCCTGAGTTTGATGCCTGGTACTGTATGTAGCAAAATGATGCTCTGGTTCTTCTTCCCTTCTCATAAATAAATGAATAAGGGGAGTCGGGCGGTAGGTAGCGCAGTGGGTTAAGTGGGCTTGCCGCGAAGTGCAAGGACCAATGTAAGGATCCCGGTTCGAGACCCCCGGCTCCCCACCTGCAGGGGAGTCACTTCACAGGCAGTGAAGCAGGTCTGCAGGTGTCTGTCTTTCTCTCCCCCTCTCTGTCTTCCCCTCCTCTCTCCATTTCTCTCTGCCCTATCTAACAACGATGACATCAATAACAACAATGATAACTATAATGATAAAACAATAAGGGCAACAAAAGGGAAAATAAATAAATATAAACAAATAAATGAATAAGTAAATGATTGAGCAGATACATATATACCCACCTTTTGAGTGTAAGGCGCAGGAGAAGAAAGTGGCAGGACCCTGGCAGAGGGCAGATTTGGCATTAGACTGTAATTCCTGGCTAAATCCCACATTTAAAAGCCATGGAGTATAAGGGGAGTCAGTGTTGAAACTTCTGTTTTCGCAGGTGTGGGCAATAGCCCACCAAGTTGAACACACATGTTACCATGTGCAAGGACCTGGGTTCAAGTCCTTAGTCTCCACTTCCACTTTCAATTCCTCCCTGTCCTATAAAGGAAAGGGGGAGGGGAAGGAAGGAAAGGACCGCTGGGAATTGTGGGTTCTTACTACAAGCGCCAAGCCTCAGCAATAACTCTGGTAGTGATAAAATGAGAAATTCATAAGCAAAGAAAATTTCAGCCCCACCTGCAGTGGGAATACTTCACAAGTGGTGAATCAGGTATCTGTCTTTCACTCTCCTTTCTTTCTCTCTCTCTCTCTCTCTCTCTCTCTCTCTTGCCTCCAGGGTTATCACTGGAGTTCAGTCTCAGCACTAGGAATCCACTGCTCCTGGTGGGCTTTTTTTTTTCATTTTATTGGACAGGACAGAGAAAAATTGAGAGAGGAGAGGAAGAGAGATAGAGAGAGAGAAAGAGAAAGAGAGAGAGAGACCTGCAGACCTACTTGTGAAACTTTCCCCTTGCAGGTGTGGAGCGGGGTTCGAACCTGGATCCTTGTGTAGGTCCTTACACTTAGTACTATGTACACTTAACTGGGTATGCCACCACCTGGTCCCCCAGGTGTCTGTCTTTCTCTCCCCCTCTCCATCTCCCCCTCCTCTCTCAATTTCTCTCTGTCCTATCCAATAAAATGGGGGGGAAATGGTCACCAGGAGCAGTGGATTCATAGTAATGGCACTGAACTCCAGAGATAACCCTGGAGGCAAAAGAAAAAAAAAAAAGATTGAGAGAGAAAGGAAAGAAAGAAAGAGAAAATTTCAGTTTTCTCATGTGTAAAATGGGCTATCAAGCACCTATTTGACCATATTTGAGAGAGTTGAGTATATATATTTATGTATATAGATTGTATCATTAAATACAAACAATATAAATATATAATGTATGTTACATAACATGTAAGGCCTATGTAAATAGACAAAAAATATAAAAGTTCAAACCTCCATGTAACAAAAACTCAAGGAGGGAAGTCAGCATAAACAAGTAGAGTCTGGACTAGAGGGTGCTTATGACTCCGAAATCAGAATGTTTTTGGAGCTCCGTCACAGTGAAAATGACTGACCACGAACAACTCAGCTCTCTCAGCCAAGCCTAGGCAAGGAATCTCTCATTCCAACCCCAGCTGTTAAAATACCCTTGAGAAGTCTTTAAAGTTTTATCTTAAGTACTAAATTTACTGGTTACAGCCATAGTTGATGATAGAGCTATGTTAGCCAAACGTCTCCCTCTGAACGTTGCTTTGAAAAGCATAATCACCCTCTGCTCTGCCAATGAGGTTACACTGCTGCCGTATGTCTCACAGGAAGTCTCACAGGAAGTCTGGCTCCTGAAGCTCCTGAAGCTTCTGTCTTGAAGGCTCAGAGCACAGGCCAAGAATACATGAACCCAGAGAAGAAACGGCCAAGACCACATCTACCTCAGTGTACACATTCTGCTGGTGAGAAAGATTCTTTTTTTTCATTTGCTTCCAGGTGGCTAAGATCTGTAGAGGTTATTAGGGTAGGTGTGAAGCTGGTTTTATTTTTAAATGTCAAGGGTTTGTTTACTCACTTTATGAAAGAGAAGGAGAGAGTTATGAGCACAACACGTGTTCAGCGGATGTGATGCTCGAGACTGAACTTCACGCATGCAAGTCCTGCACTCTACCTGCTGCCTTGCTTCCTGAGCAATGTTCTTTTTGTTTGTTTTTGTTTTAACCTTCACAGAAAAAAAAACAAAAACCATCAAGCTGGGGAGACAGCCTAAAGGTCCTGCAAAAGACTTTTATGCCTGAGGCTCTGAGCTCCCAAGTTCAGTCCCCAGCATCACCCTAAACTGGAGCTGAGTGGTGGTCTTTATCTCTGTTTCTCCGGCTATCTCTCATTAAAATAAAATAAAAATATTTATATTTATTTATTTATTTTTGCCTCTAGGGTTATTGCTGGGGCTCAGTACCTGCATTATGAACCCACTGCTCCTGGAGGCTAATTTTCCCATTCCTTGCCTTTGTTATCATTGTCGTTATTATTGCTATTACTATTGTTGTTGTTGTTGTTGGATAGGACAGAGAGAAATGGAGAGAGGAGGGGAAGACAGACAGGGGGAGAAGGTGGGGAGCCGGGGGCTCGAACTGGGATCCTTATGCTGGTCCTTGTGCTTTGCGCCACCTGTGTTTAACCCTCTGCGCTACTGCCCGACTCCCTATTACCATGTTCTAATTATGACAAAAAATAAGTCAAAAGAATTATTTCTGGGATTTAAAAATAAAATACAATTTTAAAAATCCTGCAGGAATATCCTCCATGTGTCTCCATTCTTTGTAACCAAGTGATCTCCAAGGGAGGGCTTGTTATTCTTCTTTCAAACCATGTCAAGTCACAGCTCCTGCCTGCAATGAACCAGTTCCAATTAGCAGCACCCACCCTCTCCACAGGCACCCAGCTAGCTGCCTTCAGGCTGACGGAAAAGGGCAGGGTTTGCTGCAGGCTCAGGTACAACAAACAGGCCCCGGTGCGGTGCTGCAGGTTCAAAAGAGAAGCCATGGCCCTCAGCCTCTCAAATTCCCTTTGCAAGTGCCTCAGATCCCTTCTGTACATGGCAACTACTTGCTAAGGATATCTCAGCACCTCCAAGGGTTCAAGCCTCGACCATGAGTCACCTTGATTACCCATTTCACGATCCCTTCCCATAGTCCTCATCTTCTAGAAGATGAAACGGAGGCCTAGGGAACAGAACACATTGTACCAGAGGCCCCCATCCTTCAGTGACATATCAGGACAAGAAGAGCCCAAGGCTCTAAGTAGTCACCCTGGCACCCGTGTGGAAGGGGATTTGAAAACACTTTGGTTCTATTAGTCTCCCAAAGCAAAAGACCACAAATATGCTAGTTTAAAGCACAGCAAACTTATTCCTCCCTAGTCCTTGAGGTTCGATGTCCAAGTATGGGGGCCTGGTGGTGGTGGTAGTGCACCCAGTTGAGTGCACATATAACTGTGCACAAGGACTCAGGCTCAAGTGTCTGAACTCCCACCAATAGGGGAGGAACTTCAGAAGCAATCTGCTTCTAGCATTTGCCCAAGCAGCACCACAGTGCCTCTCTTTCTTTCGCCCTATTCCCTCTCAATTTCTCTCTCTACTATAGAGTAAGATGAAAGAGAGAAAGAGAAACAGAGAGAAAGAAAGAGAAAGAGAGAGAGAGAGAAAGAAAGAAAGAAAGAAAGAAAGAAAGAAAGAAAGAAAGAAAGACTACTACCAAGAGCAGTGGATTCACTGTTTAGATACCAACCCCCAGTCCAAAATCACTGATTCTCAGGCTCTAAGGGGAGAATACTTCCTTGCCTAAGCCAGTTCTTGGTGACCCCAGGAAACCCATCGCTGCTTGGCTCCTGGCTCTCTCTTTCTAATAATTTATTGGAAGCCTATTATGCCTTGGGCACTCAGTACTAAATTTTATTATTTTTAATTTAATTAATTTTTATTTTTATATCATTGATATAAAATAATATATTAATCATTAATCATTATATATTATAATATATTTAATTATTAATATAATATATTAAGATGTTTTATATTAAATATTATTTTAATATATATATATATATATATATATATATATATATATATATATATAAAAAATGGAAACACTAACAAGACCATGGGATAAGAGGAGTACAATTCCACACAATCCCCACCACCAGAAATCCATATTCCATTCCCTCCCCTGATAGCTTTCCTATTCTTTCACCCTTTGTAAGCATGCACTCAGGGTTGTTATGGGGTACAGAAGGTGGAAGGTCTGGTTTCTGGAATTGCTTTAATGCTGAACATGGGTGTTTACAGGTCGATCCATACTCCCAGCCTGCCTCTCTCTTTCCCTAGTGGGGCAGGGATCTGGGGAAGCAAGGCTACAGGACATGTTGGTGGGGTTGTCTGTCCAGGGAAGTCGGGTGGGCATCATGGTAGCATCTGGAACCTGGTGGCTGAAAAAAGAGTTAAGATATAAAGCAGAACAAATTGTTGACTACTCATGAACCTAAAGGCAAGAATATTGTAGATGGAGATTTGGGATCTCCGTTTTGGAAAACGCTATTGGGTCTATTTCAGGTATATTCCAAGAAGCCCATTTTAATTTATTTTTTTTATTCAACAGGACAGAGATAAAGAGGGAGAGAGAGTTCCAGAGGCAGGGCTATGGAGAAGCAGTGCTGTGTTTCTCTCCTCTCTTCACCCAGGTCAACTAGGACCAAAGGAGACCACTTGGGACCACAACAAGCAGGACTAGAATGACTGCAAGAACCCACCAAATGACCCGGGAGTGCAAACACGTGTGGTGCATGGTCAGAGAGGAGCCTAGGGAGAGACTGGGTGGCTGTTAACAGTCCAGCAGTTTACCTGTTGAGACGCCACCTCCAGTCTCTTTCACCAACAATAAGACGGCTGAAGGGAGGAGATTACTCACCTAAGACGCGCCAAATGCAACTGTGAGTCTCTATTGCTACTGCCCTCAAATCTGGAGCAGTGGTTCAAGAAGCCCAGAGCGTCCCAAACAGAATTAACCCAGACTTAAAGACACCAAGACACATCACATTTAGAATGGAAAGGAATAAGGATAAAGAAAGGATCCTGAAGGCTGCAAGAGAAAAACAAAGAGTCACCTAAAGTGGAAAACCCATAAGATTAGCAGCAGCCTTCTCCATACAAACACTACAGGCCAGAAGCGAATGGCAAGATATCTATCGAGTACTTAATGAGAAAGGCTTTCAACCAAGACTACTGTATCCTGCTAGACTGTCATACAGACTAGATGGAGGCATAAAAAAATCTCAGACAAGCAAAATTTGAAAGGATCAACTATCAGCAAGCCTGCCATGAAAGAAGTTCTGAAAGGTCTCCAATATAGTCAGAACACCATAAATATTCCATATATCAGAACACTCTAGAAATCTACAAGAATGGCATTAAAATATCTTCAATCTTTGATAGCAGTAAATGTCAATGACCTGAATTCACATATTAAAAAGCACAGAGTAGGAAGATGGATCAGAAAACACAACCCAACAATATGCTGTCTACAGGAAACCCACCTAACTCAATAAGAAAAACACAGACTCAAAGTGAAAGGATGGAAAATTATCATACAAGCCTATGGCCCACAAAAAAGGGCAGGAACAGCTATTCTCATATCTGACATGACAGAATTAAAAATAAATAAAATTTAAAAAGGTGAGGATGGACACTACTTAATGCTCAGTGGATCAGTCAATCAAGAAGACTTAACAATTATTAACAACTATGCACCCAATGAGAAGCCATCTAAATGCATCAAACATCTACTGAAAGAGCTACAGCAATATATTAACAGCAACACAGTCATAGTAGGGGACTTCAGCACACCACTCTCTCAATTTGACAGATCATCCAGGCAGGAAATCAATAAAGACGTGAGGGAACTACATGAGAAGATAGATAAATTAAAACTATTGGACATTTTCAGAGTCATTCACCCCAAGAATTCTACTCAAGTCCACATGGGTCATTCTCAAGGACAGACCATATGTTAGGCCACAAAGACAACATCAGCAAATTCAAGAGCACTGAAATCATCCCAAGCATCTTCTCAGACCACAGTGGAATTAAACTAACACTTAACAATCAACAGAAGATTAGTAAGAGTCCCAAAATGTGGAAGCTCAATAGTACACTACTTAACAACTACTGGGTCAAGGAGGAAATAAAGGAAAAAACCAAAATGTTTCATGTTTTGAGAGTTCAATGAAAATGAAGACACAAGCTATCAAAATATTTGGGACACAGCTAAGGCAGTACTGAGAAGGAAGTTCATAGCCATACAGGCACACATCAGCAAACAAGAAAAAGCACCAGTATGTTGGTATGCATGAGACCCCTTCTGTTTCATTTGGTTTAAATCCCCCCTGCTTAACACTATTTTATTTACATAACCACTGTTAACAAGTTCCACCCTCCCTCCAGGGCATTTATGGTTCAGTGATAGGATTCTTGCCTAATCTGCCCCCTCTTTGTCACACTCTGATTTTCACCAGTCACTTTTCTCTCCACCCTCTCTATGTCACATCCTGTTTCCACCCTACTTGGGAAGTATATATAAAGACAGCATTGTGAGTTTTAGAGTACTTTACCTTGAGTTTAGCTTAGCTCGTCTTAGACTGTGCTGCGTCCTGCATGAATAAAGAGATACTGCCTACAGCTCAACTATGAGTCCCTGGTCGTCTGTTACCTGCCCGTGAAGCCAGCCCGGCGAAAACAACCTAACCCGTCAAAAACAACACCAGTAAACAGCCTGACTGCACATCTTAAAGACCTAGAAGAAGAAGAACAAAGGAACCCTAAAGCAACTAGAAGGACAGAAATCACTAAACTTAGGGCAGAAATCAGTAACTTTGAAAATAAGAAAACCATACAAAAGATCAACAAAAGTAAATGTTGGTTCTTTGAAAAAGTGAATGAGATCTACAGACCTTTAGCCAAACTTACAAAACAAAAAAGGGAGAAGACCCAAATAAATAGGATAGTAAATGAAAGAGGAAATATCGGGAGTCAGGCGGTAGCGCAGCGGGTTAAGCGCAGGTAGCACAAAGCTCAGGGACTGGCGTAGGGATCCCGGTTCCAGCCCCTGGATCCCCACCTGTAGGGGAGTTGCTTCACAAGTGGTGAAGCAGGTCTGCAGGTATCTGTCTTTCTCTCCCCTTCTCTGTCTTCCCCTCCTCTCTCCATTTCTCTCTGTCCTATCCAACGACGACGACAATAGTAACAACAAGAAGGGTAGCAAACGGGAATAAATAAATAAATATTTTTTAAAAATAAATGTAAAAAAAAAGTTAAAAAAAAAAGAAATAAAGAGGAAATATCACAACAGACACCACAGAAATTCAGCATATCATGTGAGACTTCTATGAACAACTATATTCCACCAAGCTAGAGAACCTGGAAGAAATGGATGATTTCCTAGATAGCTATGAACTTCCAAAACTTAAAAAAGAGGAAATAGATGATGTGAGCAGGCCCATCACAGCTAATGAAATTGAAACAATTAACAAAAACCTTCCCAAAAGTAAAAGTCCTGGACCAGATGGTTTTACAAATGAATTCTATAAAACCTTCAAAGAAAAACTAATACCTCTACTTTTAAACCTCTTCCAGAAAATTGAAGACACCTAAATACTCCCTTCCAGCATCTATGAAGCCAACATCACTTTGATACCAAAAGCAGACAGGGACACAACCAAAAGAGAAAACTACAGACCAATATCTCTGATGAACACAGATGCCAAAATATTGTACAAAATGATAGCCAACGTGACACAACTGTATATTAAAAAGATCGTTCATCATGACTAAGTGGGGTTTATCCCAGGGATGCAAGGTTGGTTTAATACACGTAAATCAATCAACTTGATCCATCACATCAATAAAAGCAAGACCAAAAACCGCATGGTCATGTCAATAGATGTAGAGAAAGCCTTTGCCAAAATACAACATCCCTTTATGATTAAAACACTACAAAAAGTGGGGATAGATGGGAAATTCCTCAAGATAGTGGTGTCTAAATATAGCAAACCTACAGCCAACATCATACTCAATGGTGAAAAACTGGAAGCATTCCCCTCAGATCAGGTACTAGACAGGGCTGCCCACTATCGCCATTATTATTCAACATAGTGTTGGAAGTTCTTGACATAGCAATCTGGCAGGAGCAAGGAATTAAAGGCATACAGATTGGAAGAGAAGAAGTCACACTCTCCCTATTTGCAGATGACATGATAGTATACATAGAAAAACCTAAGGTATCCAGCAAGAAGCTTTTGGAAATCATCAGGCAATACAGTAAGATTTTAGTCTACAAAATGAGCATTCAAAATCAGTGGCATTCCTCTATGCAAACACTAAGGTAGAAGAAGTTGAAATCCAGAAAGCAATATCTTTTACTATAGCAACAAAAACAATAAAATATCTAGGAATAAACCTAACCAAAGAAGTGAAAGACTTGCATACTGCAAATTATGAGTCACTACTCAAGGAAATAGAAAAAGAAAACAAAGAAATGGAATGATATTCCATGTTCATGGGTTGGAAGAATTAACAACATCAAAATGAATATACTTCCCATGGCCATCCACAAATTTAATGTTATCCCCATTAGGATCCCAAACTCATTTTTAGGAGAATAGAATAAATTCTACAAATGTTTATCTGGAGCCATAAAAGACCTAGAATTGACAAAACAATCTTGAGAAGAAAGAACAGAACTGGAAGCATCACACTCCCAGATCTCAAACTGTATTATAGTTGTCATCAAAACTGCTTGGTACTGGAACATGAATAGACACACTGACCAGTGGAATAGAATTGAGAGCCTGGAAGTAAGCTCCCACACCTATGGACATCTAATCTTTGACAAAGTTGCACAGACTATTAAATGGGGACAGGGGAATCTCTTCAACAAATGGTGTTGGGAAAAATGGGTTGAAACATGCAGAAAAATGAAACTGCACCACTATATTTCACCAAATACAAAAGTAAATTCCATATGTATCCAGGACTTGGATGTTAGACCAGAATCTATCAGATACTTAGAGGAAAATATTGGCAAAAATCTTTTCTGCATAAATTTTAAAAACATCTTCAATGAAAAGAATCCAATTATAAAGAAGAATAAGGCAAGCATAAACCTATGGGACTACACCAAATTCAAAAGCTTCTGCACAGCAAGAGAAACCACTACCTAAACCAAGAGACCCCTCACAGAATGGAGAAGATCTTTATATGCCATACATCAGACAAGGGGCTAATAATCAAAATATATAAAGAACTTGCCAAATTCAACAACAAGAAAATATAACCCTATCCAAAAATGAGGAGAGGATATGGACAGAATATTCACTGTAGAAGAGATCCAAAAGGCTGAGAAACACATGAAAAAATACTCCCAGTCTTTGATTGTCAGAGAAGTGCAAATTAAGATGACAATGAGATACCACTTCACTCCTGTGAAAAAGTCATACATCAGAAAAGCTAACAGCAGCAAATGCTGGAGAGATTGTGGGGTCAAAGGAACCCTCCTGCACTGCTGGTGGGAATGTCAATTGGTCCAACCTCTGTGGAGAACAGTTTGGAGAACTCTCAGAAGGCTAGAAATGGACCTACCCTATGATCCTGCAATTCCTCTCCTGGGAATATATCCTAAGGAACCCAACACAACCATCCAAAAAGATCTGTGTACACATATGTTCTTGGCAGCACAATTTGTAACAGCCAAAACCTGGAAGCAACCTAGGTGTCGAACAGGAGATGAGTGGCTGAGCAAGTTGTGGTCTATATACACAATGGAATACTACTCAGCCATAAAAAATGGTGACTTCATCGTTTTCAGCCGATCTTGCATGGATCTTGAAAAATTCATGTTAAGTGAAATATGTTAGAAACAGAAGGATGAACATGGGATTATTTTACTCTCAGGCAGAAGTTGAAAAATAAGATCAGAAGATAAAACAGAAGTTGAACCTGAACTGGAATTGGCATGCTGCACCAAAGTAAAAGACTCTGGGGTGGGTAGGTGGGGGGAAAGTACAGGTCCAAAAAGGATGACAAGGACCTAGTGGGGGTTGTATTGTTATGTGGAAAACTGAGAAATGTTATGCATGTACAACCTATTGTATTTACTGTTGAATGTGAAAGATTAATTCCCCAATAAAGAAATTAAACAAAAAAAAGAGGAAGAGAGAAAGGTAGACACATGTTTCACCAATTGTGAAATGTCCTTCCTGCAGGTGGAAAGCAGGTACTCAAACACAGTCCTTGTGTGGGTACTGGTGCTTAGTACTATGTGCACTTAACTAGGTGTGCCACTGCCCGGCCCCCACGATCTATCTTCACATGATCTTCTCCTCCTTCTCTGTGTGCCTTTCCTCTGTGTGTCTCTTCTACAGATACCTGCCCTTGAACTCAACAGTCCTACCAAATATTCAGAATCATCTCATTTCAAAATCCTTAATTACATTTGCAGCCAGGTGATGTTCTCCTCATTAAGTGCACACATTACAGTGCACAGGGATGCAAGTTCACTATTTAATCATACACACACACACACACACACACACACACACACAGACACTAAAGGACGAGAAGGTGGAACGGTAAATTGCCCCCTGACATTTTGAATTGTAATAAAAAGTTTTTTTTCTTCTTACAAAAGATAGTGAGGTGGTGTAACACGGGATATTCTTTTTTCTTTTCTTTTTGACATGGAACATTCAAAGGAACTGACATTGTAGTGGAACACAAACACAGCCTTAATTAAGTATATGAATACTGAATTCATAAAAGCTGCTTATTTTTGGTCATAATGCAGTAAGGTTAGAAATCAACCACAATAACAAACAAACAACAAAAATAAGCCCAAAATATAGAGAATGACAATATGCTTCTGAGTAAGAAACATCATGGAGTGAATGGGATACAGATCTCTGATGGCAGGACTTGTATGGAATTGCACCCCTCTTATCTAATAATGATCTTGTTGATTGTTATCAAACAGCTAATAATAACTTTAAAGAATATTGCTAGGAGAACAACAAAGAAGAGCCCAAATGGCAGACCCTGTAGGATGCAGTAAAAGCTGTCCTAAGAGGGAAGTTTATAGCAATACAGATACACTATTAACAAACAACAACAACAAAAATATCTCAAGTAAGCTACCTAACATCACAACTGAACCAACTTGAAAATTAGCAACAGAGAGACCCAAAATTCAGCAGGAGAAAGGAAATAGTTAAAATCAGGGCAGAAATTAATGGATTAGAATCCAGAAAGACAATAAAAAAGATTAACGAAACAAAGAGAGGATTCTTCCAAAGAATAAATAATATTGACAAACCACTGACTCACAAAAAGAAAAAAAAAAGAAAGCTATGATAAAAAAATAGTCAAGAATGGGAGTTGGGCAGTAGTGCAGTGGGGTAAGTGCACGTGGCGCGAAGGGCAAGGACCGGCGTAAGGATCCAGGCTAGAGCTCCTGGCTCCCCACCTGCAGGGGAGTTGCTTCACAGGCAGTGAAGCAGGTCTGTTGATGTCTATCTTTCTCTCCTCCTCTCTGTCTTCCCTTCCTCTCTCCATTTCTCTCTGCCCTATCTAACAACAACGACATCTATAACTACAACAACAATAAAAGGTGAAAAAAGGGAACAAATGGAAAAATAAATAAATAAATATTTTTAAAAATTTAAAAATCAAGAACAAGAAATGAAATTAAAAAAGGATATGGGGAGATACAAAGAATAATATATGAATATTATGAACATTTCTAGGGAAATAAATTGGATGAGCTAGAAGAGATGGGTGTATACCTAGAGTCATAGTACCTACCAGACTTAACCCAAGAGGAATTAGAAGGCTTGAACAGGATAATCACTAATACAGAAACTGAATCAGTAATCCAAAATCTTCCCAATAATAATAAAAGTCCAGGTTCAGACAGACTAAGGAATTCTTTAAGACATTCAAAGAAGAACCAACACTGATTCTCTTTAAACTTTTCCAGAAAATTGAAAATTGAAGTAACTCCCAAACACAATCTATATGGCTAACATCACTCTGATCCCTAAGGAAAAATGACTCTATACAAGAAGAAAACTGAAGACCTCTATGCCTGAAGAACACTGAGGCAAAGGTCCCCAACAAGATATTGGCAAACTGAATCCAGCAACAGATCAAGAGAATAATTCACAAAGGCAAGTGGGATTCATCCCTGGTAAAAGGGAAGGTTCAAAATCTGCAAGTTAATCAATTAAGCCACCATATCAACAAAAAGCAAGATAGAAAACACACAGTCATGTCAATTCATGCCGAAAAGGTATTTGATAACATCCACCATCCATTTATAATAAAGGTGCGCCAGAAATTAGGAATAGAAGAAAAAATTCTAGACATAATAAAATCCATTTACAATAAACCCACAGCTAGCATCATTTTCAATGGAAAGGCTGAAAGCTCTCCCCCTAAAATCAGGAAGCAGACAAGGACTTCCACTGTTATTCAGCATAGTCCTCTCATTCCTCCCCACAGTAGTCCAACAACAAAGAGCTATTAAAGGTATACAGATTGGAAAGGAAGAAATCAAACTAGCACTAGTAACTAATGAAATGGAGATATACCTAAAGAATCCCAAAGACTCCAACACCACCCCCTCAAAAAAAAAAAACTACTGGGAATGCTAAATCCAGTAAAGTACAAAGTAGAAAAGCAGAAAGCGTAAATCTGTGGCATCTCTGTATGCAAACAAAGGGTCAGGGGAAAGGGAAATAACCACTCAATCCCATTTAAAATCAAACCCAAAAAGATGGAATTACCTGGCTTGGGGTGAATCTTCTGAAGGAGGAGAGCACTTTGAAAGGGAAAACTACAGGACATAGTTTAAAGAAATGGAGAAAGCAATGGAAGCATACCGGTCTCTGTTCAGGCGCCAAATGCTGTGGTAGCTTCACGGGCAGGAGAGAGACAACCAGGGAGTCATGGCTGAGCGGGGAACGCAGTTCAATCTTTATTGATGAGTGGGAATGCAGAGCAACCAATCTAATCTCTCTTCATTAGAAAATCCTGTCCTTTATATCTCCTGAGGCGGAAGTGTCAGGTTGGAAGAGGAAGTACTACATAGGATAAGGGGTGGGGAGAAGGAAAAAAAGCGGGAACCACTGGGGATTAAACGGTGGAAAACAGGCTGTGACTAGGAGAGGGGGCGGAGTGGAAAAGGTGTGCGTGCACGAACCAGTGGGGATTAAACCAGTGCGGGTCTCAAACAAAACAATGATTATGTAAATAAACCACAGAGTTAAGCAATGCAAGCGAACCTAACATGATGATCAAAACAGAAGGGGTCTTAGAAGTATAATTAAAAGCAGACCAATAGAAGCACATTCCTAATTCCTGAATTGGAAGAATAAACATTATTAGTTCCAGTAAAAGCAAACTACAGTTTCAGTGCAACCCCTATCAATATTACAATTATATCTTTAAAACTTTTTTATTAAATTTATTTATTTATTAGGTAGAGAGAGCCAGAATTCGAGAGGAAAGGGGGTGGTAGAGATGGGAGAGAGACACAGAGACACCTGTAACACTGCTTCACCACTTGCAAAGTTTTCCCCCTGCAGGTAGGGACTGGGGGCTTGAACCCAGGTCCTTGAGGATTGCAACATGTGCACTCAACCAGGTGCGCCACCACCCAGGCCCTCCCAATGATATTTTTTTATGGAACTTGAATAATTTGTCCAAAATTTTGTGTGGAACCACACACACACACACAAAGTAGCTAAAGTATTTCTCAGGAAAAAAAAAAAAAAGAAAGTTCCATAATCCCCAGCTTACACTACAAAGCAAGAGTGATTAAGAGAGTATGGAAGGACCATACATTCATTAGAGCACATGTGCAAGTGTGCAAGGACCTGGGTTCAAGCCCTTGGTCCCAATCTGTAGGGCGAAAGCTTCACAAGTTGTGAAACAGTGCTGCTGGTATATCTCTTTCTCTCTCCCTCTTTACCTCCCCCTTCCCTCTTGATCTCTCTGCCTATATCCAATAAATATGCAAATACAATATTTACACAGCAGCGTGGCACTGGAATAAAAATGGACACTCTAGAAGCTGGGGAGGGAGGGAGACTGCAGCTAGTGCTGGGGGCAGGGGGTCTTTTCTTCTCTCCCTGTAAAAGGGAAATGGACAGATAGGCTGGGAGTAAGGATTGACCTGTCAACACCCATGTTCAGCGGGGAAGCAATTATAGAAGTCAGACCTTCCACCTTTTGCACTCCATAATTTCCCTGGGTCCATACTCCCAGAGGGAAAAAGAATAGGAAAGTATGGTCCGGGAGATGGCTCAGTAGACAAAGCATTGGACTCTCAAGCATGAGGTCCTGAGTTCGATCCCTGGCAGCACATGTACCAGGGTGATGTCTGGTTCTTTCTCTCTCCTCCTTTCTCATTAATAAAAAAAATAATTTAAAAATAAAAGAATAGGAAAGCTATTAGGGGAAGGATGGAAGACGGAATTCTGGTCATGGGGATTGTAGAAAACTAAGAGGGGTGGGATGAGCCCCCAACTCGGTCACAGGCTGGAGGGACAGAGGGAAGCAAATCCACCACTAACCCCACCTTCACACACATGATCAACAGAATCAGGAGCTGGAACCCTGAGGAAACGGCCTGGGTTGGTGTCTCTCTATCAAAGAGGCCCAGATAGCGTTTCAATGAAGTGGTTTTTAATCACTTTAAAGATTTTTATGAAAAATTCCCCGAGGGCCAATTACAGGCAATGCTTCCTAGCCACAGTCTATCTAATAGTCATGTGCATGCTTTCACGCCTCTGCATGCAACTGTTCCCTGGACCTGTGTGCTCGCTGCCGATCTCTCAGGTGTGTGTGTGTGTGTCCATCTGTCTGTCTGTGTGTGTCCCTCTTGGTCTCCTTTCCTCTGCGGCTTGGTCTCTCCTCCTATCTGTCCTCCACATCTTCCATCCAAGTACCAGCCAGGCCTGACCCTGCTTAGCTACCAAGATCAGACAAGATCAAGAGCCAGTGTCTTCAGGGTACAGGGCCATAGAAGCTGTCCTCCACGTCTATCTGCTTCTCAGTTCTCTTAGTACCAACCTGATTCCCCATTCAGTGCTTCTGTCCTCTTCTTTCTTTCTTTGTCTGTCAGTCTGTCTGCCTGTCATTTCCCCATACACACCCTCTTCTCTCTGCATTTCTCTAAATCAGAGCACTTCTGCTATGTAAGATGTTCTTTTCATTCTTCCAACATGTGGAGAAGTATTTACCAAATTTAAATGACTGCCAGGACTGGTCTAAAATGTCCCTGAAAACACACTCACTAAGCTACTTCTGCATAAGGCAACTTATTTAGGCAACAATAATTGTCACAAGCACTGTAGATAGCAAACATAGCCTCTGGCTCCTGGAAGTCAGTACAAAGAAGTTAGTCAGCATCCCCTCCGTGTGCACCACACCAGAGAAACACACACACACACACACACACACACACACACTCACCACACACACACATATTTCTAAAAATCAGTTAGTTCTTAAAATACTACCAGGTTTGTGATGTCTTAGAAATGGAAGTTACAGTAAAGAGTACCCCTCTAAAACTGTGTTTGTAAATTCATGCTTTGTAAAAATATTTAGCATCTACCTGACCAGGAATATTACCTCAATGCAGGGGAGTATTCCCATCAGCCTAAGAACCTATTCATTCAGCCTAAGCAAGCAGATATTAAGCACCTGTCATGTTCTGTGTACTGACATATTAAAAAGAAGAGACCATCTTTGCCCTCCAGATTCTCATGCACTGAGAGTCAAGTGGAGCACCGTGCTACGGTGTGAGAAAGGGCCGGCAGTGGTGCACCCAGTCAAGTGCACATACTACCAAGCACAAGAACCTGGGTTCCATTCCGGCTCCCCATCTGCCTGGAGTCCACTTGACGAGTGGTGAAGTAGGACTGTATGTGTCTATCTTTCTCTCCCCCTCTCTGTCTTCCCCTCCTCTCTCAATCCCTCTCTGCCCTGTCCAACAACCACAGCTATAACAACAATAAAAATAACAACAAGGGCAACAAAATGGAAAAAATGGCCTCCAGGAGCAGTGGATTCATAGTGCAGGCAGCGAGCCCCAGTGATAACCCTGGAGCAGAAAAGGAAAAGAAAAGAAAAGAAAAGAAAAGAAAAGAAAAGAAAAGAAAAGAAAAGAAAAGATGCCTTTTGAGTCCATAGGAAAGGCCCCCTGCCTCCCTAACTGTTAATGGTTGCTACTGGTGGGTTCAGTACCTTAAAATACTACAGTGTTCTCTGGAGAGCCGGAATGATGCAGGAATATTAGTAAACCCATTTAAAAAGTGGAGAACGGAGGCATAGGTTGGATAAATGGAGATAATATAGCATGGCAATATCTTCTACAACTACTCAGGCCAAGGTTGGCCACGTCCTCCACAGAACCTGAATTAGTCCATGACAAGGTGGAGTTAAGGCAGCAGTTAGAATAATTATTGCTCAGCGGGTTAAGTGCAGGTGGCGCAAAGCGCAAGGACCGGCATAAGGATCCCAGTTCGAGCCCCCAGCTCCCCACCTGCAGGGGAGTCGCTTCACAGGCGGTGAAGCAGGTCTGCAGATGTCTGTCTTTCTCTCTCCCTCTCTGTCTTCCCCTCCTCTCTCCATTTCTCTCTGTCCTATCCAACAATGATGACATCAATAACCATAACAATGAAACAACAAGGGCAACAAAAGGGAATCAATAAAATAAATTTTAAAAAAAGAATAATTATTGCTAGTAAGTTGGCCCTTAAATAATGAGAGTGTTTTTGCAGTACCTAGGCCAATACAATGTAATCACAACATCTTCTTCCCCCTGCCCCCCTACAACATCTTCTAAGGTGGGGACCAGGTGGCAGTGCACAGGGTTAATCACACATAGAACTAAGCACTAGGACCAACCCGCAAGGGGCCGCTTCACAAGTGGTGAAGCAGATCTGCAGGTGTCTATCCTCTTGTCTCTCTCTCTCTCTCTCTCCCTCCCTCCCTCCCTCCTTCCCTCCCTCCCTCCCCCCCTCCTCTCTCAACTGCTCTCTGAGCTATCCAATAAAATGGGGGGAAGAAATGGCCACCAGGGTAGTGGATTCCTAGTGCTGACAGCGAGCCTCAGAGCAATTACCCTGGAAGTTAAATAAATAAATAAATAAGATCTTTTAGTGGAAAAAGGCAGGACCAGAGAAGTTACTCTGCTTGTGTAGTGCCAGCCTTTTGTGAGTGAGGCCCAGTGCTTGACCCCCAGGCCATATTGGAACTCCGAGGATGGTGGAGCAGTGCTTTGATGTTCCTCTCTCCATGACTCAAATTACAGAATAAACAGGGGGCCGGACTCCAGATTCAGCAGTAATGTGCAAGTGCAAGGCCCTCAGTTCATTCCCAGCACCACTGCACTCACAATCAGGATTCTAAAATAACAGAAACAAAGCGGAAGGACCAGAAGAGGAAGCCAGAGTTAAAGAGATCTACCTGTACATGCTGTCCTGCTGTCTTTGAAGACAGATGAAGGGCCATAAGCTAAGGAATGTGGGAAGCTTCTGGAAGCAATAATAATAATAATAAGGAAAAAAAAGAAAGAAATATTTGTCCTCAGATTCCAGAAGAAACACAGTTCTGCTGACACCTGATTTTAACCTCTCTACGATCCATTTCAAACTCTGAGCTCAAGACCTGTGTTACACAGACCTACATAGCTTTATATGTTCTCAATGACTTGTAAAACCAACCATGCCATAGGCATTTCCCTCCATACTTCATTCAAGTCTCTGCTCAGAGTCACTCTCGGTATTCTCGTTTGTTCTTTCCCCCCCCCCCCCCCCGTTTCTTCCCCTGTTGTCTTCATCAGCTCTATCAGCTTTGTCTTCTTACACTCCCGTCTGCTGTTCCATACTAGAAGGCCAGCCTTCCTCATTTCTGTGCCCCTATGCCTAAAGCTGTGACGGGCACAGAGAAAAACACCCTAAATAGCTCATGACTCCCTTGTGACATACGATTCTCTGCTTCATTCAGGAGAAAACTGATTCAGAGAGAGTATGAAACATTTTCCCCGGTAGGTACATCCGGGAGGTAGCGGGGAGAGAGAGGGAGGAGAATGCATAGGCTTTGTACTTGGTCGCTGTTCAGGAGATGGTCCAAACCCGCCTTCACCACTTTGTAACCACAGGACCTTGGAGAGTATCTGACTTCCTCTCTGGAACACAAGAAAAATGAGCCTTTGTGAGTAGACCACAGGACACTAAGGTGTGCACAAGGTGTTAAATCCTAAGGTCTAGTCCTACAAGTCCAAAATCAAGGCGGGTGGTGCATTTTCAGGACTGGAAACAATGTTTGTTCAGAGAGATACTACATTACTACACAGAACCCGATACTTCTCATCTCACTTTTTAATATCTTTAAGATCTTCCCTTCTCCATAATCACAGCTGCTAGAGTGAAGCAGGTCAGAGTAGTACCATTTTCCAAAAAAGACAAATAGAGGATCCAAGAGGGATTGCGACTTGAAAAAAAAAATAGTCTCTGTGTGTTACAACCAAGCATCTCTGCCTGGAGTCCTTCCTCTCTTCCAACCCCTCCAGGATCCCACAAAATAAGCCGGATTCCTCTGTCGCTGCCTCAGTTCTGATGTACAGGAAGGCCACTGAGTTCTCCAAGGAGCTTTGGGAAGTTCCAGTCATCTCTCCTCCAGAGGGCGGGGGGAGGTGGTGGAAATTTTGCCTTCAGTTTGTCTGATTCCCACTTACTGCTAAGGTCCAGGGATTGAGTGAGTGCCTTCCTTTTCAGTTTAACACTGGTTCCCCTGGTGCCAGGCATTTGACCTGGCACATAGTAGGTGCTATTCACATCGTGAAATGCAGACATGGCTGCACATCCAGGTTCTAAATCCCACCACCAAACTCCTCAAATGGCAGGCAACATTAACAAATGCAGCTAGACACCATATCCCTCTCTCTCTCCCCCAACCCCCTTTCCATTCAGTCCCACAGCAAGCTACAGGAAGGCAGCACTATGTCTACCTAGTGGAAATCTCCGTGCTCTGAACTGGCTTCCCTTCAGCCGACCTTATGAAGTCAAAGCACATTCCTTACGAAAATAAAGATTCAGGGTGGAACACTGCTCGCGCAGTGCTGAAAGCAGTTCATTTCATTAAACAGCATTTTCCTGCTTTCTGTTTTATTCATAACCAGGCAACCTGAAGTTTCAGTGGGGTCAGTGTGTTTTTCTCCCCCACTATATTCAGAGAAAAAAAAATATATATATATGTATTGGGGATATTTTTAACTGAGCACACCCAGCTCCCCCAACCCCATAACCCTGTCTCCTGAATCTGTACTCAGATACCTCATCTCTGGCTCAGAGACAGGCCTCAAGAGGCAGAAGCGGTAGCTCTGGCTATAAATCCTCATCAGAGGCTGGCGATCCATGTGGGGAGGAATGACAAATGCGCTATTTAGCCCTATTTCCAAGGAAATTAGAATTACAAATTGAAGCAATTGCTAAGACCCACTTGAGCATAACCTTTGGAAATAAAGGTGGGGAGGGGTGGGGAATCACTGGCATTTGACTAACCAGTTTCGTTGTCAGGTTCACTTTTGCAGATATCAAACCCCCCCCACACACACACACATACACACATCCTCCTCAGCACCACCCATTAGAGCTCAGGGCCCTAAACTATCCGTTCTGCTCTGTTCACTGCTAAAGGCACCACTAAACCAGGTAAGCAACCACTTCCGGGGAAGTACGGAAAATTGCTTTTTTAATTGAGTCGATGCCAGTGCTAAGAATAATTTAATTAAAAACAAAAAAACATTAATGAAAAGCAAAGGGATTTGGGGGAAAAAAGTCAAGATAGAGATACCTGCCTGTCAGAAATGAGCCAAAGACTAGGTTCTCCAAAAGCCTGCAGAGAAACAGTTTGGGTCAAAATGGTGTCCACATCACCAACTGCTCCTGCACCTCACACCCTCCACTCCTAGTCTCCAGCCACAAACACACACACCCTGCCTAAGGCAAGTCTGTCTCAAGCCTTGGAGAGCCACGGGGAGATGGCTTGCTGGCTTTGCCAAATACTCTGCAGCAAGCAGTGGATACAGGAAGCAGGACAGAGGGCTTGATACTGGCGCTTCCCGCAGCCCCGGTTCAGGCTAGTCTCCAGGTCTTACTAGGATGCTGGTGAACTCACCTCGCCCCTGTGAATCTCTTGCCCAAACTTGTTTGTTTTCTTTAATTCCTTAGCACCTCTTAGAGGCAAGTACCAGGTAAATACATTCAGTGCTTGGTAAGTACCCAGACATTTAGGCTCTTACCACAACCATGAGACAAGATCAATAGCTGTCCCCTTTCTTCAGACAAGGACACTGACGGGTGCAGAGAATAACTTGGCAAACTGGCAAATGGGCTCAACAAAGAGGAAATTTCTTGGTACAATGTGCACTTAACCCGGTACACCACCACCCTACCCCCCAGAGAGGAAGTTCCTGTCTACCTTCTGAAGTTTCCTTGGGTTATCTGTGTGGAACATCGAAATGAAAGGAGGAATACTACTCAGCTATAAAAAATGGTGACTTCACCATTTTCAGCCCATCTTGGATGGAGCTTGAAAAATTCATATTAAGTGAAATAAGTCAGAAACAGAAGCATGAGTATAGGATGATCTCACTCTCAGGCAGAAGTTGAAAAAACAAGATCAGATGAGAAAACACAAGTAGAACCTAAACTGAAATTGGCGTATTTCACCAAAGTAAAAGACTCTTGGGTGGGTGGGTGGGTGGGGAGAACACAGATCCAAGAAGGATGACAGAGGACCTAGAGGGGGTTGGACTGTTATATGGAAAACTGAGAATTTTATGCATATACAAACTATTGTATTTACTGTTGACTGTAAAACATTAATTCCCCAATAAAGAAAATTTAAAAAAAGAAATGAAAGGAGGTTGGGGAGAAAACATAATGTTTATGCAAACAGACTCTCATGCCTGAGGCTCTGAGTCCACAGGTTCAATTCCGTACACCACCATGAACCAGAGATGATCAGTACTCTAGTTAAGAAAAAAAAAAAAAACCCTCTTTGGGGGCCAATTAGTGGCACATGTAGTAAAACACAAGCATTATAATGTACAAGGACATGTGGTCAAGCCCCCTGTCCCCATCTGCAAGGAGGTAAATTTCATGAGAGCTATGGCAGGGCTTCAGCTGTCTCTCTGTCTCTTTCCCTGTCTCTGTCCTTCTTCCTTTCTCAATTTCTCTGTCTCTATCCAATAATAAATAAATAAGAAGACTTTTAAAAAACAGAAATAAAAAGTAGTAAGTCTATAGCCTCTGCTTGCTTGTCATTTACAGAGTTGAACTCAGTCATCTGTACCCATTCCAATGCGAGGCTCTTTCCAGGGTGTGGACACACAAGGGACAGTTTAGTCACCATTTCACTCTCAGAGCAGTTACACATCAACATAAGCTCCCAAACTCAGTGCATCTCTACCACAATGAATTCAGTATCTGATACAAAGGATCACCAGAACACAAAGATGATATTAGGAAGAAATCAAGAAAAGGTCCCCAAAATAAGAAGAAACATCATAAGATGCCCTCCCCTGTCTTCCAATCATAACTCCGTGTTTTTTTTTCTTTCTTTCTTTAGGTCTCTTAGTAGTACAGTGATCATAACAAGGAATAAAAGACCAGTAAAATCATTATCCATGCTACTTACCCAGCTCTTACTATGCTAGACATCCTGTCTACAGAATTCTACTTAGAAATTACAGCTGTCCCATTTTACAGATGAGAAAGAAATCAAGGGTGGTAGAGGCTACCTACCTGACCCAGTGAAATACAGTTCCTAAAAGCTGGATTGAATCCCAGAACTGTATTTCAGAA
The DNA here is from genome assembly GCF_950295315.1 of Erinaceus europaeus. Taxonomy (NCBI): domain Eukaryota; kingdom Metazoa; phylum Chordata; class Mammalia; order Eulipotyphla; family Erinaceidae; genus Erinaceus; species Erinaceus europaeus. The sequence continues at coordinate 203,119,874 of NC_080162.1, read as the reverse complement.
TCTAGAACTTGGTGACTTTTATACATTTTTTCTCTGTTTGCCTGTAAAACATGCCCAATATTCCAGATAAGCAATCTGCCTTCCAAATGCCAGAGACCCAAGCAACATGGCACAGACTGAAGTGTCACACGCTTCTCTACAGAGTTGAACTTTAACCACCTATCCCTATTCCAGCACTAGCCTGTGTACAGGGTGAGGGCTACAGGGGGTAGATCAGACTACTATTTCACCATTAGCAGGGAAAGCGCCAGATGGCCTTTTGGTTCTTGTTAATTCCTAAAGACTCCACTAGTGGCTTCCCCAGTACCCATCTCAGCATCAATCTGCCACCTTCAGCTCCTGTCAAGACAATGCTTTAACGGTGGCCAATGAGATCAGTGCCTAATTAATAACTAATTTGAAAAGCACTGCATGAAAAAACTTGGCAAACTGCATCTGCCCATGGGATAGCCTGACCTCGGGGCAGCCTGCCTATAGATGGACAGAGTGATAGGACTGCAAAGACAGAGGCGAGAAGATACAGCTGCAGGTGTTCTTTGCTGCCAGGAGTCTGTGCATGCTGAGACAAAATCCTTCCACACTCTAGGCTCAACTCAAAGGCTTCTCCCAGCTCTGAATGTCTATAGTTCCTGGGTACCATTAGAGCCATGCATCCACATGCCAACAGAAACGCTCGGGGAACTCATATACTTACTACTACTTAACCAACCTATAGTCAAAGTCAGGCCATTTCCAAAGGATTTACTGCAACTCAAAAGGCTATTTTGCAAGGGAAGAATGGCCTCTTCAATGCTGACAGAGCAAGAGGCAAGTTCTTTATCTTAAAGCCCATAGATTATCCAAGGCATCAGAAGAACAAAAACAATCAATGACTACTACAGGTAGACTGCCTTCCCAAGAGAAATCAGGATCTACAGAAAACAGTAACAAAGTCAGGAATGAATTCAAGATAAGAAGCATCTGAGAGGTGTGTGTGTGTGTGGGTGGGTGTGTGTGTGTGCGTGCGTGCGTGTGTGTGTGTGTGTGTGTGTGTGTGTGTGTGTGTAATCAAAGTAGAAAAAGTCAGAGTGAAATATCTGGTATATGGAGTTGTGATAAAGGCACCTTTTCTGTCTGATCCCTTTTAGTAAGCATGTCCCAAGACCCTCTTAGAATTCAGGATGAGAAACCTGCCCTTGAACAAGTTTCTATGTCATTCACTTTGGCCTGGGTAACTGAGTCCTTCTTAGAATCTGAGTTCCCATTTTCTCCACCTCCTGAAAAGAACTAGGCACTTCCTACTTTGATGATGTACATCGTGCCATTCACACAGCTGTGAGGTGGGATTTCATGTGGTTTTAGTTTTCAATTATCTTTTTTAGGTTTTTTATTTTCTTTATTTATTTACTGGATAGGGACAGCCATAAATTGAGAGGAAAGGGGGAGACAGAGAGCAAGAGAGACAGAGAGACACCTTCAGCACTGCTTCAATACTCACAAAACTTTCCCCATACAGGTGAGAGATAGATTGAACCTAGGTCCCTGTTCATTATAACATGTGTGCCCAACCAGGGGTGCCACCATCCAGCCCCTACTTTTCACTTCTCTAATGAGCAATGAACTGTAACATTTCTTCTTATGCCTGTAGGTCAAGTGTATACATCTTCTTTAGTAAACTATTTATTCTGATCTTTTCCCCACTTTTTTATAAGTTTGGTTCTCTCAGCCACACAATGAGGATTTAAGGGGGGGAAGTATAGACTGTTCTGAAGACTTCACAAAGTAAAACATGCAAGAAAAAAACCTTTGAAATCAGTAATAACGTAGCTATAAATAATGTAAATAAAGGGCAGCAGAAATGGACAGAAATGATCATATAAAGATACAAAAACACAGGGTGCTAAGCCTCTGGGAAAAGACTAAGAAGACACTGCAAGAAAATGATGTCAAGCAGGTGGGGCATAAGGTGTCCGTGGGTGGAGGAGGAAGAATCACACGGTGAGAGGAGGCGAGTGGGAGAGATGACGTCTTAGAGAACAGAGGAAAGAGAAGTAACTCAGACTACAGAAACACGGGGAGAGAAAAGTGAAAGAGAACATAAGCCCTAAGGAGCTCACACAGAACAGGAAATCAATAAGAAAAAAGAAAGAAGCCTAAAGTTAATTCATCCAGAGACAACAGGACAAGCCCATGACTTACAGCTATGGAGAGAAACATCAGGAGGTCAAAGGGAGAAGGAGAGGAAGGGAGGAAGGGAGGGAAGGTAAGAGGGAAGGACTTTTACCTCTAGAAGTAGGGTGAAATCATAGGGTATGATAGGCAGGGCTTTCTGCTTTAAAACTGAGTGAACAATTTTTAGGGCTTGAACTACATGAATGTGTTCCTTTGAAAAGAATAAAAGTAACTGAGAGTGATCTTAAAGGCTAGAACAATGAAGCCAGTGCTAAAGAAAGTACCCACCACACACCAGCCGCTGCTCTAAGCAAGTTGTAAACACTATCTAAGCTTCCATCCCAACGGTCCCACAGGGTGATCCAGTCCTCACCTCATGTTTTCCATGTAACTGCACCCACCTCCTGTCATTGCTGTGAGGGCTAAGGGAGGCAACACAAGTAATGCACCTGTAACAGTGGATGGTGAAATGCACTTACAAGCTAGTGAAGAGTGGCTGGCGAAATCTATTGTGGAAAGTCTTGACCAGTCCTCCGCCCTCTTCTTGGAAGACATCCTGTGACTTGGATTCAGCAGTTCTCCACCTCTCTCATTACTTTTACCCCCAAGGATACAAGTTGGCTAAGGGGGGTCTAGCAGCAAGCACATGAATCCCAAACTTGAAGACCAAAGTAACAAGGCCATTTCCTCTCCAACAATGGAGAGAGGTCAAGCTCAGGCATTACAGATGATCATGACACCCACCAGGTGGGAAGAAAGTTGCCATCCTTCTGTATTTCTCCAGGTTTTCTTAGGATTCACTGAATCCTGCTCTTTGATCTCTCTTGGTGTCCATGAACCGACAACCCCCCTGCGATTGTTCAGCCGAGTTGAATGGGGTTTCCTTCACTGGCATTCACAAGCGTCTTGAGTGCTCAAAAGCAAACACCATGGGGGCCTCTTTCTGGGGCATCCAAGAGCTGTTGTTGAGCCCTGTGGCTCCTGATGGGCAAGGAGGGAGATGCAAAACGAAGAGAGGAAGTGTGTACCTTTAGGGCATTCTACATTTGAGAAGCTCCTGTTTTCTAGCTAACAAGAAACTCAGTACAGTAATATCTGGTCACAGCTCGCACACTATTCTTTTGCATTTCCATCTTTCCAGCCCACGATCTGTGCCATTTGATTTCATGGTCTAAAAATAACTCGACAACTTCCAAGTCTGTTGGCATAAACTGGTGGACTAAAACTTTTAATCCATTTGCAAATGTTTTTACACAGCTCTTTCTTTCTCCCTCAAAGGAATATGATTTCTTGCTGACTCACTTCCATCATTCAGTTTGACATTTATTGTGAGCAGGAAGGAAGTCATCCTAACAAAATGTCAACCCTGGCCCTGAAGGCTTCTGAAGGCTCCTTCCTGAAGGCTCCTGAAGGCTGCAGAGAGAGTGTTCGAGAAAGAAGGACCCATTCTGATTGCAAAGTGAAACGTGTTATCACTGGAACGATGGAGAAAGCACAGGCTTTAGGGATGGTTCTTCCTGGATGCTTCTAGCAGTGTGAATCTGAACAAAATTGTAAACCTCTCTGAGTGTGTTTCCCCAAATGCAAAGTGGTGGCAATGCAATTTATTTTAGCAGAAACTCAAGGGGTTATAGTAACATGCAAGCCTTTTAACTCAAGGCAGGAGCCAAGCAAATGATCCATTCTGAGTTATAGCTACCATCTTGGAAAACCCAAGGACTACAAGTATTCCTGCATCCATCCCTTTTCCACCCAGAGGAGAAATCATATCTATAAAATACAAAAGTTATCTTTCCATTCCATGCTGGGAAACCCAGTGTCCTTAGGGGCAGACTAAAACACTTACTATGGTCTACAGCGTCCCATCATCCAATTCATCAACCTCACTGCTTCACTGTTATGAATTGTAATCTCAAGTATTTGATTTCATCCATAGTCCCTGGCTCACAGTGGTCTTTTATTATATTAAATGTTGTGATTCTTAGTATGTAAAAGTGGAGACTGAGTGCCAGTGGATTCAACTTTGTGATTACAGGGTTGTAACATCCAACCCCAAACCCTGCCACCCAAGGATAGAAAGGGGATGGAGAAGGAGTTCAACCACCAGTGGCCCCTGAGTTTATCAGTCGGGCCATAAAAATCCAAAAGGGCAGTGCTGGGAGAGTTTCTAAGTAGGAGAAGCAGGTAGAGGAAAGTACACGGAGAGGTTATGAAGGCTCTGTGTCCGTTCTCACACTCACTGCCCTATACATCTCCTCCAACTGGCTTCTCCAGATATTCCCTCTTACAAAAATTGCTAATCTGGCAAGTCAAAAGTTTTTCTTAAGTTTAATTATCAGTCACCTGGCTGGTATTTGGACTATCATTCGTTGGTGTGGGCAACCCCCTCCCCACACTGGAACTTGAGGGTCAAGACACCAAGGAAAACTGCACACAAGTCACTCCAGCTTCCTGCCTCCCAGCAGCATGTCTTGGGAAAAATCCACTCTGATCCACACAGTTTGGCCTTTGATAAATGACTCCTTCTTCTGGTGGTGGGGATTGTGTGGAGTTGTACCCCTCTTATCCTATGGTTTTGTCAATGTTTCCTTTTTATAAACAAATTTTTTAAAAATGACTCCATCATTCCACCCATTCTCCCCTCTCTTCACCTCTCTACTCTTGCTAGTATTTAAGAAGCTCCAGACTTCCTATCCCCAAACTACACCACCTTATGCTTTCCCTAGTCCTCTCTCAGGAACTCAGGTCCACCTTCTCCTCCTACTAACTCCATCTGGATCTCAAGATCTTTCCTGTGCCCAGAAATTGGAGCCAAGTGAGGCAGGTGACTGGCTGATGGAGATGGCCTCAAGGTCAGCGCTGGTTCGTGGGTATGGCTAAGAAGAGAGAGCTGACCAGCAAAACAGTTCACCTGAATAGTGTGCCAGATTTGCCCTGTGTGTGGCTCAAGTTCAGGCCTGGTTCAGTGAGATCTTTCCACTTCTCTTTCTAGCCCCATCATCACTGGTATTAAGTGATTGCACAATGACTCGACCACTCATTGTGGTCATAATTTCCTTTTCTTTGAGAGACAGAGAAGGACAGACACTTGGAGCACTGTTCCACCACTCATGGTGGGGAGCAGGGGTACGAGCCCAGGTCTTCATACATAGTAGCATGTGCACTCTAGCGGATGTGCTACAACCTGGCCCTTCTGTATTTTTCTATCTGAAAAGCTGGTTCAGAGCAGTGAAGTCCCAGACATAGCAACAACAACATTCAATGTCACGGTGAGAAGACCCATCACAGGTTTCCAAAAGGTGTGAAACTAACTCATGAATGCACAGCCTGGGAACTAAGGAACTGAGACTAGGACTTCTCGCTGTGGCCAGCAGGCACAGGGCCATGGAGCAGCTGCAGGGCAGGCAACAGGCTGTAAGATGACGGAGAGGAAGTAGGATTCTTCCCCCTCAAGAGCAGTTTCATCAATCTACTCCCCTCCCCTCCCCAATTCCTTTCTCTACCTAGAGCAAGGACTGAAGGAAGAGCAATGAAGAAAAGCAGTGGCAGGCAGAAAAGGAACAGAAAGAATTTAGGAGTTTAAGAGGCCAGGCAGTGGTGCACCGGGTTAAGTGCTCACATTACAGTACACAAGGACCTAGGTTCAAGCCCCTGGTCCACAGCACCAGGGCTGTTGCTCTCTCTCTCCTTCTTTACTTCATCTTCCCCCTTAAATTTCTCTCTGTCTCTATCCTGTAATATATATACATATAACTTAAAAAAGAATTTAGTTTATTTAGAAATACTGTTTTTAGCACTAACTCAAAAGCAGTATCTGAGCCTCTATGTTAAGTGTAGCATTGTTTATAATAAGCAAAAGTTAGAAACAACGCAAATGCCCATTAACAAATGAATGGATAAAGAAAAGACTATGAAGGGGGGGTCTGAAGGTATCTCTCTGTCTCTCTCCCTATCACCCTTTCCCCTCTCAATTTCCTTCTGTCTTATTGAATTAAAAAAAAAAAATGTCTGCCAGAAACAGTGGATATGTATTGGTGGTACCAAGCCCCAGTGGTAAGCTGGAGGCAAAAAAAAAAAAAAAAAAAGACTGTGGCCATCACTAGAGTTCAGGAAAGAATGAGATGCAGTGATGAAATGAAAAGAAGCATATACCAAAAGAGGTCAGGTGGGTCAGGAGGGCCCTACTCTGAAGAGCTCCAACTCTAGAGCACAGACAGAAGGGTCTTTACAAAGAGTTCCAGCAGACATCTAAGGATGGTTACTGCTGCAAAAAACCTGTGCCACCTGCCCCAGTGAACTGATGAAACGGCAGGGACTGTCCCAGGTCTTCAACTAAGTCAAGTAGAGCAGAGAGGCAGGTGGTGAGAACAGAGCAAGCCTGATGTTCAGCCGACCTGTAGTGTCAGGGACTCTGTCCACACAGACGATGACAACAACGGTTTTCCAATTTAATGGAAAGTTTTTTTAGTAATGTTTTAATTACTTTAAGTTCATTCACTCGTCTCCACTGGCGTCTTCCAACAAAGATGAGTCATCCCCTTCCTTCTAAGACACCACCCACCTCCCGCAGACACATTCTCAGGTTCGACTGCAGGTATTCGTGCCATTCTGTCCACACATCCATCTTTGTGCTGACCTGCGAAAGCATGGAAACATAGCCCATATCCACAGAATATGCAAAGATCGCGTGGAAGTGGGGCTCACAGCATTATCACTTTCCTTCTTCCATGCCAAATAAACATGTCTATCAGTCAATCAGGCTGGAGTTTCAGGCTGTTCTCTGACCAGCTGCTCATTGTGCTTCAAATACATTCTAGTGAGTCCATGTTGTTTGCTCCATCAATCAACAAACACACAGCGTGGGTTGGCCCCGGCTCATAGCAAAAGGAATCAGTGAATTAGAAAATGGTCTTTTCCTCTAATAGATCCCTTTCTCCACCATCACTAGTCCAGCAGGAGCCCTCTTGTGGGTCACTCTAGGAACCTGTCCTCCGGATAAAGCAGCAAAGGTATTAACTGCCTCACCCTCTGTAAGGAGGCTGGGTCATCTTACTCTGCCACTTAAGGAAAGCAGGTCCTGACATGAGTGTACCTAGAATGTTCCCAGCTGTGACCATGGACTGTGAGCAGAGACTGACAGGGACTCAGAAGCCACACAGGCTGAATATGAACAGATAAGGGGTCTGGATCAGGTTGATGTGGTAAACAATTAAATTTATTCATATATTTTTATTCTTTTCAAGATTGGGAGCTACTGACTGTCACAATCCAACATTCTAGCCTTATTCTCAATGGTGACGGCATTTTCTCAGACACTATTATTGTCCAACTCCTTGTTAGCTAACAAATTCAAGCAAAAAATATAAGTCACAGACTTTCGGGGTCTCTGGCGGGGTGATCTCTGGGGAAAGGTAACAGACTGGTTCTTTCTTGAGTAAAGACACTGGGAAGACATGCAGCATCTCAGAACTCAGATCTCAAGTCTCAGGTCTCAGGTCTCATTTATTAGCAGGTGGACATGAGACAAATAGAAAACCAAACAAAAGAAATTATTTAAATATGTCAGAAATTACAGGTTTCTTAAAAATCAGCTTGCCCTTATGGTAGGGGGCTGGTATGACAGGAATTGATGAGATACAAGACAGTTATTCTCCATGACGCAAGCAACTTAATTATCCAAAGGTATTTGATAGAAGCATAGGGGTTAAACCAGTATGGTGAGACAGAGAGAAGATGGATATCAAAAGCCCATATAGTTTGGAATTTCTTGTCTGGGGTCTGAGGTGTATGATGGAGTGCGTGATAAGGTGTGTTCTTCTGTGATCAGAAGGTAAGGTGACTTTGAGTAAGTGAATCTTAAAGTAGGCGGCCATATGGCCTGCAGTTAATGGGGAGAAGTATTGGGGTTTCTGTGGGCCTGAGAGTCAAGAAGGAAATAACTAAGTCTGAGTTTCTCCCCTTTTGCTCACCTCGGTTGAGAAAGAGACTAACAAGAGGGTATATTCTCAGACCTCCATCCTCCGTAAGCTATATCAAGCTTACACATAGTCCCAACAACAGACCACTAGGAATACACCTAAAATATCCTCCCTCACTTCTTTCCACTCTAAGATCCCTATTCTCATCTGCTCTATTCCTAATTTTTAGTTCCTGTTCCTTAATCATTTTGTCCTGCTTTATAGCCTACTGCCTTTCAGCCACCAAATCGCAGATGCTACTATGATTCCATCCTGACTTCCCTGGACAACCTCACCAATGTGTCCTGAAGTCTCGCCTCCTCAGAGCTCTGCCCCACTAGGAAAAGAAAGAAACAGGCTTGGAGTATGGATCTACCTGCCAATGCCCACGTCCAGTGGAGAAGCAATTACAGAAGCCAGACCTTCCACCTTCTGTTCCCCATAAAGAATTCTAGTCCATACTCCCAGTTGGGAGAAATGATAGGGGAAGATGACCAGAAAACTCTGAACTTCAACTTCATCAGGATCCAGAGACAGAAGAGGAAAAAGCAAGGACATTCAAAGTAGTAATAGGTGTAGGTGTGACTTAGAAAGGAATAAAAGACAGGATCATTATAAAAAATGGACCAACATACAAGTATCAACAAATAGTTGTAGAAATAATAGTCAACCCATATCTGCAATATTAGGAGAATGGCTGTAGCTTCCAATGGAGTGAATGAGTACAACTCTGGTAGTGGGAATGGTGTGGAATTATACCCATTATCCTATAATTTTGCAAATCACTAGTAAGTCTCTAATAAAAAGGAAAAAAATCATGGTCTTTGTCTAGCTGGAATTCACAATACAGTAAAGACAAATGACTTACTAAATGTGATCTAAGTCATAATGGGAAAAGGACATCAGTCACTGGGATTGTGGCCCAGCTGTCGAGCACATGACTTGCATTCCCTAGGCCTCAGGTTCATACCAGGTACTGCGTGTGTCAGAGCTCACGGGTGCTCTGGAGTCTTTCTAGGGTGTGTGTGTGTGTGTGTGTGTGTGTGTGTGTGTGTGTGTGTGTGTGTGTGATGCCGGGCTAGCATGGGGGTGCCTCTTCCTGGGTGCGTACTCTCTGGGTTGGAGAGAACTCAACCAGAGCTAGCCTGGGCTGCTACTTACTCAGCGATATGGGAGATAGATGACTCAGGAAACAAGCTCATGGCGGGCTAGGCACAATGTCTTTATTAATCAGAGAGCAACACTTTTAAAGGCCAGACCTGGAAGTGACAAGTCGGAAATGGAAATGGCTATGAAAGGGGTAGAGAAAGGCAAAAGGGCACTGGGAAGGTAGAAACTTCCTTATCAACCATTGTGAGGGTTTTAACTGGTGGGATTAATTATACCCTGAGGCAGGGAGGGTCTTGAAAGATAGATCAAAGGAATGGAATGGGTGGGGATCTTTCAGGCAAAACAATGATCATGTAGACAGGCTATAGTGTCAGGAATGCAGGGTGGAGCAGGGGGAAGTGGCTTAACAATTTCCCAACATATTCATACCAATAAATACCCCTTAAAAGAAAGAAAATTAAAATTCTTGAACAAGCCTGGCTTCCCAGTGAGAAGTGTATGGCAACTACTCAAGAGTCGAAGCCAAAAAGGCCAGGAAGTAGCTGGCTCAGCAGAGTGCATGCTGGGTTAGCTTCACGGGTGGGATACAGAAGATCAGGAACTCCTGGCTGAGCTGGGAATGCAGTTCAATCTTCATTGATGAGCGGGGATGCAGTTCAATCAATCAATCTCCATTCATCAGAAAATCTTGTCCTTTATATCTCCTGAGGCAGAAGTGTCAGAAAGAGGAAGTACATAGAGTAGGGGGTGGGGAGAAGGAAAAAGCACATGAACCAGTGGGGATTAAACCAATGCCCAGTAGGCAGGGCAGGTCTCAGGTAAAGCAGTGATTATGTAAATAGACAACAGCATTAAGCAATGCAAGCGAACCTAACGTGATGATCAAAACAGAAGGAGTCTTAGAAGCAGAATTAGCAGCAGACCAACAAGTGCACATATTACAATATGAAAGGATCCAGAGGCCAGCCTGTGACTAGCCTGTGGAAGCACCTGGGGGTAGGAGCACTTCATGAGCAATGAAGTAGTCCTGTAATAGCTCTTTTGCTGTCTCTGTCTCTCTAGCATGCTATCTAAAAGAAAGAAAGATTGGCTGACAGGAGGAGCAGAATCATGCAGCCTATGTGATGACCCTGGTGGAATCAAACAGAGTGAGAGCTAAGGAGATGCGGCTGGAGATATCAAGACTCCTTGAGACTGGTGACCTTGGTGCAGCCATATTTGCATCCTCAGCTCCTTGTGCTATAGAGCTAAGGGTGCCATTCAAGGAAGGTGGAGTGAGGACTGAAGGAAGAAGCCCTTTCCAGGCTGAAGGAACCACCAAACCTCTTGACTCAGAAGCCAGGCTATGCTTCCTGGTTCCCAACCAACCCCTCTATCTCATTCCCTTCCTTAAAAATATGCAGCAATTACAGAAGCCAGACCTTCCACCTCCTGCACCCCATAATGACCCTGCGTCCATGCTCCCTGGGTCCACATTATCCCAGAGGGATAAAGAGTAGGGAAGCTATCAGGGGAGGGGATGAGATACGGAGTTCTGGTGGTGGGAATTGTGTGGAGTTGTACCCCTCTTATCCTGTGGTTTTTGTCAATGTTTCTTTTATATAAATAAAAATTTTAAAAAACATGCAGCTCTGCTTCCCCAGAGCCCTGCCCCAGTAGGGAACGAGAGAGGCAGGCTGGGAGTATGGATCTACCTGCCAACGCCCACATTCAGTTGGGGAAGCAATTACAGAAGCCAGACCTTCCACCTTCTGCACCCCATTACAACTCTAGGTCCATAATCCCAGAGGGATAAAGAATAGGGAAGCTATCAGGGGAGGGGATGGGGTACTGAGTTCTGGTGTTGGGAATTGTGTGGAGTTGTGCCCCTCTTATCCTAAAGTTTTTGTCAGTGATTCCTTGTTATAAATAAAAATTTAAAAAAAAACTATGCAGACACCGATCAATCCCTACTGATCTGTTTATTGTCATGTCTGAGTACAGACACCACCCCCTTAATCCTTGGACCATAATCTACCCACAACAGACACTGGCAAAATTCTGGGTATGGGTATAGGGAGATGACAGTGGAGCCAACTGGGCCCAACACAGAACCTTTTCTGTAGGCTGACAAGCTGCTGCAGGCCAGGAACATGTTTATGGAGTCCCCACAGAAGTCAGCCACATTCAGCTTTTCAGGAACAGCTTTCAAAGCCCTTGTGATGATCTAAGGTTTTGTTTGGAACTCTTCTCGGGAGTTGCAAGGCCAAGGGATTACTCACCAGTGTTTATCCAATGCAGACCTGGTGCCCAGCGTCATGCCTGGCACTGCTGATGGAAAGAAAACATACCATGCATAGTTCCCGTCATCAACAGAGCCAGGATCTTGCTAGGATACTCATGGCAAACCCTGCCAAGGTAGAGCTTCATTCAGGATGAGTCAGCCTCCTGCTACGTCAGCTAAAGCTTAAGGAGAAAGGCCGGAGAGGGCGAACCAGGTTCATCCCATTGAGCTCTGTCAGGATGCCCACAGGTGCCTGGGAATATAAGCTATGTGGCTCTGGGCAAGTCACCGGACTTCTCTAGGGCTCCATGTCCTCATGTTCACAGAGTCACCGTCAAGTTCAGCTTGGAGGGTGGCATTCATTCAACAGCGGTCCACGCACTTCAGCATCTGATTCTGTCAACAACACTTCATGAGAAGGGAAACATGAGTGCTTCCCTTTTGCAGATGAAGACACGGAGACCCAGAGCAATACAGAAATGTTTGGAAAGGGTCGGGCAGTGGTGCATACCTGAAGTGCACTAGTACTAAACACTAGGACCCACACACAGATCCAGATTTGAGCCCCTGGTTCCCCCACCTGCGAGGAGGATGGTTCACAAGCGGTGAAGCTGGTCTGCAGGTCTCTTTCCTTCTCTCCCCCGTTTCTGCCTGCCCCTCCTGTTTCAATTTCTCTCTGTCTTAGCCAAGGAAATGAGAAAAAAAATGGCTGCCAGGAGTAGTAGATTTGCAGTGCCAGCACTGAGCCCCAGCGGTAACCCTGGAGGAAAAATAAAAAAGAAGTGTTTGGATAGCTAACAGACAGTCACCACAGTACTGATATTTGCATAGTGCTTCCTTCAGCAGGTGCTACATTCTTTATTTTATTTTATTTTTTACAAGAAAGAAGGAAAAGAGACAAAGATAAAGAAAGAGAGGAAGAAAGAGGGACAGAGAGAGAGAGAAGCACAAGAGAGAGTAGGAGAGAGCACAGTACCAAAGCTTCCTTCCATGCAGTGGAAGCAGGGCTAGAACCCGGACTGTGCAGATGACAAGCAGCACACTACCCAAGTGAGCTATTCCACGAGCCCCAGTCAATGTTTCTTGAGCACCTATTATCCACAAAACTGGAATTTCAAGAGTCCCTGAATGACCACCATCAACACCACAACAGGAGATACACAGAGCTCTTTCTTTGTGCCGAGTCCTCTGCCAAATATTTTCTTTTTTTTCCCCTTCCTCCAGGGTTATCCCTGGGGCTCAGTGACAGCACTATGAATCCACTGCTCCTGGTGGCCATTTTTTTTCCATTTTATAAAATATAACACAGAGAAATTGAGAGAGAGAAGGAGAGAGAAAAATAAGACACCTGAAGACCTGCTTCACATCTCATGAAGCTTCCCCCCCCCCAGAAAATGGGCAGTCGGGGGCTCGAACTCAGATCTTCGTGCTTCATACTATGTGCGCTTAGCTGGGTGTGCCACTGCCCAGCCCCCGATAGTTTCCTTTTATTAAACCAGAGAATCTCACAGCTACCCTTTGAGGTGGGTGCTGTGGAGCTCCCTATTTTATTTCCTTGCACTCTGTTTGTTTGCCTCCAGGGTTATCCCTGGGACTTGGTGCCTGCACGATGACTCCACTGCTCCTGGTGGCCATCTTTTTTTCCATTGTTATTGTTGCTATTATTATTGTTGTTGTCACTGCTATTGTTGTTGCTGGATAGGACAGAGAAAAATAAAGAGAGGAGGCTGAGATAGATAGAGAAAGGGAGAGAAAAACACACCTATAGTCCTGCTTCACTGCTTGTGAAGTGAGCCCCCTTCAAGTGGGGAGCTAGAGGCTCAAACTGGAATCTTTGGTCCTTGTGCACTTAGCCTGGTGAGCCACAGCCCGGCCCCCTTCCCTTGTGGCTTTTAAGATTTACTTTTTATATCTATTACATATGAGAAGGGCAGGTTTTCCCACACGAGACAGATATGAGTCAAAGCACCACTCTAGCAGACACAGTGCCAGGAAGGAAACCAGGAATTTCAGCCACTGGAGTCTAATACTCTCTGTACTTTGCAGTTTCCCCAGTGGAATATCCCTGTGTTCTCGATGAGGAAGCTGACACCAAGAAAAGCAAAGTACAATTTGCCAGAGGTCCTAAAACTGGGATTCTGATGCATACAACTTGGCTACAGCTTGTGCTCCAACACACCTTTCTCATCTTAAAAAAAAAAAAAAGCCCCATTTTCACCTACACTCTGCCTCTTGCCTCTCACCCAGGCAGCAGGCCCAGGCTCTGGACAGTGGGCTTAGCCTGCCCCACTAGGGAAAGAAAGAAACAGGCTGGGGGTGTAAATCCACCTGCCAACACCGAGGTCCAGCAGAGACACAATTACAGAAGCCAGAACTCCCACCTTCTCCTCCCATAAAGAATTCTGGTCCAGACTCCCAGAGGGGGAGAAGTGATAGGGGGGAAGATGACCAGAGGGCTCTGAACTCCAACTCCATCAGGACCCAGAGAGAGAAGAGGGAAAAGGGAGAGAAATTTGGATGTGGTAATAGGTGTATGTGTAACATGGAAAGGAAGAGAAGATGGAACCATAGATGGGGGAAAAGAGGCAAATATAGACAGAGAGTTGTAGAAATAGTAGTTAACTCGTAACTGCAATTTTAGGAGAACTGCTGTAGCTTCCAATGTAGGGTTTAGGGCTTCAGAACTCTAGTGGTGGGAATGGTGTGGAGCTGTACCCCTATTATCTTGCAGTTTTGTAAATCACTAAATAAATAAATAACAGAGGATCTGGCAGCCCGGGAGGGGCTGTCATTATTTGTCATTATTTGAGGACATCACTGTAAAGAGTGGACTGGTCTCTGATGTCAGCATTTTCCAGTGAGATTTTTTTTTTCCGAGATGGAAGTCACAAGGCCCCCTGTTTGTTTCTCACAGTGACACTAACTAACACTCTAAGCACTAGGACTCGGGGACTGAGGGGGAAGAGAGAGAGAGAGAGAGAGACAGAGAGAGAGACAGAGAGAGAGAGACGGAGAGAGAGAGACGGAGAGAGAGACAGAGAGAGAGAGATGGAGAGAGAGACGGAGAGAGAGAGACGGAGAGAGAGAGACGGAGAGAGAGACAGAGAGAGAGACAGAGAGAGACGGAGAGAGAGATGGAGAGAGAGAGACGGAGAGAGAGAGAGACGGAGAGAGAGACGGAGAGAGAGACGGGGAGAGAGAGACGGAGAGAGAGAGACGGAGAGAGAGATGGAGAGAGAGAGATGGAGAGAGAGACGGAGAGAGAGACGGAGAGAGAGAGACGGAGAGAGAGACAGAGAGAGAGAGACAGAGAGAGAGACGGAGAGAGAGACGGAGAGAGAGAGACGGAAAGAGAGACGGAGAGAGAGACGGAGAGAGAGAGATGGAGAGAGAGACAGAGAGAGAGACGGAGAGAGAGACAGAGAGACAGAGAGAAAGAGATGGAGAGAGAGAGACGGAGAGAGAGACAGAGAGAGAGACAGAGGGAGAGACGGAGAGAGAGAGACGGAGAGAGAGAGACGGAGAGAGAGACGGAGAGAGAGACAGAGGGAGAGACGGAGAGAGAGAGACGGAGAGAGAGAGACGGAGAGAGAGACGGAGAGAGAGACAGAGGGAGAGACGGAGAGAGAGAGACGGAGAGAGAGAGATGGAGAGAGAGACAGAGAGAGAGACAGAGGGAGAGACGGAGAGAGAGAGACAGAGGGAGAGACGGAGAGAGAGACAGAGAGACAGAGAGAAAGAGACGGAGAGAGAGAGACGGAGAGAGAGACAGAGAGAGAGACAGAGGGAGAGACGGAGAGAGAGAGACGGAGAGAGAGACGGAGAGAGAGACGGAGAGAGAGAGACGGAGAGAGACGGCAAGGAGCACATATCTGTACACAGGAGTGTGGTTTGTGTTTATGTAACTTTCATTCTCTCCAGTTTCGGTGAGGATGTATGTGTGTATTTCCCCTGACCTAAGTTTCAGCTCGAACAAGCTGCTTCAGCTTTCTTGAGGACACAAAAACACTCCAGTCTCCTTGGCTGCATTCCTCAGACAGTGTGAACACTTGAAATCAGAAAGTAAAGGCTTCCAGTCACAGAATCACAACCCTTCAAGGATCCTGGGGGTCAGGAGGCAGCTTACTTGAAGGACATACACCCTATTCCTGAGGCCAGAGGTTCAAGCCCCAGCACCTCATGTGGACAGCACAGCAGGTGTGAGGTAGAGAATTTCACAATCTGGAGAGTAGTATAGGGTGGTTTCTATCTTCCTCTCTCTTTTCCAATCTCTCTCCGTCAGAAACAAAAGGGAAAATAAATAAATAAATATTTAAATTTTTTTTTAAAAAAATCTGTTTCATATCTCTCACCATAACCTCCCTTCAACAACCATCTATGATTACTACAGAAGCTTTGATGAGACAAAATAATTAGCCTGAGAAGACTGTTTAGAACATGGACAAGAGCCCTGAAATGTGTATGGGCTTCCAGAGCTTCCTCTCACACTCAATCACCCTGGATTCTTTTTATTCAGAATGATACACGCGCACACACACACACACACACACACACACACACACACACACACACGTGGGGGGGAGCGACCTCAACTCCAGATCTCCCCCAGCATGGTACTCTCATGGTGCTGGGGTTCAAACCCAGGCTGAACACAGGACAAAGCACACACTCTAACCGGTGAGCTATCTTCTGGTCTCTGACACTGAGGACTTTGAGGGGCACTTTTCAGGTATTTTTACAGTCATGGAAGTGTTTTTCTCAGCATCACTGCCTCCTCAGGAAACTTGAATGAGACAGAAGAACTCTTCTTCCTGCATCCTCTCCTCCTTTTGACATGAATTCCTTCCTTCAGTCACAAGAAGAGCCAGAACACACACATTCAAATAAGACTTCATCAGGTTCAGAACCAGAGGAGAAATTTTGCTGTTCAGCCATTTGGTTTTTGATACTATTTCCTCTTAGCACACATGCACAAGAATGGAGAATAATATATGGCCATTTATCAGATGATGGCCATGAATACAAACCAAGCTTTGGGGACAGTCATTTCATTTAATCTGTAAGGTAACCAAGTGCAAAAGCCTGGCCCAGGTTACATGAGAGAGACCAGGTCAATCCAATGCTTCCTGCCAGGCTATTTGCCTAAAAATAGCACAGGCAAGATTTAAAATCAGGTTTGAGCTGTAACCATGTCTGCTTCCTTTTTTTATTTTTTAAAGGTATAACTCTTGGGACCAACACTGTATCTGACCAACCAAGACTGACTACCTCCTGGGTCAGCTGTTGCATTAGGTCCTGCATTACGGAGAATGGATGTTTGCAGTAAGAAATGCACACTTAGAAAACAAATCTCCAACCTCAAAAAGCCCCCACTCAAGGCCAGGCAGTGGAGCACATGGTTAAGCACACACATTCCTTTGTGCAAGGACCCAGGTTCAAGTCCCTGGTCCCCACTTCCTGCAGGTGTCTGTCTCTTTCCCTCTCTATCTCCCCCTCCCCTTTCAATTTTTCACCGTCTTTATCCAATAGTAACTAAATTCTTTTTTTAAAAGAAGAAAAAGAAGAAGAAAAGAGAACATCCCACTAAAGGCTTATCCAACTCTAGGTTTTATGATTTCCATTTCTCTTGCATCCATTCCAAAAATGACTTTTTTTTTTTGTCTCCAGGATTATCACGGGAGCTCAGTGCCAGCACTATAAATCCACTGCTCCTGGCAGCCATTTTTTCCAGTTTTATTGGATAAGACAGAAAGAAATTGAGAGGGGAGGAGAAGACAGAGAAGAAGAGAAAGATAGATATCTGCAGACCTTGTGAAGCTTCCCCCCTGCAGGCAGGGAGCTAGGGACTCCAACCAGGATCCTTGTGCATTATAATGTGAGCACTTAACCAAGTGCGCCAATGCCTGGTCCCCACCCCTCCATATACCTTGCCTTTAGGGTGCGAATAAATCAGACATCTGAGTTCTAAGTGTGTAGCAAAGTCATGGTCATGGCTGTGTGTTAGAAAACGAAGCCATCAGTGGTCTTTAACACTGTACACAGGACAAAATCTACTCCTGGTTGATGAGAATCTTTCCTGACTCATTTCAACAGTGTTGACAACTTTACTTAAACAAGAAGACCCAGTATACACATGCATCACCGGGAATATCACAGCACTATGCGATCATTTATTTACTTACTCCACCTCAAGGGCAGCAACTGATTTATTCACCCCCTCTGCCTACTATTCTTAGCCCATAGAGCATGGCATCCACTAGGTTGCAAATTGATGTCTGCTGAATTCCAAGAGTTGAATCAGCAGATAGTTGGAAACATATAAAAATAAAAAAAAAAAAAAATCTAAAGAATGGAGAATTCCCCAGGAAATTTCTTCCCAGCCAAGTAAGCTATTAAAATCAGGGCACAAAGGAACTCAAGAAAAGAAAAGAAAAAAAAATCTCAACATCCCCTAGCATAACAAGACCCTTGAGGGAAATGTTAATTATCCCCCCACCCACCCCCACGGACCCCAAGAAACCAGAACTAAGAAAGAGGGCAGAAGTCAAGGTGCCACACTTCACAGCCAAGATCCTGTCATTTTCTCAGCAAAAGATGTGTTTGCTCGAGTAATTGGAATATCTATTTTAATCATGTTTTGAAAATGCTAATGTTCCTCACATTATAAATTAGTAAGAGTCTTCATTCTTTGAAAGTATCACAAAAGCCACTGCGAATTCGAGTGTCAGCAGGACTGAAATCTTCAGGCTTATTTAAAATAGTACTCTGGTTTTCTCCAGTGAGATGTACACTTATCATTTCACCAAAACTACAGCCCCACCCCCCAAAGAATAACACAGCCAGTGGTCAGGTTCCTGATGCTCTTAAAAATCCTCAATGTAGGAGTTGGGCGGTAGCACAGCGGGTTAGGCACAGGTAGCTCAAAGAGCAAAGACCAGACTAAAGATCCTGGTTCGAGCCCCCGGGTCCCCACCTGCAGGGGAGTCGCTTCAAAAGCGGTGAAGCAGGTCTGCAGGTGTCTGTCTTTCTCTCCACCTCTCTGTCTTCCCCTCCTCTCTCCATTTCTCTGTCCTATCCAACAACGATGACATCAATAACAACAACAATAATAACTACGACAACAATAAAAAACAACAAGGGCAACAAAAGGGAAAATAAATAAGTAAATAAATAAATAAATAAATATATTTTTAAAATCCTCAATGTAGGAGTCCAGCGGTAGTGCAGCGGGTTAAGCGCACATGGTTCAAAGCACAAGGACCAGTGTAAGGATGCTGGTTTGAGCCCGGGCTCCCCACCTACAGGGAAGTTGCTTCACAATCGGTGAAGCAGGTCTGCAGGTGTCTGTCTTTCTCTCCCCATGTCTGTCTTCCCCTCCTCTCTCCATCTCTCTGTCTTATCCAACAACAATGACATCAATAACTACAACAATAAAACAACAAGGGCAACAAAGGGAATAATTTTTTTTAAAAAAATTCTCAATGTGGGTGAGGGTGGATAGCATAAAGTTTATGCAAAGAGACTCTCTGAGATGCCTGAGGCTCCAATGTCCCAGGTTCAATCCCCCACATCATCATAAGCCAGAGCTGAACAGTGCTCCTGTTTAAAAAAAAAAAAAAGAAAGAAAAAAGAATTCTGCATTGCTGCCATGCAGCAAGATATCAAGAAGGTTAGCTATCATTAGATATCAGGCACGACATTATGTATTTACAAATACCTTAATTCACCTCTGTTCTTTCTGAATGGCTCTCCTAAATGAAAAATGAGTAAGGGGGAATGCTACAGAATTGTCACGGTGCTTATACCACAAGACTTCCTTTACTTCAGAACCACTGGGAAGACAGAAAGCTTTGTGAGCCTCAGGTAGGGTATCTTCTGCACTGAAGGCCTACATAACATGTAGTGGTCACTGCTGCGGTCAGGCAGGAGGTAGAGAGCCAGGAAACAGACACTTTGCTGCACCATGTCTGCGTGCATGGGCCATTGGAACAGGGACAGGAAGAATACCATTACACACTGTGGGGGGAGTTTTAATAAGGTCTCCACATCTGGTAACTGCAGCAAGCCAGTGGGAAGCTGGTCCAGGTGACAAAGTCAGGGCTTAAAGGAGCTGGGCGCTAGTGCAACAGGTTAATCGCACAAAGTATGAAGCATAAGGACCACAGCAAGGATCCCAGTTCAAACCCCCTGCTCCCCAGCTGCAGGGGGGTTGCTTTACAGGTGGTGAAGCAGGTCTGCAGGTGTCTGTCTTTCTCTCTCCCTCTCTGTCTTCCCCTTCTCTCTCCATTTCTCTCTGTCCTATCCAACAATGAACAATAGCAACAATAACAATAATAATCACAACAAGGGCAACAAATTGGGGAAAAATAGCCTCCAAGAGCAGTGGATTCACGGTGCAGGCACTGAGTTCCAGCAATAACCCTAGAGGCAAAAAAATTTTTTTTTAATATTTCACATGTCTGCCTAAGGGATTTTTCTGAGGGGAGATACTCATGAGAGCAGACCTATGCCAGTGAGGCAGGGAGTGTGCGGTTAATTCTGATCTGTAGGACGCGTCAGCATTCCTAAGAGGGGAGCCAACTGCCCCTCGTGGTAACCTGCTTTGTAAAGCTTCTTTCCAGTTTAATTCTCTCTTTTTCATTTTTGCCCCTTTCACATCACCACCTTTTAATGATTTCTCCCATTATTGCTGAGAATCATCTCGAAATCAAGCGACCTCAATAGGGACGGTATTGCTGGCCTGGTGGTGGTGCACCTGGTTGAGCACACGTTTCAATGTGCAAAGACCCAGGTTTGAGACCCCGGTCCCCACCTGCAGGAGGAAGGCTTCGTGAGTGGTGAAGAAATGCTACAAGTGTCCCTCGTTTTTAATGTTTAACTTACCTTTATTTATTGGATAGAGACATTCAGAAATTGACAGGGCAGAGGGAGATAGAGGGAGAGAGACAGTGTGAAGCTTTCCCCCTGCAGTTGGGGACCAGGGGCTTAAAGCCAGCTGGGTCCTTGTGCACTGTAATGTGGGCTCTGCACCAAGTGCACCACCGCCCAGACCTGCAGTTGTCTCTCTTTCCCTCTCCCTCTCTATTTCCACTTTCCCTCTCAATTCCTGACCGTCTTTAATCACTCTAATCAATCAATAAAAATGTCATTTAAAAGCAAAAAAAAAGACGTGGTTTTGCCTTCAGGTAAGGAGAATTTTGTCCTTTGGAATAGAATACCTTACTTTTTGTGTGTGCATCAAATCCACATATGCATAGCATATATAAAAAGACGCACAGTCTCTGTGAGGTGTTAAAATGACACGGGGGCAGAGGAAAATGTCTACAGAGAGCCCACTAAAGGGAACTGAGCAAAACAAGACTGATCACCCTTGGGGTACACGACCTAGCTTCACTGAGCTCACCGCCTTCAGGAGCCTGGGAGGAACCAAGATTCCTGTGAGCTCAGCCACCCACTGCACAGAACCCGGTTCCAAGAAGTCTACGCTTAGTCCTCTCAGCATCCCATACGGCACAGGCTGGTAGGCTGATTCGATCAAGGAGACGCAGAGCCCCAACGATCTAAGGAAGGGAAGGTGGACAACTAGCCTGGGATCTTCTCACACATGGAATACAGAGCTTGGATAAAAAAGAAAAAGAAAGAAAAATATGCCTATATCTGTGACTTTAGGAGAACTCTGATGGTTACCACTGGAGGAGGGTAGGGAATGGAAACTTGGGTGGTGGGAGTGGTGCAGAATTACACCTCTCTTATTTTATAACTGCCACTACATCACTAATAAAAACACAATAATAAATAATAATAAAATTTATTATTTTATAAATAATAATAAAAAATTTTATTAAATAAAAATTTATTAGTTTTTATTTAATAATAAAAAAGGGGAAGGCATGAGATTTCAGCATCCTAGTAGTGAGATTTTAAGCTCATCTTAGGGTCATCAGGAGTATACAGTGCAGGGCCAGGGGGTGGCGCACCTAGTTAAGCACTCCCAATATAGTGTGCAAGGACCTGGGATCAAGCCCGGGATCCCCACCTATAGGGAGAGAGCTTCATGCGCGGTGAAACAGGGCTGTCTCTCCGTCTCTTTCCCTCTCTCTCCCCACCCTTCCCAGTTTCTCACTGTCTCAGATAAATAAAGAAAGGAGTATACAATGTAACACAGCACGGAAATTATAAGACATGGAAGACTGCTACTGAGGGAAGTCAATCAGTTTTCTGTGAAAGAGACAGGTGGTGGCACAGCTTCCCAGGTGACATTATGAACAAGCCGCAGTGGAAGGCGGCATTTGTTATGGCTGGGGGAGGGAAGGGGAGACTAGGAGACCCAGGCACCAGGCATTTCAGCAGGAAAGGACATTCCCTTTGGCAAGAGGCCAACTGTGACCTGCACCCTGGGGTTTCTGATCAGTCTGCACTTGATTGGATTCACTCTTCCTTTCAGTAGAAGCCAGAAAAATCACACTGAAGGTGAGAATGGTCCATCAGGACATCAGAAAAGCCAAGATGCTGAAGAAAGACAGTCTTGGAAGGACAAGTTGTATTCAAGCTCTGAGACCTGACTAAGGCACAGTGACTTTGAGTAGGTTTCTAAGTGGCCTGAATATCTGTGGGGTTTTGTTGTTGTTAATAGTTTCTTACAAGATTGTAAGACTACAATATTTAATTCCTCACCACACTCCCCACCAAAGATCCCTATCCCCACCCTCCCACCTCCCAAAGATAACTACTAGAGTTCTCATAAATCTTATAAACAGTTTACTTGCTTCTTTTTTTTTTTTTTTGGCAAATTCATGTAAATCAGATCTCTAGATTTCACATATGAGTGAGACTATCTGGTAGTTGTCTTTCATCTCTTAATTTATTTTGCTAAGTATTACCATCTACAGTTCCATCCATTTTGTTCCAATGGACACATTATCATTTTTGATTGGAGAGTAGTATTCCATGGGCTATATATCCCATAACTTCTTTAGCCAGTCATCTCTTGATAGGCATTTTGGCTGCTTCCACTCTTTGGCTATTGTGGATAATGCAGCTATGGACACAGGAGTGCTTATGTCCCTTCTAATTAGTGTTTGCGTGCCCACCAGATAAATGCCTAAAAGTGGTCTTGCTGGACCACGAAGTAATTCCACCTGTATGTGTATAGTAACTAACTGTCCACACATTCTTCCAAACGGGGCCCCCGTCTGCATCCCACCAGCAGAGAAGCAGAGTTCCCTTTCCCCACAATCTCTCCAACATCTGTCACTTCCTGGATTGTTGATATAAGCCATTCTCTTAGCTGTGAGATGGTATCTCAACATAGTCTTAATTTGCATTTCTTTAATGATAAGTGGACTCTTTCTTCATGTGACTGTGGGCCATGTTTATCTCTCTTTTAGAAAACTGTCTAGTTTGGACTACTTTTTTATTGGATTATATTTGCTTCTATTTTATTTTATTTATAAAAAGGAAACAAACACTGGCAAAATCATAGAATAAGAGGGGTACAACTCCACACAATTCCCACCAGAACTCCATATCCCCTCCCCTCCCCTGATAGCTTTCCCATACTTTACCCCTCTGGGAGTATGGACCCAAGGTCACTGTGGGATGCAGAAGGTGGAAGGTCTGGCTTCTGTAATTGCTTCCCAGCTGAACATGGGCATTGACAGGTGGATCCATACTCCCAGCCTGTCTCTCTCTTTCCCTAGTGGGGTGAAGTTCTGGGGAATCAGAGCTCCAGGACACATTGGTGGGGTTGTCTGTCCAGGGAAGTCTGGTCACATCATGCTAGCATCTAGAACCTGGTGGCTGAAAAGAGAGTTAACATACAAAGCCAAATAAATTGTTGAGCAATCATGGACCTAAAGGCTGGAATAGTGCAGATGAAGAGTTGGGTGGGGATCCTCCATTTTGTAGACAGCTAGTAGGCATATTTTAGTTATATTTCAAAGGGCCTGTGGCTATACTAGTGTTTTGTTTTTTTTTTCCCTGAACCTGAAGTCTGATAGGCAGGTGGATCCAAGTTATTGTCTGGGGAAATGATGTCATGGCTGGAAAAAGGACCAGAAAGCTGGATCAGGGAAGAGAGTAATGGGAAAGGTGTATAAATATTGTTGACTGTAAACCCCATCAATTTGATGTGATCTGGGGCCCATATTCGTCTCTGGAGCCTATGTGACCTCTGCATCCCTGTAGATCTGAGAGACTGGCCTAATTTAACAATGACTCTCTAGTCACTATCAAGCCACTCCATCGGCTGGGGGGCCCTAGTCGGGGAGTCCTGAGATTCCCAAACAGACACGATGGGCCTAGAACTCGAATAAATCCCTCTCTCTTGTCAATCTGCACCTCTTCTGTGGAGATGTTTGACAGCATGGCATGTCTGATGTGTGATGTGCAAATATCTTCTCCCGTGTACTGGGCTGCCCGCTTGTCCTTGGGTAGTTTGCTGCTGCTGTATGTCAGTCTCCACTTCTCTCTGCAGTTCCTTCCTGCACCGATGGCCTCTGATTCTGTCACCTGCCAAGTGCTTCTCAGTGCCAGGCCCATAACCTGCTGCCAAGTGACTACCTGATGATTAATTTGATTAGACCTGCTGAGTAATTTTTTTTTTGACATCTGCAGGTGGAAAGGCATCAACACCTTCATGTGGATGGCCGTGAGACATCACTAAAGCTGGGGTTTCAGGCGAGGGCAGCATGGTAGGGAGAGATGAAGGGTGTGAGCCTGGGAATTTTCCACCAGCACAACTCCCTGGTTGGATGTTTTCAAGTCACATCAGATTGTTTTTTGTTTTGTTTTCCCATCCCACCCCCAAAGATCCCCAGACAGACAGAAAGGGCCTTAAACTTATATGACAAGGTGTTGTAACTTTAACTTTAAAGGGGTTAGAGCTTAGGTGCTTACGGATTCACAGTGGGGAACGGAGAACAGGTTTAAACAATACAAGGCTTATTAGGGTGAAACCAGTAAAAAGGAAAATAAGCAGTTATCATCAGGGGTTAAGAGTATGCTAGGTCTGGGATTCGGGTGGTAGCTCAGCGGGTTAAGCGCACCTGGCGCAAAGCACAAGGATCAGCAGAAGGATCCTAGTTCGAGCCCTTGGCGCCCCACCTGCAGAGGGGTTGCTTCACAAACAGTAAAACAGGTCTGCAGGTGTCTATCTTTCTCTCCCTCTCTCTGTCTTCCCCATCTCTCTCCATTTCTCTCTGTCCTATCCAACAATGACGACATCAATAACAACAACAATAATAACTACAACAACAATAAAAAAAGACAAGGGCAACAAAAGGGAAAATAAATTTAAAGAATTGTAAAAAAGAGTATGCTAGGTCCATAAAGTCCGAGTACAGTTATGAAAAGTTCAGTCCCATGAGATATACAATTAGCAGCTGCGGAAGAGGCTACTCATGGCTGGAGGGGTCTAAAAGTGTACCAACTAGCAGAGACACACGTGTTCAGTTCCCAGGAGAAGAAGCCATTGCGGATGCCTGGAGCCCCTCGGCTGAGACGGAGCGGCAGCCAAAGACAGAGACCTGCTCCAAGTCCGAGCCTTTCAGACACTCCCTGCTCTGCTGCCCGTCCTCAGGCTGAAGTCATGCGTATGCTAACAGTCCCAAACTCCTGTTGGGGCCACATCACATCACCAGGGCCCAGGAGTGGCACACCAGGTTAACTGTACATAATGCGAAACACAAGGATCCATACAAGGATTTAGGTTCGAGCCCCCAACTCCCCACCTGCAGGGGGGTTGCTTCAGAACTGGTGAAGCAGGTCTACAGGTGTCTCTCTGTCCCTCTCCCTCTCTATCTCTCCCCTCCCCTTCTCTCTCAATTTCTCTCTGTCCTATCCAAAAAAATTGGGGGGGGGGAGGGCAGTGGCAGCCAGGAGCAGTCGATTTGTAATGCAGGTATGGAGACCCAGTGACAACCTTGAAGGCAAAAAAAAAAAAAAAAAAAACTGCTATGACCAGTTTCCAGACTGTGAGGAATCAATGGCCGACAAGTTTGATGCACAGGCTACTGCCTGCCGTGGAGACAGAGCCCTGCTTAGGAACCCCAGATGCAGCAGTGTGTAGGGAGAGCCCTGCTAGCATCCCTACCGTCACCAGCACACCGGAAGAAGATACCCCGGTGGTGCCGCCCCAGAAGGGAAACTACTAGTTGATGGGGAAGTTGGCTCCTAGTGCCGTCAGGGCTACACACCACATTTAGACTGATACACTGGGGCAGAGTTCAGACAATTTTAGATTTCTCTTACTGTCAATGGTAATTGGAAACTTTCCTCATGTTTGGGAGCTACTCTCTGCACTGAACCAGCTCTCTAGTCCTATTCTCAGCTCTGACACCATCTTCCCAGGCAATATCTTTAGTCCCCCTGCATGTTAGCTGTCAGGCTCGGGTGAAAATTACTAAAGTCATGGGCCCCTTGGAACATACCTACAATAGACATCCTAGCTTCCTCCCACACGAACACCCCTAATTTCATCTGCTTTATTCCTACCTTTGGGTCCCTATGTATTAAACAATTTGTCCTGCTGTATATCTTACTGCCTTTTGGCCACCAAGTTGCAGATGCTACTGTGATGCCATCCTGACTTCTGGACAGACGATCTCACCCATGTGTCCTAGAACCCCACCTCCCCAGAGGCCTGCCCCACCAGGGAAAGATAGAGACAGGCAGGGGTGTGGATTCACCTGCCAACATCCATGTCCAGCAGAGAAGCAATTACAGAAGCCAGAACTCCCACCTTCTGCTCCCCATAAAGAACTTTGTCCCACACACCCAGAGGGATAAAGAATAGGGAAACTTTCAATGGAGGGGGTGGGACATGTGAGAACGGTGTGGAATTGTACCCCTGATATCTTACAATCTTGTCAATCATTATCAAATAACTAAAAAAAATTTAAAGAATGGAGAGGGGGGAAATATTCCAACTGAGCTATTCATCATGGACATAAGCCAAACTGGATCTATTAATTGGGATGGTCCTGTATCCAACAGTAAATTTCCCCCCCCCTTTTTTTTTCTTGTTTCTTATTGTCTGGGGTTTTGTATCTGTGCTTTTCCACTGTTCCTAGTGGACTGACCTCATATTCCTTTTAATTTCAGACGGAGATAGAGAGAGATAGAGATAGAGAAAAGACAGATACCCCAGCACCACTCCACAGTTCACTGAGCTTCATGTGGTGCAAGGGGTCTTGAACCCAGGTCCACTACACTGGGTGAGCTGTCTCCTGTTACCCTTCCCACTCCACCCCAGAATATTTATTCTTATTGACTATATATTATATGCAATTCCACTAAAGAAAACACATCAACTCCTTATGGCTTCTGCCCAAGAAGTGACGACTGGGATGGCATTTGATGGTATCCCGTGATGCCCAGAAAAGCACGAGCGGCCTGACCTGAGTATTGCCTTCTCCCTTGCCATCCCAAATCATTTGTTCTCTTCATTCTCCCAAACCTTAGTCATCTGAGGCGAACTGGCATCTCTGTAGACACAGACGCTAAGTTCCTGTTACAAAACGTCTGATGACCGATATGCAGCAAGGCAACACATTCACTGGGCAGTTCCAAAAGCCATGAAGCAAAGGGGGCTGAGTGGCATGTTACACTGTGCAAGGGACGCAGGTTCAAGCCCTCCACTCCCCACCTGCAGGGGGAAAGCTTTGTGGGTGGTGGAGCCGGGCTGCAGGTGTCTCTCTGTCTCTCTCCCTCTCCATCATCCCCTTCCCTCTCACTTTCAGACTGTCTCTAGCCAATAAATAAATGAAGATAATAAAAAAATTACAAAAAGAGAGACAAAAAAGTATGTCACCGTTTTTCTGATATCCCAAGAGAAATGTTGCAAATCTCTAGACACGCCAATGATTAACCCATAGTGGAGAAATCCCAACTCGGGGGAGGGGTGGTCTACCAGGCGCTTTAAGAAAATGCTATCTTTGTTTTCAAAGCAGCCCATCACATCAAGCACTATCCTGTAGGGTCTTTTTCGCCAGCCTTACGCAATACTGTGATACCCCTTTTGCAGATACTGGACAAGTGAGATGCTTACATTCGGTTAGTGTAGCTTTCCTTTAATTTTTTTATTATTTATTTTGGTTTTTTAGGAGACATGCAGAGAGAGGGAGACATGCAGAGAGAGAGAGACACCAGAGCACTGCTCAGTTCTGGTTTATGGGGGTGCGGGGGATTGAACCTGGGATCTAGGAGCCTCAGGCATGAGAGTCTGTCTGCATAACCATTAGGCTGTCTCCCCTGCCCTAGTGTAGCTTTCCTAATACTTCCGTTACTGCCCCCTTCCCTCCCTGCCACCAGGATTGCAGCTGGCGCTCAGTGCCTGCACGCCCCGACCAATCCCAGTGGCTTTTCTTTCCCATTTTTCTTTTGATAGAGGGTATGTGTGACAGAGACCGGGGAAGACAGATACAGCAAGAAGGGGCAGTACCTCCAGCACAGCTCCACCATTCATGAAGCTGAACCCAGGTCCTCAGGCACGGTAACGTTCTGCTAGATGCACCACCCTCAGCCCTGTCCCTCCAGTCAATGCTCTTTTGACAAACCCATAGCTGCCTTGCACCTCCCCAGACCAGAACCTCACTGTCCACTGTCTAAAATGTGCTTGTTTTCAGTCCACATCTAAAGAACCTTCACTTGGGGTGGGTGTGTGTGTGTGTGTGTGTGTGTGTGTGTGTGTGTGTGTGTGTGTGATCCCCCCAACCCCAGAGTTATCACCGGTGCTCAGTGCCAGCACTATGAATCCACTGCTCCTGGTGGCCATTCTTTCTATTTTATTGAATAGGACAGAGAGAAATTGAGAGAGAAAGGGGAGACAGAGAAGGAGAGAGAAAGACCCCTGCAGACCTGTTTTCACTGCTTGTTGAAGCTTTCCCCCTGCAGGTGGGGAGCCGGGGCTTGAACCCAGACATTTGTCTGGGTCTTGGCACTTGGCACCACGTGCGCTTAACCAGGTGCACCACCGCCCAGCCCGCTCCTATGCTCCTCTTCTCACTACCCTGTTGCTAAAAGATGATCATAGTTTTGTTCTGCAAAGATTCAAAACCGAGTCAAGAATGAAAAGCAGGGAACAACTGAGATCATCCAGAAAATGTCATGAGATCATTCCCCATTAATTAAACCTGAAAGCTGATGACACTTTTGGAGAATACAAATTAGCAAATGAATTTTCGAATCATGCAATCGTAACCATTCAGTATTACATTGAACCTAGGGCAGCCTCCAGTTCTCCAAGCAGCAGAAAGAGACAAATCAGTAGATTTCTTTCCTTTGATTTTTTTTTTAAATTTTTTTGCCTTTGTCATTAGGGATTTAATAATGGTCAACAAGATTGTGGGATAAGGAGGGGCACAATTCCACACAGTTCCCAGCACCAGAGTTCCAGATCCCATCCCCTCCAATGGAAGCGTCCCTATTCTTTATCCCTCTGGGAGCATGGACCAAACTTCTTTATGGGATGCAGAAGGTGGAAGGTCTGGCTTCTGTAATTGATTCTCCACAAGACATGCATGTTGGCAGGTCGATCCATACTCCCAGTCTGTTTCTCTTTCCCTAGTGTGGTAGGGCTCTGGAAAGTTGGAATTCCAGGACACATTGGTGCGGTCATCTGCCCAGGGAAGTCAGGCTGGCATCAAGGTAGAGGCTGGGTCAACACACTGTGCCACTAAGGGAAGACAGGTCCCAATGTGACTGCAGCCTAGAATGTTCCCAGCTGTGACCATGGGCTGTGAGCTCAGAACAACAGGGACTCAGAGGTCGCACAGCCTCCTGTGCCAAATAGGAACAGACATGGGTCCTAGGTCAGATTGATGGGGTCTACAGTTAATGGTATTTATATACTCTCCTCATATTTGGGAGCTGCTGTCCACCCTGATCTGGCTTTCTCATCCTATTCCCAACTCTGACACCATCTTCCCAGACAAGACTCCTAGCCCACCTGCATGCTAGCTGCTGGGTTCTGGCAAAAATTACTAAAGTCATGGAATATGCCTAAAATAGACTTCGTAGCTCCTTCCAACATGAAGACTCCAAATCTCACCTGCTATATTCTCACCTTGAGTGGATTCCTTTATCCCCAGCTTCTGACGCACCCTTTGGAGTGGTCTCCCCCAGCTCCACACAGGAGGGCTGACAGGACCTCTCCCTTTTGGCATGCCTCGGCGCTTCATCGGCACTCTATTCCTGCATTTGCTAGACTTCTTAAATTTAGTTGCTTCACGATTCTCTCTCCACAGGGAAAGAAAGATGAGTCACCTCCCTCAATTCCCTGGAAAAGGCATAGCACAGGATTCAGAGCGCGTGACCTTGATACAAATGGCATTAGCAAGTCAGACTGTATCTTTGCACTGTCCACAGATCATGACCCGCACAAAACCCAAGGTGAACGGGAACCTTGAAATGGGATCTATATAGAAACCAGGAATCTATTTTAGGTATGTTCCTAGGGCCCATGACTTTAGTCATTTCTGTCTGAGCCCAATAGCTAGCTAACGTGCAGCTGGGCTAAAAACATTGTCTGGGAAGATGGTGTCAAAGTTGTGAATAGGACTAGAGAGCTGGACCATGGCACAGAGTAGCTCCCAAATAGGAGAAGAGTACTTAGCACAGGAGCCTGTGTAACTTCTGCAGCCCTGTCAGTCTGAGCTGCAAGCCATGGGTACAGATGTGAACATTCACAGATGCACGCATTTCAGGACCAGGACCAGTCTTTCTTGACGGGGAGAGTAGGCTGACCCAGCCTCCCATCAGAGAGTGGGGTAGTCTCTACCACTGCCGCTCTACATGGAGGGCAAGGTCCTGGAGAGGCCCACAGAGGGCTTGTGATGATGTCCCTGCTGGAAGAGACAATACTTCTGGTCCACCTGCATGGTAGCCATAAGGCTCAGGCAAAAATTACTGAAGGCACGGACCCCTTGGAACATACCTATTGTAGGCTTCCTAGCTTCTTCCTACACAAAGACCCTTAACTTTTTTTGCTTTATTCCTACCTTTGAGTTCTTGTTTAATAAACAATTTGTCCTGCTGTAGATCTTACTGCCTTTCAGCCACCAGATGGCACTGTGATGCTATCTTGACTTCCCTGGACAGAGAACCTCACCAGTGAGTGCTGGAGCCTCACCTGACCAGAGCCCTATCCCACTAGAGAAAGAAACAGCCTGGGAGTTGGGCAGTGGCGCAGCGGGTTAAGCATACATGGCGCAAAGCACAAGTACTGGCGTAAGGATCCTGGTTCGAGCCCCTGGCTCCCCACCTGCAGGGTAGTCACCTCACAGGTGGTGAAGAGGTCTGTAGGGGTCTGTCTTTCTCTCCCCTTCTCTCTCTTCCCTTTTTTTCTCCATTTCTCTCTGTCCTATCCAACAACAACAACATCAATAACCACAACAATGGCAACAAAAGGGAAAATAAATAAATATAATAAAAATACTTCTATTAAAAAATAAAAAGAAAGAAATGGGTTGTGGGTATGGCTCCATCTGCCAGTGTGCATGTCCAATAGAGAAGCAATTTCAGAAGCCAGAACTCCCACTTTCTGCACCCCATAAAGAATTCTAGTCCACACTCCCAGAAGGATAAAGAGTAGGGAAGCTTCCAAAGAAGAAGATGGGACAAGGAACTATGGTGGTGGGAACTGTGTGGAATTATACCCGTTTTCTCACAGTTTTCTGAATCATTATTAAATCACTAATTAAAAAAACAGAAACTAAGAATCTAAGAAAGCCTGTTAACTCAGCCAAAGGCTCCCAAGCCTGGCTTCACACTGAAATGCCATAAAGACAATGTCCTATGTCTGCAAGCTGCCGGACAGAGGAACAGAATCAGTCTCAGCTGGCACCTCTCATCTGGTCTCAGAGACGTGCGCCCTGTACTCACCTAGATCGGTCATTTTCTTGGATATATTTTAAACGTTTCACTGTAAAACATTTTAAGAATTTATAATACAAGCCTACACATTCACTTACACCCTCTGCATGCATGTAGAACCATTTAGAAGATTCAAAACTCCTAACATATTAACACTGGATATTACACCCTTTGATTCCTGAATAACTAGAGCGTATTCACATTACGTGATCACACTGCAATGGTAACACTCAGTAAGCTAATTTTAATATAATAGTATAGCTGCCATGAAGTTCATATTCAAATGTTCTCTTTTCTCCTTCTTAAGTTTTCTTTTACTTTATTTATTTAATTTGGTTGAACAGGAAAAAAAATTGAGAAAGAAGGATAGAGAGGGAGGGAGGGAGGGAGAGAGAGAGGGAGAGAGAGAGAGAGGGAGAGAAAGAGAGAGACCGAGACCTGCAGACCTGCTTCACTACTTGTGAAGCTTTTCCCCCATAGGTGTCAACCAGGGATTTGAACCTGAGTCCTTGTACACTGCAACATGTACACTTAACCTGGTACACTACTGCCTAGCCACAGGTGATGAGAAATTTTTAAGGTTTTTTTTTTCCAATTCATAACAACCTTGTGGCTCCAGGCCAGCAACTTTTACTCCTTCCCATTCTCCTCCCTCCCTCTCTGCCTTCCCAGAAAGAGAAAGGAAACCACCACAGCACTGAAGCTTCCTTCAGGGCCACAGAACCCCCAAGTAGCAGCGTGGCGACTGGAACCTGTATTGTGTGTGCACAGGTCAAAGCAGGCACTCTCTCAGGTGAGCTAGCCCACTGACCCTTAAGAATCGTTAAGATCTGTTTTCTGAATAACTTTCGGGGAGTAAATGCAGTGTTGTTACCTAAAGTCACCGTGCTTTCCGAAAGATCCTCAGAACTTGGGTTTCTGTGACTGTGAGTTTGGATCCTTTAACCTTCTGCTCCCAACTCCTTCATTTTCCCGCCCCCGGTAATCACCAACTCGATCGCTTCTTCTAAGAGTTCCGTAGTTTCGGTTTCCATATAGAAGTGACATCAAACAGTACTTCCGTTTTTTCTGACTCACTTAGCATAATGCCATGGAGAATCCTCTACACTGCCACAGTGGCATAAATTCTTTACCTGTCTGCCTAAAGCGAGAGAGAGAGAGAGAGAGAGAGAGAGAGAGGAAACACACATACTACCTGTAAACTGACTACCAGGTATGGCATTTTCTTTATTCGTTTACCTGTCAGCTGTTTCCATATCATGTGTATTAAAAATAAGGTTTTGTTGGAATGAATATGGAAGTACATCCTCTCCAAGGTCATGATTTCATGTCCTTTGACTGAATATCCAGAAGTGGAGCTGGTGGATCATAGAGGAGCTCAATTTTATTTGTTTATTTTAAGGAACCTCCACACTGGTTTCCATAGTACCTGCATCAGTCTGCAGCTCACACCCACACAGGTGTGCAGAGACGGTCACTGTGGTGTGGAGGCGGCTGTCCTGCATCAGTCTGCAGCTCACACCCACACAGGTGTGCAGAGACGGTCACCGTGGTGTGGAGGCGGCTGTCCTGCATCAGTCTGCAGCTCACACCCACACAGGTGTGCAGAGACATGTCCTGAGGAGCTAGTGGAACCGACCGTCCTTCAGGGGTCTGTCAGCTACCAGCATGTTTTCTCTGCACAACTGTCCATTCAGGTCCTTTGCCCATTTAATTGACCTTTATTTGTGTTGCTGCTGTGTTCTGTGAGTTCCTTACATACTTAGGGCATTAACTCCTTAAACTAATAGATAGTTTGCAGGTATTTTTCCCCACACCCCAGGCTTTTATTTTATTGATTAAAAAAAAAAACAGTTCAATGTGGTTCCACTTGCTTCTCTCCTTTTTAAATTTTTTTTGTTATCTTTATTTACTTATTGGATAGAGATAGCCAGAAATCAAGAGGGGAGGGTGAGATAGAGAGGGAGAGAGATGAAGGGACACCTGCAGCCTTGTTTCACCACTTGTGAAACTTTCCACTGCTGGTGGAGAAGTGGGAGCTTGAACCTGGGTCCTTGTGCACTGTAACATGTGAGCTCAACCAGGTACGCCAGCACCTGCCCCTCGCGCTTCTTTCCAAGCTTCCCACTGGGCTGTCACACCTCTTTCACTCCCTTTAATTGAAGCAGCTCCTGTCATCTGTGCCTGTTTTCGTGACAGAGACCCTCCGAGAGAGATAACCCAGATATTTTGCACAATATGGATTTATCTATGATTACTTCTTATTAGATTCCCGTCACTTTAAATACTATTTCAGATGAGTTGTAGACTTCCATCAAATCTGCTCAAGAAGAGAGTAGGGTCAAGTGGTCTCCTGGGGAATGACAAATCTGATGACTTTAGTCCAGGTGAACTCTGACAGATCTCCTTCTGTTGCCCTTTCCTGAAGTGATTCACAAAGT
The DNA here is from genome assembly GCF_950295315.1 of Erinaceus europaeus. Lineage (NCBI taxonomy): Eukaryota > Metazoa > Chordata > Mammalia > Eulipotyphla > Erinaceidae > Erinaceus > Erinaceus europaeus. Next base: position 203,086,080 of record NC_080162.1, on the reverse strand, counting down.
TTCAGAAGTCTGGTTACTCAGAATGGACTCTGTAGACCACTGCCATCAGTTTCCCTTTGAGAACTTGTCAGAAATGCCTCTTTATGATGGGTTCAGGTGAAAATTAGTAAAGTCATGGGCCCCTTGGAATATACCTAAAATAGACCTACTAGCTTCTTCCAAGATGAAGACCCCCACATCTCATCTGCTATATTCTTACTTTAGGTTCCTGGTTATTAAACAATTTGTTCTGCTTTATATCTTCATGTTCCTTTAGCCACCAAGTTTCAGATGCTACCATGATGCCAACCTGACTTCCCTAGACAGATGACTTCACGAATGTGTCCTGAAGTCTCACCTCTCCAGAGCCCTGCCCCACTAGGGAAAAATAGAGACAGTCTGGGAGTATGGACCCACCTGCCAATGCCCACGCCCAGCGGAAGAACAATTAGAGAAGCCAGACCTTCCACCTTCTGCATCCCATCATGATCCTGGGTCCATACTCCCAGAGGGATAAAGAATAGGTAAGCTTCCAGTGGAGGGGATGGGATATGGGACTCTGGTAGTGAGAATTGGGTGGAACTGTGTACCCCTTTTATCCCACAGTCTTGTCATTATTAAATCAGTTTTAAAAAATGCATTTTAAAAGTGTCTCGCCCAGGAAAATGGAGTATCCCTCCTCTGTGTCACCTTCCTCTGCACTCTTTTCTGGTGCGCACAAGAATGAGATGCTGTAGCACCACATAAGAGCTGCAGGTCTCCTGTGCAAGCTGGTTTGGCTAGTTAGGAATTTTCAAGAGACTGGATGAGTCATGTGGCTTTACTGAACCTATCACTGATTTGTAGAGGACACTGTAAGTACTCCCTCCGGCACTCAGGCCATCGCCTAGGCAGTAAAATACAAGCACCTGTGGTCAGCCCTGCCTTGTCTAACTCTTCTGTCATCAGAGCAGATAACAGTGGAGTCAATGCTGTACATCCTTTGTTTGCCTTCTTCATTCTACTGAGTGGTTTGAAAACATCATTAACAAAAAAGACTTGGAAGAAAGGCAAGAACTTGAGAAAATAAAGAGAATAAAACACGATGTTGGAAAAAGGAAGGGGATGGTCTTATCAGGGTACAAGGAGAAGGGAGATTTAATATGTTTAGATGGAGAGGCAAAAAGAAGACAATATTTACAATCTCCCCACAGGGGCCTTTTGCCTTTTACACCAATGACTTCCACACATGTCCAAAACTTCCTTGATGTTGGCAGTTGATGGCCCCGTATTAGAAATAAACCAAGTGAGATTCAGTAATCACAGCAGATTCCTCTGCAGGTCACACAGTGAGAGCAGAGTCTGACTAAATGCACGTGACTTAAAGACCACATTCTTCCCACAGACAGACAGCTGACATCACGGCATCATCATCTCATGCCTATCAAAGTGAAGACAGTGGGGAATTTTGTCTCTGGGATGATACTGAGGCTCAGTACCAGCACTATGAATCCACTACTCCCATGGCCACTTTTTCTTTTTTATTGGACAGGACAGAGAGAAATAGATAAAGAAGGGGGAGGGAGAGAGGGAGAGAGATCGAAAGACACCTACAGACCTGTTTCACTGTTGGTGATGCCACCCCCCTGCAGGTGGGGAACCAAGGGCTCGAACCAGGATCCTTGTGTGGGTCCTTGTAGTTCGTACTGTGTGCCCTTAATCCGGTGTGCCACCATCCATCCCTCCCCGAGATGATTATTATTTAAAATAAAATATACACACACACACAGAAAAAGGGGAGGAAGGAAGAAAGAAAGCAGAGGATCAGCCAGACAGCTCACTTGAATAGCGTGCTGCTTTGCTGTGAACACGACCCGGGTCCAAAGCCCAGCTGCACTGCACGGGAGGAAGCTTCAGTGCCTCAGTGCTGTGGTCTCTTTCACGCCTGCCTTTCTGCCTCTCTGTCTCTGTCTTAAGTAAATAAATGAGTAAATATTTCAAAAAGCATTTCTGAACAGGATTGCCATGAGCAAGTCACCTCATTTCTGAGTAAATACACAGAGGAAGAGAAAGGAGAACCTCAAAGAAATACCAGCCCTCCCATATGGACCGCAATGTTATTCACAACAGTCAAATCCTGGAAGCCAGCAAGAGCTGAAAGCCTAAAGCAAGTCAAGTCTGTTCTTTTTTTTTTTTTTAAAGAACCTCCTCACTATGGTGAGAATAAAAATACATGACTTACGTAAGTGATTTACTTCCTTCTTCCATAGCCTTCAATTTTCCAGCATCCTCAGGATGGACTTGTTCCAGAGAAGGCTAAAGATGAGACTCTATCAACAACAGGCCTTAGCTACCATTTTCCCAGAGAAGGTGAAGAATTGGGGGCGGGGGGGGGGTGAGAAAGAGAGAGCCCAGAAATCTCAGTGGGCCTCCAGGTCCAAAAGCCAGTCCATATACACTGAACATCATTTACAGCAAAAATGGACAGGAGATTGTATATGTACATTTAGGTGCTTGTGCAGTTAGTTACACATCCCATCCATAGTGTTCACTTCAGCTCCGGTGCTAGAGATATTGAGAAAGTGTTATCTTTTAAACCCTTTATTTACCACCTCAAGAAAATAAATAAATGACATTCGCAGCCACACTCTTGCCAAGGTTGGTCTGCCCCAAATATATCTTCCTGCTGGTTGGAAGTTTTATTTTTTTGTTTGTTTTTTTTTCTCCTTCCTGCAGGTTCCTTAGTTTTCAGGAAGCAACCTTGCAGGTTCTTTTAATGTCTGGATAGAAACCTGTTGCCAAGTCTGAGGTCCTATGCAGACATGCCACCTGGTGGCCAAATCTGGAAAAGCACTTCCAACCAAAGGAACAAGGGAGCTCTATTCCAAGGTTCCCTGAACGCCATAAACCACAGGAGTCAACAGGAGGAGGACAGAAAGGAAACCGCATGGCTAAAGGGACGCAAAAGGGAGAATACCCATGGCCAATTCTCCACCAAAGACTCCCCAATCACACAGTCTTCCAAAAAGCACCCATGCCCAACTAGAGGGTGAGGTCAAGTAAATGGGAATGTCTTGCTAGCCTGGAGGTGTATGTATGACGGTACCATTCTCCCACCTGGGAGAAGAGCCACCAATATCAGTTTCCCTTCTCTCAAACACAGGCGGATTTTCTACCCAAAGTGGTAAGCACAGAAGGGAGTTCCAGATCGCCTCCAGCCACCTCTTACATCTTGTCCAACATAGAGATTCTTGGGGTGGGGGGGGGGGTATAGCCAGGAGCAAACACCCTGCCCAGCCCTTCAGTTTGCGTTCTTGTGCAACAGAAGCAAGAGGCCAGCAGCAGGTACCATGGAGGAGAATCAGGATGTGTCATGAAGACAATTAGACCAAAGTGCCCCCCAAACACACACAGACACACAAATTGTCAGTCTCACTCCCTCAATCAAAACCCCTTACAGCCCAACACACACACAGTCTTACAGCCCAACACACACACAGGCACCTGGGTGTCTTACAGCCCAACACACACACAGGCACCCACCTCTGTTAATATCCCTAAAGAGAACTAAAAAAATACGTATTTTCACCTGTATTCCCCCTGCGCGCGCGCACGCACACACACACACACACACACACACACACACACCTCCAATGGGCAACACCAGCCTTTTTTCTGTAGCAGAAAGGAGCCCTAAGGCTTGTGCAGCGCGCCCTCTCTCACCAATCTCAGCCCCCCTCGCCCCATGGGCTGCGCACCACTCCTGTCTTCAAGTCCAGGATGCCTCTCATAAACTCAGCGCTGATCCCAAGCGAAGGGACCCACCCAGAGTAGAAACAGGACGCTCCTGTTTCTGGGAGGACCCCGCCGCATCCTGTCCAACCTCCACGTTCCCTGGGAACACCGCACACAACATCGTGTCTGGCTGCAACAGCCACAACCCGACCCGGTGGCCCCCGTGCGCACCCGCGCGCGCACCGCATGCGGGTGAGTCTCCAACTCCGCCAGGGAGCCGCGCTGGGCTGGATCCCTGACACCCTGAGCGCGTGGCACAGACACGCAGCCCCACGCGGGGAGGAGCACCCACGGGGGGCAGGAGGCTCCGCAAACCCGAGGGAGTGTGGGGACCCCGCGCCCGGCCAGGTACTCACACCAGCGCGTGGTACAGCAGCGCCCAGCCCCGCGGTCTCTCCAGGGCGTCGTAGATCAAAGTTTGGATGCGCCGGTACTTGGCGTTGTTCCTCTTGACCGGGCGGCTCAGGGGGGTCTTGGCCAGCAGGCCGATGCCCTGCGGGGTCCTCCGCAGCCCCTCGTCGCGGCCGCCCCCCTCCAGCAGAAGGGTCCCGTCTTTGTCAGCCCCAGCCCCCAGCGCCAAGGTGACTTGCTCCGCGTCGCCCGGCGCCAGCCCGGCTTTCCGCTCCTCGTCTCCCGCGGCCGCCGCGTCCCCTCCGGCGGGGTTAGCGGCCCCGCCGCCTCCGCCGCCCCCGGGGCCTCCGCCGCCGGCCGCCCCCGCCGTCCTGCGCGCCTTGAGCCCCATGGGCCGCGCCCCCGCCCCCGCCGGCGGTGTCGCCTGGGCCGCCGCAGCTCCGGGAGGAAGGGGCGCTCGGGGTGCGCGGACCAGGCGGCGGCGGCGGCTGCAAGCCCCGGAGCTCCAATGCCATGATCCGCACGCCCCTCCCCGGCCCACCCCCAAGCAGGCAAAGGAGGCCCCCGGGGGGCAGCGGAGGCCAGGCGGGGCAGAGCCGGGTCACATCCCGCGCGGGACCCCGAGGGGCGCGGGTGGGTGCGGGGTGCGGGGTGCGGGCGCGCGTCAGGCGCGGGGGCGGCGGGAGGCGGGCAGCAGCGCCCCGGGGCGGCGGCACCCAGGCCCGGGAGCCCGAGACAGCAGCATCGCAGGAGATCTCCGCGCCCGCAGCCGCCTGCCCGCCGCCACCGCCGCCCCCGCGCCCGCGCCCCCGCCCGCGCCCGCGCCCGCGCCCCTCCCCGCGCGCTCCAGCCTCGGCCCCGCAGCCGCAGCCCAGCCCGAGCCGCCTCCCTCGCTCCCGCCCTCGCCGGGGTGGGGCCGCCTCGTCCCGCCCCGTCGCGGCCGCGGGTCCGGGACGAGCTCCGCCCTCCCTCCCGCAGCCCCCGCCCCGCAGCGCCCCGAGGGCCGAGCCCGCAGCCGCTGTCCCCGCCCGGACCCGCGCTTCCCCGGGCAGCGGGGCTTCCCCGGGCGCGGCCTTTGGGCTGGGGTCCGGGAGCCGGGGCTCAGAAGGAGGGGCTGGGCTGGGCTGGGCTGGGGGTGCGGGGTCCTCGTTCTGCCCCCGCCTGGCCGCGGAACCTTGAGCTGTTCACCTCGCCTTCCAGCCCAGCTTCTGGGCTTCGGAAGTCAAATCCAAGTTGCGGGCTCAGCCCAGGTCCCCAGGCACCGTGAAGCCGCCCGCGCTGTGGCAGCCTCGCTCCCCGTGCAGCTCAGGGCTCCTGGTGGGTAGCGAGGCCCTGCCCTCCCCTGACCCTTCCATAGCCCCCCTGCAAGCTTGGGAGAGCAGAGCTGAGGACCAGCCAGAACAGGGAAGCAGACACCTCCTTGCTGAAGCCATGACTGACTGACACACTGGAGACCAGTCATTCCCTAGCCTGCCCGGGCTGCCCTGATGGTTCATTCATTCAGTCAGATACTAAAGACCCAGGCTGAGGACTATCTCCTAAGAAGGAGCCACGTTCACAGGCAGAGGGCATCAGGCAGAGGAGGAGGCTGGGGAAGGGAAGCCTGCAGCCTGCTGGAAGGTGGAAAGCTGAGAGCAAAACCAAGGCGTCATCCACGATTGGCAAGTGCTGTGAGGAAACACAACAGCCTTGTGTTTGATGTGTGTTTGTGTGTGTGTGTGTGTGGGGGGGACTTCTGTGCATAACCTGATTCTAGAAGGTTGCATCACGAAGGGGACATTTGTGGGGCAAGACCTAGATGACAAGCTGGAACAACTGTGTACAAAAAGAGCCTTCCAGAGGACCAGCTGGGAGCACACCCGGTTAAGTGCACTTAGTATGAAGCTCAAGGATCCTGGTTCGAGCCCCGGCTCCCCACTTGCGGGGGGGGGGGGGGGTCGCTTCACAAACAGGAAGCAGGTCTGCAGGTATCTATCTTTCTCTCCCCTTCTCTGTCTTCCTCTCTCCATTTCTCTCTGTCCTATCCAGCAATAACAGCAGCAATAACAATGGAGAAAAGATGGCCTCCATTAACAATGGATTCATAGTTGAGGCATCAAGCCCCAGCAATAAGCGTGGAGGCAGAAAGAAAGAAAGAAAGAAAGAATTAAAAAAAACAAAACCTTCCAGGAAATAAAACAGCAGCAAGTGTGCAGATGAAAAGAGCTTTAGCTTACTGTGTACAGAGAGCTGAGGAAGACAGCCCTCAGACAGGGGCGACATTTCGTAAACCCAGTGATAGCAGAGAATAAAGAGGATCCTAGCCTTTATTTATTTACTGCCATCAGGGTTGTCATTGGGGCTCAGTGCAAGCAATATGAATCCACTGTTTCAGGCAGCCCCCCCCCCTTTCTATTTTTATTTGATAGGACAGAGACAAGTTGAGAGGGTTGGGGGAGATAGAGTGGAGTGACACTTGCAGACCTGACCCATGGCTCCTGAAGCTCCCCCTACCTCCCTGCAGGCTGGGAGTTGAGGCTCAGACTTGGCTTTTTATATATATATATGTCAACCCACTGTGCCACCATCAGGCCCTGGGTCCTGCCCTTTAGATCTAAGTCCCTTCCTTGCACCACCATCTTTAAAGAAGCCCTTCAAACCCTGCAAACTTCAGCTACTGTTGACCCATGCTAACGAATATGCCATTTACTTTTCACTCTCTTCTCCTGTCTACTGCATGGAGTAGAAAGCAAGGCTGTGACCAGGGTCCAGCCAAGTATGCATGCCTAGCATATATAAGCTACTCTCTTCCCTGACCCAGCTTTCTGGTCCTTTTTCCAGCCATGACATCATCTCCCCAGACAATAACTTGGATCCACCTGCATATCAGATGTCAGGCTTAGAAAGAAATAAAGGAAAAAAAATAACTAGTATAGTCATAAGCTCTTTGGAATATAACTAAAATAGGACTACTATCTAAAAAACGGAACCCCCCCCCCCTTAACTCTTCATCTGAACTATTCCAGCCTTTAGGTTCATGATTAGTCAACAGTTTGTTTGGTTTTATGTGTTAACTCTTTTTTCAGCCACCAGGTTCCAGATGCTACCGTGATGCCAAATGGACTTCCCTGGGCAGACGACCCCACCAATGTGTCCTGGAGCCCTGCTTCCCCAGAGCCCCAACCCACCAGGGAAAGAGAGAGGCAGACTGGGAGTATGGATCGACCTGTCAATGCCCATGTTCAGCGGGGAAGCAATTACAGAAGCCAGACCTTCCACCTTCTGCATCCCACAATGACCCTGGGTCCATGCTCCCAGAGGGATAAAGAATAGGAAAACTGTCAGGGGAGGGGAGGGGGTACTGAGTTCTGGTGGTGGGAACTGTGTGAAGCTGCACCCCTCTTATCCTATGCTTTTTTGTAAATGTTTCCTTTTTATAGATGAAGAAGAAGAAGAAGAAGAAGAAGAAGAAGAAGAAGAAGAAGAAGAAGAAGAAGAAGAAGAAGAAGAAGAAGAAGAAGAAGGGAGCACCCGGGGCCGGCCGGCAGTAGCACAGCGGGTTAAGCGCAAGAGGCATAACTCGTATCCCATTAAAAGCAATGATAGCGAAACTGTCAGGCAGTTTGGAAACTGATTTGCTCCAGTGATTTTTATGGGCCAGTGGGATGTGTTGTTGAGACATCTTCTCTTTTTCTCTTCTTTCTCCTTCTCCTTCTCCTTCCTCTTCTTCCTTCTTCTTCCTTCTTTTTCCTCCTCCTCCTCCTCCTCCACCTCCTCCTCCTCCTTCTTTTTTGCCACCAGGGTTATAGGTTTATTGCTGGAACCCTGCCTGCAATCAATCCACTACTCCCTAGCGAAATTTATTTATTTATTTATTTATTTATTTATTTATTTATTTTGATAGGACAGAGAGAGATTGAAAAAAAAAGAAGAAGAAGAAATGAAGAGGAGGGGCAGTGGGGCACCTAGTTGAAAGCACGAGTCGCCATGCATAAGGACCTGAGTTCTAATCCCCCACTGTCTACCTACAGAAGAGACTTTGCAAGAGCAATAAAACAGGTATCTCTCTCCCTCTCTCCCTCCCTTTCTCTCTCTCTCCCCCCATGTCTATCTTTCCCTGTTCTCTCAATTGCTCTCAAAAAAATAAAATAAATATAAATTAAAAAGAGGGGGTTAATGGCTGCCAGGAGCAGAACCAAGTCCCGGCAGTAACCCGAGCGGCAGGAGAATGAAAGAGAGACAGAGACAGTCAGAACAGCAGACCTACTTCCCACTGTAGGTGGCACCTGGGCTTGAACTGGGGTTTTTGTATATGATAATGTATGTACTCAACTGGGTTGCATTAGTACCCACCCACCTGCTGTTCAGATTTCTTAACAGAGGCTAGAGATGCCCAGAATGTGAGGTTCATACTGAGTGTCACTCAAGGCTCATCACACAGATTTCAGCTGAGGAGAATCAAAGGTTCAACATCCCCTTGAAAGAAATCTTGGAGCCTCAGAGACCCCCATGAGTCTTGGGTACCAATCAGGCATAAATTCAGTGCAGGGCTATCCCGGTGCTCAGGTGAGTAGGTGTCATTTGCAAACACAGGGATCTCAACTCCTCACAACCTAGAAATATGACCTGGAAACCCCACCACTTCATCCTTCTGAGACCCACCTTGCACTCCCCCTTCTCTTTGCCTTGCTTCTCCTCCCCTGTGTATTCAGATGCCTGAAAGTCCTTTTACAAGCAGGCGATCTTCCTGGGAATGAGGAAAGAAAGGCCGGTGAAATGGCCTTCTGAGTTCCTACTTCACGCATCCTCCATCTCAAGGGTGAGACCATCTTCAAGACAAAGGGATGCTGGAGAGCATCTTCAGGATCACAGGCCGGTGGTGCTCTTGAAATGGGTGATATCACCGTGATCGAATGAGGAGGACAGGCACGTGCTCACGTGGCCCTGGCTACACTCTCGCCCTGTCCGCCAAATGTTGGGACATGGACATAATTAGCTAATTAGAGGAATTGTTGGGATGTGGACATGATTAGCATATGGCTGAGGTCAGCTGAGGAGCAGACTAGGGTCTTAAGCAAACCCACAAGGGATTGTGGGTGTGTAGAAAGCTATTTAAGCGAGTGTCTGCCGGCAGTTGCTCTCAGTTCCAACTAGCGGTTCCTGCCCCATGCTCTGCTCCTGGGGCTCTTGTCTACTCCCCTCCACCATGTTGCTTCTCCGAGGCCTGAGCACGTATAGCAAAGAGCAGGTAACCAGCGTAAAGACTCACCTGCCATCATGACTAGCCCATTTTTGCCCCTTTATAGGTCTGCTGTCTCTAACCGCAATGCAATGAACTTCCCATTTGTTTAAACTGCAGGCAAAGCCCATGTCAATTTTTTTCCTCATTTTTTGATTACTAAACCCAAACACATGAAAGAGCTATTTCAGACCATGTTATACATTTGCTACCCAAGAAATGCATTGTGGTTGTAAAGAGATTGTGAAATAGATCTCAGCAAGCGAGGCAAAGTATAAGAAAGAAGTCGTCACACAGAAATCCAGAACTCCCCTTTGCTCCTGTGAGGATAACTGGTACTGTCAAGGCTGTTGCAGCCAGCCTGCCTCCAAAACAGCAAAGACCAATACTCAGCAGCCAACAGGACACTTTTTTTTTCCCTCTCCAGGGTGATCGCTGGGGCTGCGTGCCAGCACGACGAATCCACAGCTCTTGGAGGCCATTTTTTTCCACACTATTATATAGGACAGGGAGAAATTGAGAGAGGAGGGAGAGATAGAGAGGAAGGAAGAAAGACAGACAGACACCTGTAGACATGCTTCCCTGCTTGGGAAGTACCCCTCCCCTGCAAGTGGGGAACAGGGAGCTGGAACCCCAATCCTTGTGCAGGTCCTTGCTTAGTACTATATGTGCTAAACCAGGTGCACCCCCGCCCAGTGCCCCCCCATAGGACACTTTCTTTTTTTCTTTAATTTTATTTATTTTCCCTTTTATTGCTCTTGTTGTTTTTATTGTTGTTGTAGTTATTATTGTTGTTGTTGTTTTACCCATTTAATTGGACAGGACAGAGAGAAATGGAGAGAGAAGGGGAAGACAGGGAGGAGGAGAGAAAGACAGACACCTGCAAACCTGCCTCACCGCCTGTGAAGTGACTCCCCTGCAGGTGGGGAGCCAGGGGCTCGAACCGGGATCCTTACGCTGGTACTTGCATTTTGCGCCATGTGCGCTTAACCCTTTGCGCTACCGCCCGACTCCCCCATAGGACACTTTCTACAGAGGTTGACTGCGCCACCTCAAGACAGGCTGATAACACTGAACCTTCCTAAAGCTTGAAAAATATGCGTCTACCCTGGAGGAGACCCGTGTTTCCTGAAGACAGATGTGCCTCCCAGGCACTGTGCATCAACTCACCTGCTGCATTTAAGAATACCATATTATATAATTCTGCATAAAACTGCTTCTCAGCACATAATCTACCCCTCAAATGCTTGTTCTGCATTGGGACGTAAAGTTACCTCTGGACAGAGCCACTGAGACAGGTGTTAGCAGACAGGGGACAGTCTTGGCTTTCTCAGACAGCTGAAAAGGAAGAATCCTAAAATCTCACACCTCACCAGACATGTTGTCATTTTCATTTAAAAATCTTTTTCATTCCCCTTATTTATTTATTGGATAGAGACACCTAGAAATTGAGAGGAAGGGGGAGACAACGAGGGAGAGAGAAAGAGAGACACCTGCAGCCCTACTTTACCACTTATGAAGTGACCCCCTCACCCCGAAGGTGGGGACTGAGGGCTTGAACGCAGGTCCTTGCACACGGTAACATGTATACTCAACCAGGTGCGCCACCACCCAGCCCCCGTGTCGTTATTTTCATTGTTATTGTGACCTCGCCACTCCAGATCTATTTTTCAGATCAAAAGACAAGGGAGAGACACAGAGAGAAAGACACCATACCATCCACACTTCCCAGAGTGCAGTGGGGTCTAGCTGGATTCCGGCCCACGCACATGAAAGGAAGTGTACTATCCCAGGGAGCTAACTTGCCAGCCCCCATCCATATTTTTAGGCTGATTCCAGGTGGCTCTAGAAAGGACTTTCTGGAGACATTAAGAAAAAGGTACTGAAGGGGCAGGCAGTAGCGCATCTGAGAGCATCTGGTTAAGTGCATACGTTATTATATGCGAGGACCCAAGTTCAAGCCCTGGTCCCACCTGTAGGGAGAAAGCGTCACAAGTGGTGAAGCAGGTGTCTCTCTGTGTCTATCTCCCCTCCCCATTCAGCTTCTCTCTGTCTCTACCCAACAATAAATAAATATATTTTTAAAAAAGAAAGAAACAGAGAGTGGAACAAACTCAGTGATTATAAGCCGGCTGCTGAGACTCAGTCGGGAGGCACAGAAGGCAAATACCAGCAAATCCAGCAAAAGAAGGAGGGAGACACAGCGTGTTTGAGGAAGAGAGGCTCTAGCGATTGATACTGAAAAAAGAGGCAAGACTGAGTCACAGATAAATTGGCTTTTTTTGGGGGGTGGGGTGGGGGGAGTGGGCAGAAATAAATGCACCTGGCTGGGGAGAGAGCATAATGGTTATGCAAAATGACTTTAGTGCCTGAGGCTCTGATGTCACAGATTCAATCCCCAGCACCTCCATAAGCCAGAGCTGAGCAGGAGACTGGAAAAAGAAGGAAGGAAGGAAGGAAGGAAGGAAGGAAGGAAGGAAGGAAGGAAGGAAGGAAGGAAGGAAGTTAGGGAGGGAGGGAGAGAGGGAGGGAGGGAGGGAGAAAGGGAGGAGAAAGAAAGAAGGGGGCTGGGGAGACAGCACAATGTTTATGCAAAAGGCTTTCTTGCCTGAGGTTTCAAGGTCTCAGTTTCAATCACCACCATAAGCCCGAGCTGAGCAGGGCTCTGGTGTTTCTCTGTATCTCTTTCTCGTCACAATAAAATAAATAGAATATTCAAAAGAAAGAAAGGGAGAGAAAGAAAGAAATGCACCTAAGGTCCAACTTTCTCTCTCTCCTAACTGTAGGTTCCCTGCTAAGCTGAGCATCCCACCCCTGGTTTTTGCAATTGGTACCTGGCTGTCTCTACCTTTCTCTCTGCCAATTTAAGCTCTTCCCTCTGGAGCCTGGTGGTTAAAATGCCCAGTTTGCCCATTCCAGTAATACATTCCTATTACTGGCATTTCCCCACTAATGAGCCCATGTACCTGGATTCAGGAGCATCTGGCCTGGAGCCTGCCTGTGCAGGAAAATGCCTGTGACGGGAAGATGCTGGTCACAGTGTCTCTAGATAAGCATGTTCCAGCTGTTTAATGTTCCTGCTGGATCCACTTTCTAATTGTAGACCTCTGTTCTTCACCTGCCCCCACAGCCGCCACACCCCGAGGCTCCATCTACCTTAGTGACAAGAAGGAAAGCTCCATGCTAACACGAGAGAGGTGTTCCTTGTTCCTGCTGCTATAACAGGCCCATTGTGCTCTAGTCAGTCACATGCACCGGGCCTATTAAGTCCAAGGTCTTTCTAACATCCAGCGATGAATACTTTGTAGGCTGGAAACTGATGCCTGGGTGCTGAGTAACTGGCCAGAGGATGACAGACGGCTGTGCAACGCTGTAGAACCGGCAGAACTCTGGTGCTTGTTGTTTTTGTAAGACAGTCTGCTCTGGGCAGGATTTCTCTCCCTAAGAATTGGCGTCTGGTTCCTGCTGTCTTAGGGTTTAAGAAGGCAATAGTTATTGCTATAATCATATTATTTGGCAATTGTGTTCATTTTGAAAAATGTCTTTGTTAGGATTTTACTGTATCATACACGACATCACCCACCTTTGATATTATTTGTATATAGCTGTGCCACCGGTTGCCTCTGTTCTCCCTGGTCTAAGCTTTTAAGAGAATCAGCATATCAAAGACTCAGCCTATGGTCTGTGCAATAAAAATTTGGGGACATTCAATCAATTTCCCCCTCTCATATTAATTAAATAGTGATTTGTATGACTAAAAATTAATAGAAGTGTACATAAACACCATTCCCACCACTAGAAGACTGTGTCACATCCCACCCTCCCACCCCTGCCCACCCCACAAAGCCAAACATACACCCTCACCCTTCACCCAGGGTTTTTCCTTTGGTGCCCTACTCCAAATTCAGTCAAATCCTGCTTTGAGTTTACCTCTCTGTTCTTCTTTCTCAACTTCTGTTTATGAGTAAGATCATCCCATACTCGTCTTAATCTTTCTTATTTAGCTCATTTAACATAATTCCTTCTAGCTCCATCCAAGATGGGTCAGAGAAAGTGGGTTCATTGTTCATAACAGCTGCATAATATTCCATTGTGTATATATACCACAGCTTTCTCAGCCACTCATCTGTTGTTGGGCAGTCCTGGAACCTCTAGAGTGGGGCTCACTTTCCTGCATGCTTCTCTCAATTCATATCAAATGATATCGCATCTGCTGATCCCAACCTAATCAACGCAACAAGTACCACCTCGTTATATTTCACTTCAGACTGTGTCCAGAGACATCAGGCATGGAATACCAACCCTTCAGACTCTATGCTCAGGTGAGACCTTTCCTTTCATAGGATTATCTGATTCCATTCCAGGTGGTTCAGTTTCCAACAAAGTCCCAAAACTTAGATATAGACAAGGTCCCATGAGATAGAGCATATGTTCACATGTATCCACAATTAGGGCAAAATATATAACTGAAAGCAAAGGTACACAATAGTCTGCAGTGAGTCAGTATAAAGTTTATAATGAAATCATGTCTACTTAGACTTAGATACCCTCCTCACCTATTTCCTATTACAGTTCCTTCACTCACTCCCAAGCTACCCTTATCAAAGCAAGGACTGCAAAAGCTGAATTAGGGCAAGAGACTGGCAGACTTTAACAATGACTATCAGGTCACTGTCAGGCCACCCTATCACCTGGGGGCCTAGTCAGGGAATCCTGAGATTCCCAAACAGACATGCTGGGCCTAGACCTCAAATAAATCCCTCTCTCCATTGTTACCAGTCAGAAACAACAGAACAGACCCCTTTGTGGACCCCCATAGGACCTTTCCCTCAACTTGGATCAACAGTGGTAGAGAATGTTCCATTATCTAAAGGGAGGCTGGACAACATACTCTATGCTACACCTGAGGAAGATGGGTCCTGATATTGGGGCAGCTTGGAATGTTCCTACTGATGACCACAGAATGTGAGCTCAGATCTAGAGGGATGCAGAGGTTACATAGGCTCCTAAGCTGAATATGGGCCCCAGATCACATCAGATTGATGGGGTTTACAGTCAACAATACCTATACACCTTTCCCATATTAGGGATCTACTCTCTTCCCTGATCCAGCTTTCTGGACCTTTTTCAGACATGACATCATCTCCCCAGACAATAACTAGGATCCACCTGCATATCAGATTTCAGTGGAAAAATACAAACAACAACAACAATAAAAAAGAAACTAGTATAGCCACAGGCCCTTTGGGATATAACTACAATATGTCTACTAGCTATGGAATGGAGACAACCTCCCCAACTCTTCATCTGCACTATTCTAGCCTTTCAGTCCATGATTGGTCAACAACTTGTTCGGCTTTGTATGTTAATTCTCTTTTAGCCACCAGGTTCCACATGCTAGCAGGATGCCAACCAGACTTCCCTGGATAGACAACCCCACCAATGTGTCCTGGAGCTCCACTTCCCCAGAGCCCTTCCCCACTAGGGAAAAAGAGAGGCAGGCTGGGAGTATGGGTCCATTGTGTGGAGTTGTACCCTTCTTATCCTGTGTTTTTTTTTCAGTGTTTCCTTTATATATATAAATAAATAGTAATAATAATAGTAAAATAAAAGGAATTTCCATCTGATTTTAAGCAGCTTCTTCAGTTTTACCAGGTAAGTAAGAATCCCAGTAATGGTCCCTCTGAAGGTATGTCTCAGGAATAAGGGAGTGAGCATTCTTAAACCCTTGACACTCAGAAGCACTTGATACATACTAAGTGTTGGAGCATGGCTATTAACGTAGCACTTGCAGTGACTATTATTCCTAGCACAATCAGCATGAGTATTCCTCTTCTTTGGTGACTCCCTTTTTTTTTATCATGCCCTAAACTGAATCAAATGTTCCTGACTATGGTGATGCCTTGCAGAATTGTATGAAGTAGGTATAAAGGTATGATAGTGATATGTCTTCATGACTGCTGGTGTAAATAAGAAATGTATCTCTGGGGGTTTGGTGATAGCGCAGCGTGTTAAGCATACGTAGCACAAGCGCAAGGACCAGTGCAAAGATCCTGGTTCAAGCCCCCGGCTCCCCACCTGCAGGGGAGTCACTTCACAGGCAGTGAAGCAGGTCTGCAGGTGTCTGTCTTTCTCTCCTCCTCTCTGTCTTCCCTTCCCCTCTCCATTTCTCTCTGTCCTATGCAACAACAATGACAGCAATGGCAAAGTAACAGTAACAACAACAATAAGGGCAACAAAAAAGGGTGAGAATGGCCTCCAGGAGCAGTGGATTCATAGTGCTGGCACTGAGCCCCAGCGATAACCCTGGAGACAAGATTAAAAAGAAGAAAAGAAAAGAGAAGAGAAGCGAAGCAAAGCAAAGCAAAGCAAAGCAAAGAAAAAGAAAGAAATGTATCTCTTCCCAGGCCTGGAGACCAGAAGCTTAAGCTCTAGTGTCAGCGGCGGAGTTGGCTTCTTCTGAGGCGACCCTCCTTGGCTCACACGTGAGCCACCTTCCTCACATGGTGTGTGTGCAGCACCAATGTTTCTGTGTCTGAACTGCTCTAACTGCATGAGGGACAACTCCATCAAGGGCGTCTGTTGCTATTTTACTGTTACCGGTGTTCTTGCCAGGGTTTGGTGCCTACATAACCCACTGCTCCCAGTGGCTGTTCTTTTACTATAGGGTGAGAGATTGACATGGAGAGGAGTAGGAGACAGGGAGAGACAGAGACAGAGAGACACCTTCAGCCCTGCTTCACCACTCATAAAGCTTTCCCCCTGCAGGCGGGAACTAGGGCCTTGAACCTGGGTCCTTGCACCCTGCAATTTGTGCACTTAACCAGGTGTGTCACTGCCTGGACCCTCAATCAACCACCTCTTAAAAGGATCTGTTTCAAATATGTCCAAATATGCTCCAGAGGCAGTGAAGCTCATGGTGTCAACCTAGGGTGCTGAGAGGTTATTAAGCCCATAGCGTGAACACCTAGAGTGATGATGCGTCTAAGTGAGCATGAGCCTATGAGACTCAGGTCCAGCTACAGGTATAACCAAGTCCTCCTGTCTCTGCTCCAGTGTTGCCAATGTCGTGTCCCCAGGAGTCTCAGTTTTAATCTTTTTAATATTTATTTATTCCCTTTTATTGCTCTTGTTGTTTTATTATTGTAGTTATGGTTGTTGTCATTGTTGTTGGATAGGACAGAGAGAAATGGAGAGAGGAGGGGAAGACAGAGAGGGAGAGAGAAAGACAGACACCTGCAGACCTGCTTCACCGCTTGTGAAGCTATTCCCCTGCAGGTGGGAAGCCAGGGCTCGAACTGGGACCCTTATGCCGGCCCTTGTGCTTTGCGCCACCTGCACTTAACCCGCTGCACTACAACCCGAAGGAGTCTCAGTTTTTAACAGCAGATACACTCAAGGCTTCCTGAACACAGACTCTGTGTCCAGTGCCCTCCTAGCCTCACCTTACTCAGCTGCCCCAACTGCCAGTGATGTATGTTTATGCTCATAAAGGTTGGAAAGGATATTGTAGGCGGGGAGATGTTTCCTGGCAGTTGGAACAATGGATAAAATGTTAAACCCTCGACCATGAGGTCTCAAGTTTGATCCCCTGGGAGCACACCTGACAGAGTGATACTCTGGTTCTGTCTCCTCATTAATTGATAAGTAAATTGTACACACATGCGCACATCATATATAGCAGGAACCTGGTAATGACCTGGGTTTGAGCACTAGGTCACCCCACTGGAGCACCTGCCGGGGAAGGGAGCCTCATGAGTGGTGGGGGGGTGGGAGTGCTACAATCTTACACCTTGTCTATCTCTTTTTCACGGCTATCTAGCTCTACAACAAAACCAAAGGCCACTAGGAGCAGTGAAGAGGTGCAAGTATGAAATCCCAGTGGTGGCCAGGGGATGCTGCACCTGGTTGAGCACACACATTACCATGTGCAAGGACCTGGGTTCAAGCCTCAGGTCCCAACCTGCAAGGGAGACGCTTCAGGAGTGGGGAGCAGGGTTTCAGGTGTCTCTCTTCCTCTCTCTAGCCCTAGCTCTTCATTCCCTCTCACTTCTTCTCTGTCCTTTCTAATAAAATAGAAAGAAAGAAAAAAAAATGGCTACTGGCATTCATAGTATCAGAACACAGCCCCAGCTCCAGTAGTAACCCTAGTGACAATAAAAAAATTAGATTCAAACTTAAAAAACATCTCAGTGATGAGGAATACCAAAAGAGACCACCTGGGAACGCAACATGACATGATTAGATCCACTTCAGGAACCCACCAAATCACCAGTGAGTGTAAGCATGTGCGGTGTGTGGACAGACAGGAGCCTAGGGAGAGATTAAGTGGCTGGTAATAGTCCCGCAGTTTGCCAGTTGAGACAACACCTCCAGTCTGTTTCACCAATAAAAAGACGGCTGAAGGGAGGAGAGGACTCCCCTGAGACTCACCAACTGCAACTATGAGTCTCCATTGCTGCTGTGCTCAGAAGCTGGAGCAGCAGCTAGGAGGCCCTGGGCTGACACCAGGGGACAGAGAACTAGCCAAGAAACTCAGGATAAAAATGTATACCTCTGTGGCTTAGCTGTCGGCTGTGAGAGTCTCTTTGTATAACCATTGGATTATCTCTGCCCCACCCTGCTTTAGCTCTTGGTCAGGAGTCAGTGATTAGGCTAAGAAGCCTACTTAGAGTTTAAAAGCCCTGAGGCTCCCATAGCCTACAGGGAAGAAAAAGAACAAAAGAGGCTTTTAAGCCACTGTGCTCCAACTCAAGGATTAAAGTAATGCTGAAACAACTGCCAATTTCCACAACTGTGAACTCTTTAATTAGCTTATTTAGACACAAGTCAATCCAGGCAAGAGTGATCAGTAATTTGAAAAGTACTGAGAGAGGGAACTCATAACATACTATATAAAACGGCTAAATAAACAAGAAGAAATATTGGAGAAACGAACCAGGACTAAAAGTCCAAAAAAATCCAGATAAAAGCCGCCAAAAGGGTGAAGCACAAAATAATGAGGTCAACATCCAAACACTAGTTAAGGAAATAATCACAGGAGTGAGTAAAGAGTTTGAAAGAATTGTCATCAGAAATGCAGAAATAACAAATGAGACCCTGGAAGAAAACACTAATTATCTCAAAGTTATTAGAGAACTGAAAGTTGAAATAGCTGAGCTAAGAACACAGCTAGCTGAACAAGCTAAAACAGTATCAGAACAGGGTAACAAAATAGATGAACTTCAGAAAACAGTAGAGGGAGAGAGAGAATAGAATAAACGAAACTAAAGACAGCTTGCCGAAGCAAGAATACATACAACTAAAAAAGAAGTAAGACATCTCCAAAAGAGATTAAGAGATCCTGAAAACAACAACAGAGACCGATAAGATGACTTCAAAAGAAATAATATATGCATTATCGGCTTACCCAAGGAAGAAAGAGAAGGAGGGGAAGAAAGTATTCTTCAGGACATAATAGCAGAGAGCTTCTCTAGTCTAGACAACATCAAAGACATAAAAGTTCAAGAAGCCCAGAGGGTCCAAAACAGAATTAACCCAGACTTAAAGACACCAAGACACATCATATTTAGAATGGAAAGGAATGAGAATAAATAAAAGATCCTGAAGGATGCAAGAGAAAAACAGAGTCCCCTACAGAGGAAAACCCATAAGATTAGCAGCAGGCTTCTCTATACAAACACTATAGGCCAGAGGGAATGGCAAGATATCTATTGAGTGATCAATGAGAAAGGGTTTTAACCAAGACTACTGTATCCTGCTAGACTGTCATACAGACTAGATGGAGGCATAAAAAAACATCTCAGACAAGCAACAGTTGAAAGAATGCACTATCAACAAGCCTGCCTTGAAAGAAGTTCTGAAAGGTCTCCTATAAATAGACCACCATAAATATGCCATATATCAGAACACTCTAAAAATCTACAAGAATGGCGTTAAAATTTCTTCAACCCTTGATATCAGTAAATGTCAATGGCCTGAGTTCACCTATTAAAAGGCACAGAGTAGGAACATGTATCAGAAAACACAACCCAACAATATGCTGTCTACAGGAAACCATCTAATTCGACAAGACAAACACAGACTCAAAGTGAAAGGATGGAAAACTATCATACAAGCCAATGGCCCACAAAACCGGACAGGAACAGCTATTTTCATATCTGACATGACAGACTTTAAAATAAATAAAATTAAAAAATATAGGGTTGGGCACTACTTAATGCTCAGAGGATCAGTCAATCAAGAGGACTTAACAATTATTAACATCTATGCACCCAGTGAGAAGCCATCTAAATGCATCAAACATCTACTGAAAGATCTACAGTAATATATTAACAGTGACACAGTAATGGTAGGGGACTTCAACACTCCTCTCTCTCAACTTGACAGAACATCCAGCCAGAAAAATCAACAGAAACATGAGGGACCTAAATGAAGAGATAGGTAAAATAGAACTATTGGACATTTTCAGAGTCATTCATCCCAAGAAACCGGAATACACATTTTACTCAAGTCCACATGGGTCACTCTCAAAGATAAACCATATGTTAGGCTACAAAGACAGCATCAGCAAATTCAAGAGCATTGAAATCATCCCAAGCATCTTCTCAGACCACAGTGGAATTAAACTAATACTTAACAATCAACAAAAGATTAGTAAGAGTCCCAAATTGTGTAAGCTCAACCGTACACTATTTAACAAATACTAGGCCAAAGAGGAAATAAAGGAAGAAACCAAAATGTTTCAGGAGTTCAATGAAAATGAAGACACAAGCTATATTTGGGACACAGCTAAGGCAGTACTGAGAGGGAAGTTCATAGCCATACAAGCACACATTAGGAAATAAGAAAAACCACAAATGAATAACCTGATTGTACATCTTAAAGACGTAGAAGAAGAAGAACAAAGGAAACCTAAAGCAACCAGAAGGACAGAAATCAATAAGTTAGAGCAGAAATCAATAACTTTGAAAATAAGAAAACCGGGAGTCAGGCGGGTTAAGCTCATGTGGTGCAAAGTGCAAGGACGGGCCCAAGGATCCCAGTTCGAGCCCCAGGCTCCCCACCTGCAAGGGAGTCGCTTCACAGGCGGTGAAGCAGGTCTGCAGGTGTCTATCTTTCTCTCCCCCTCTTTCTTCCCCTCCTCTCTCCATTTATCTCTGTCCTATCCAACAACAATGACATCAACAACAACAATGATAACTATAACAACAATAAAAACAACAAGGGCAACAAAAAGTAAATAAATAAATATTTTAAAAAGCAAAAATAAAAAAACCATACAAAAGATCAAGAAAGTAAATGTTGGTTCTTCAAAAGAGTGAACAAAATTGATAAACGTTTAGCCAGATCACAAAACAAAAAAGGAAGAAGACCCAAATAAATTGGATACTAAATGAAAGTTATCACAATAGACACTACAGAAATTCAGCATATCATGCTAGACTTCAGTGAACAACTATATGTCACCAAGCTAGCGAACCTGGAAGAAATGGACGATTTCCTAGATACCTACCAACTTCCAAAATTAAGTAAAGAGGAACTAGATAACATGAAGAGGCCCATCACAACTAATAAAATTGAAACAGTTATCAAAAACCTTCCCCAAAATAAAAGTCCTTGACCAGATGGTTTTACAAATGAATTCTACAAACCCTTCAAAAAAGAACTAATACCTCTCCTTTTAAATATCTTCCAGAGGACTGAAGACACTGGAATACTCCCTTCCAACTTCTATGAAGCCAACATCACTCTGATACAAAAAGCAGACAGGGACACAACCAAAAAAGAAAACTACAGACCAATACCTCTGATGAACATAGATGCTAAAATATTGAACAAAGTGCTATCCAACCAGATACAGCAGTATATTAAAAAGATTGTTCATCATGACCAAGTGGGCTTTATCCCAGGGATGCAAGGTTGGTTTAATATACGTAAATCAATCAATTTGATCCACATCAATGAATGAAAGCAAGACCAAAAAATCACATGGTCATGTCAATAGATGCAGAGAAAGCCTTTGCCAAAATACAACATCCCTTTATGATCAAAACACTACAAAAATGGGAATAGATCGAAAATTCCTGAAGATAGTGGAATATATATATAAAACAAACCTACAGCCAACATCATACTCAATGGTGAAAAACTGGAAGCATTTCCCCTCAGATCAGGACTAGACAGGGCTGCCCACTATCACCATTACTATTCAACATAGTGCTGGAAGTTCTTGCCATAGCAATCAGGCAGGAGCAAGAAATTAAAGGCATACAGATTGGAAAAGAAGAAGTCACACTCTCCCTATTTGCAGATGACATGATAGTATACATAGAAAAACCTAAGGAATCCAGCAAGAAGCTTTTGGTAATCATCAGGCAATACAGTAAGGTGTCGGGCTACAAAATGAACATCCAAAAGTCAGTGGCATTCCTCTACACAAACACAGAGTTAAAAGAAGTTGAATCCAGAAATCAATTCCTTTTAAATATAGCAACAAATACCATAAGTATCTAGGAATAAACTTAACAAAAGAAGTCAAAGACTTGTATAGTAAAAATTATGAGTCACTACTCAAGGAAATTGAAAAAGACACAAAGAAGTGGAAAGATATTCCATGTTCATGGGTTGGAAGTATTAACATCATCAAAATGACTATACTACCCAGAGCCATACACAAATTTAATGCTATCCCCATCAAAACCCAAACCACATTTTTTGGAAGAATAGAACAAATGCTACAAATGTTTATCTGGAACCAGAAAAGACCTAGAATTGCCAAAATAATCGTGAGAAGAAAGAACAGAATTGGAGGCATCACACTCTCAGATCTCAAATTGTATTAAAGAGTCATTGTAATCAAAACTGCTTGGTACTGGAACATGAATAGACACACTGACCAGTGGAATAGAATTGAGAGCCTGGAAGTAAGCCCCTACATCTATGGACATCTAATCTTTGACAAAGTTGCCCAGACTATTAAATGGGGAAAGCAGAGTCTCTTCAACAAATGGTGTTGGAAAAAATGGGTTGAAACATACAGGAGAATGAAACTGAACCGCTGTATTTCACCAAATACAAAAGTAAATTCCAAGTAGATCAAGGACTTGGATGTTAAACCAGAAACTATCAGATACTTAGAGGAAAATATTGGCAGAGCTCTTTTCCGCATAAATTTAAAGACATCTTCAATGAAATGAATCCAATTACAAAGAAGAATAAGGCAACATAAACCTATGGAACTACATCAAATTAAAAAGCTTCTGCACAGCAAAAGAAACCACGACCCAAACCAAGAGACACCTCACAGAATGGGAGAAGATCTTTACATGCCATACATCAGACAAGAGAATAATAACCAGAATATATAAAGACCTTGCCAAACTCAACGACAAGAAAACTAATGACCCCATCCAAAAATGGGGGGAGGACATGGACAGAATATTCACCACAGAAGAGATCCAAAAGGCCGAGAAACACATGAAAAAATGCTCCAAGTCTTTGATTATCAGGGAAATGCAAATAATGACAACAATGAGATACCACTTCACTCCTGTGAAAATGCCATATACCAGAAGAGGTAGCAGCAGCAAATGTTGGAGAGGTTGTGGGGTCAAAGGAACCCTCCTGCAGAGCTCATGGGAATGTCAGTTGGTTCAACTTCTGTGGAGAACAGTCTGGAGAACTCTCAGAAGTCTAGAAATGGACCTACCCTATGATCCTGCAATTCCTCTCCTGGGGATATATCCTGAGGAAGCCAACACACCCATCCAAAAAGATCTGTGTACACACATGTTCTTATTAGCACAATTTGTAATAGCCAAAACCTGGAAGCAACCCAGGTGTCCAACAACATATGAGTGGCTGAGCAAGTTGTGGTCTATATACACAATGGAATACTACTCAGCTATAAAAAATGGTGACTTCACCTTTTTCTGCCCATCTTGGATGGACCTTGAAAAATTCATGTTAAGCGAAATAAGTCAGAAACAGAAACATGAGTATAGGATGATCTCACTCTCAGGCAGAAGTTGAAAATCAAGATCAGAAGAGAAACCACAAGTAGAACCTGAACTGGAGTTGGCGTATTGCACCAAAGTAAGAGACTCTGGGGTGGTTGGTTGGGGAGAATACAGATCCAAGAAGGATGACAGAGGACCTAGCGGGGGTTGTATTGTTATATGGAAAACTGGGAAAGGTTATGCATGGACAAACTATTGTATTTACTGTTGAATGTAAAACATTAATTCCCCAATAAAGAAATTAAAAAAAACTCTTAGTGATAACCTTGGTGTCAAAATATGCAGAGATAAATGTGCATGTGCTCATATGAGTGCACAAGGAGAGAGAAAGAGAGAGAGAGAGAGAGGAGAGGGAGGGAGAGAGAGAGAGAGAGAGAGAGGAGAGGGAGGGAGGGAGAGAGAGAGAGAGAGAGGAGAGGGAGGAAGAGAGAGAGAGAGAGAGGAGAGGGAGGAAGAGAGAGAGAGAGAGAGAGAGAGAGGAGAGGGAGGGAGGGAGAGAGAGAGAGAGAGGAGAGGGAGGGAGGGAGAGAGAGAGAGAGAGAGAGAGAGGGAGGGAGGGAGAGAGAGAGAGAGAGAGAGAGGGAGGGAGGGAGAGGGAGGGAGGGAGAGAGAGAGAGAGAGAGAGAGGAGAGAGAGGAAGAGAGAGAGAGAGAGAGAGAGAGGACACCAATGGCTGGCTGGGCAGATATCAAAATCCAGATTTTTCTCCAAAACCCAGAACATGGTGTCTCCATTATCAAAAATAATATCTTTTCATGATGAGATAAAAATTTTCCCCAGTCATATGGGTTAAATAAAAGAGGATAAAATTCAGGTATCCTTTGACAAGGCCCTGATGACGCAGGTTTTAATATTTGAAGACGTAGTTTTTACTCACAGACTTGGCACTATCTAGCAAAGTGGTCTTAGCGAAACTCAAATTCCTCAGAAGGAAGAAAGAAGATGGAAGCGTCTGTCTCATAAGTTCATGGTGAAACACAGCTAACTACACAGATCTGAAGGACTTGACGCTATCTGGCAGATACTCCATCGTGTTACATTTTCACTGTCATTACAACCATTATTAATCTCTCTGGACCTTGTCTTCCATTATTATTAGTGTTATCCCACTATTGCACAATCAAAACTTCCTCAGAATACTGAATACCGATGCAAGTGAGATAACTGACACATGTGTGATGTTATCTTATTTAGAATTTAACTGTCTTGACACTTCTTTGGGGCAAAAGGTTAAAAACAACAACAACAACAATTAGGCTCCCAAGAAAGAACAACCAAAGATGGGAGGAGCAGGGTTGTTTGGGGTTAAAGATTATTCTAAAAGTGTTCATTTGCATACTTCCTGAACCGGCCTCAAAGAGGTTTTGCAAATGGCAGTCCCTGCCAAGAGTTTGCAAAACCCTGCCAAGTAGGGACGAGACACGTGACAAGGAGTGTGTGCAAGGTGTAATGCACGACGCCAAACACAAGAGGGCGCAGTTCATACTCTGTAGTGGCGAGTATGATGGCAAAGGTGATGAAAGGAGAGGAGGCAGAGCCAAGGCAATGAAAGCATTCTTCAGTGCCCAGCTCTGGAAGCACTGTTTCCTTCCCCTTCTGCCCATCACGCAGCCCTCATAAAGGGCCACTTGAACACAGCCCCATTCTAAGACCTGCTTTGTGCTTCCCGCCCTGGTCTGGAACTGCTGTGGGCATTACTATCCTAACAGGTCATCAAAGTGGAAACTCTTCTTTCTTCATTTCCAACTAGACCTTTGCTTGGGCATATATAGTGTGTCACTTCTAAAAAGGAAATGGGACGAATGATCTCTGTATCTAAAAGACTTTTACTCTGGGATGTTTACTTAAAGTCAGAATCCAGATTTTTGAAACAGATTGGATTTTAATGAGAGAGATTGACAGAAAGAGAAAGATACAGAGGAAAAAAAAAAACACTCAGAGAAAGACTAGAGCAGGGGACTTGGTGGTGCACCTAGTGGAGCAGACACAGTACTAAGCATCAGGATCTGGGTTCAAGCCCGGGCTCCCCACCTGTGTGGGGGGGGGGAGGGGGAGGAGCTTCACAAGCTGTGAAGCAGGTCTACAAGTATCTGTCTTCATCTTTCCTCTCTGTGTCCCTTTCCCCTTTTAAATTCTCTCTATCCTATCAAAGAAAAGAAAAGGGGGGACCAGGAGCAGTGGATTTATCATGGAGGCAATCATGAAGACAGCAAACCCCAGTGATAACCCTGCTAGTGCACAGAAAGAGAGGAAGGAAGAAGAGAGGGAGAGAGAGAAAGAAAAAAGGAAAGGAAGAGAGAGAGCAGGAGGAAAAGGAAGGAGGAAGGAAGGAAGGAAGGAAGGAAGGAAGGAAGGAAAGAAATAAGAAAGAACCAGAACAGTGCTTAGGCTCGGGTTCATGATTGTGCTAGAGACTGAACCAGGGGCATTGAAGTCTCAGTCCTAAAAGTCTTTGCATAACCATTATGCTGTATCCCCAGCCCTAGTTCAGACTTAAAAAAAATTTTTTTTAATTTTTATTTTATTTTATTTATTTATTCCCTTTTGTTGCCCTTGTTGTTTTATTGTTGTAGTTATTATTGATGTCATTGTTGTTGGATAGGACAGAGAGAAATGGAGAGAGGAGGGGAAGACAGAGAGGGGGAGAGAAAGACAGACACCTGCAGACCTGCTTCACCACCTGTGAAGGAACCTGCCTGCAGGTGGGGAGCCGGGGGCTCGAACTGGGATCCTGACGCCGGTCCTTGAGCTTAGCGCCACCTGCGCTTAACCCGCTGCGCTACAGCCCGACTCCCTAGTTCAGACTTTTGTACAACCTGGCATGAATTGACCTTTAGAAAGGTCAGTCCCATGGGAGAACTACACTTCTCACTAATGTTAGTTCTATTCCCATAGTAGCTTGGCACCAGGGGATAAGGGCCGGAGTGAAAGTGTACCTTTCTCTAGCATAGATCTAAAGAATCATCACACATCATAAGGATCCCGGTTTGAGCCCCCGGTTCCCCACCTGCAGGGTAGTTGCTTCATAGGCAGTGAAGCAGGTCTGCAGGTGTCTGTCTTTCTCTCCCGCTCTCTGTCTTCCCCTCCTCTCTCCATTTCTCTCTGTCCTATCTAACAACAATGACATCAGTAACAACAATAATAACTACAACAATAAGGACAACAAAAAGGGAATAAATAAATAGAAAGAATCAAAAGGGAAAAAGGATCATCACATATTTACATTTCCACTTGCTCCTTTAGGAACATTGGTTCCCTCCATGAGAGAAACACACCCAGGAGGTACTGCCGCTCCGTCCTGGGCCCTGGGGTGAGACACACTGGACAGATCTTCCTGTTCTTCACCTGTGAACAGCTGGATGAGTATTGATGATTTAACGTTACTGAGATTCCTGTGTCAAGAAAACAAATGGAAGTCAGCAAAACTCATTATCTGAAGATCCTTTTTATGCCATGCCGAGAACCCTATTGGGATTATCTGATCTGCAGGTACCTGCACCTCTGACCGATTTTTTTTTATGATAATGCTATTTTACAGCTCTTCAGAGATAAAGGTAAATTTGTAGATAAGAGATAGAGACACAGATGAATTGTGTGCTGTGTATGGAGATAGAATTGATTTACACCTTGTAGAAATGATCACCCCCCACCCACCTTCCCTGGCTTGGTTTATATATCTTTGGTCTTTTAGACATCACCCTGTTTGGAATCTCTCAGCAAGCTTAGTTCAGCACCGCTGATTTGCTGACCTACCTCTCTATCCTTCAGGTGTACTGAACTAGTCTCAACGTTGCCCTGACCCTTTGGTTTCTATTCACTTTGTATATGTGCGAGTGTTACATTATGAACTTTAGAACAAACTTCGGCATCTGTTACCAACGACTACGTGACTAAAACAGGGAATTCCAGTTCAGTCTCTGTCACAATTCATTGAGCAGTTTTGTGTCCCGAGTGAGTGTTGGTGTGATTATCTGCAGTGTGAGAGTTTGAGACTCACTGTCTTATCTAGACCTGGAACTGGTGCTCCCAAGGTTTTTTTTTTGGGGGGGGGGTGGACACTTTCTAGGCCAAGTACTAGCCATCAGAAAGCCTCAAGGGTTTGCTCAGTCACCAGACAAGTGTGCTTCCTACATTAGCTCAGCATCTGCTAGACTAGAGCAAAACCGTTGCACAGATCAGATTTCCTGAGCAGACGTTTAGGCTCATGCTTAAAGAAAAGGGCACTTTGAACCTACCTATTCATTGACAGATAGCTGGGTAAAGATGTTATAGGATATTTATTTGTTGAAATATGCTTTTCAATTAAAAGGTGATATTAGGGACCAGGCGATGGCTCACCTAGTACTAGTCTACCCAGTGAAGCAGGATGCTTCACAATTCTCTCTGTTTTTCCTCTCTCAATTTCTCTCTGCCCTGTCCAATAAAATAGAAAAAAATGGCTACCAAGAGCAGTAGATTCATAGTGCTGGCACCAAGCCCCAGCAATAGCCCTGGAGGCAAAAAGAAAAAAGAGAGCGAGAAAGAAAGAGAAAAAGACAGTCTGTCCTTCAGCACAAAATGGACAGAACTGGAGGTGATTATGCTTAGTGAAATAAGGAGGCGAAATAAATCTTTACTCATCTGTGAAATGTAGGTAATGAAATGCGTTAACCTGAAACAAAAAAATAAATAAATAAAATAAGAAGAAAGAAAGAAAAAAAAAGAAGTGATCAAAGTGCCTCTAATTTCTCCGAGAGAACTATAATTATTGTTGAGGGACACAGAACTTTCCCGGTGGGCCCAGTGTAGAACTTTACCTCTGCACACATAGCATCTTACACGCCACAATTAAATCACTAAGAAGATCGCATCAGAGAATAGAAAAGAGCAATGCATAGTTTGATGTTCTGAACCCGAAGTCTGGCTTTAGGAGCTGTTTGATATTCACTGGGCAGACTGGTAAACATCTCTTGAGCCTCAGTTTCCTGACTTGTGAAGTGGAATGAACACATGCATTTTCCACCATGGCTGTAAAATGAGGAAATAGAAGTATAGTGTATACCAGGGGATCTACAGATGCCAACTTGCCCATCTGACCTCTCTGCCAGAACCAGAAGATTATTTCCTGCTTGGCTTCAGAGCCTGCGCGGCACAGAGTTCACCTCATGGCTCTGGTAGTTCGTAGCTGTGAGTTGAAGCAGGCTGTTTGGTCACTGTTGGTCCTCCCCCATATATATATGGAGGATATTAGTACTATCTCTCTAATAATACTGTTCTGACAATTACTGTAGTACTAAGCACAGGAAATTGAAGTATAGGTGACAGTTTCATCCTTCTTAACAGTAGTCAGCAATAAAAAAGACTCAGGCAGACAGGAGGTTGAATAGAGAAACAGTAAAGATCTGATCATTTCAGACTGACAGGGACTCAGAGGTCATACAGTCTTCTGTGCTAAATAGGGATAGATATGAGCCCTAGCTCAGATCGATGGGGTAACCAGTCAATGCTATTATATACTTTCCTCATATTCTAGGAACTACACTCTGCCCTAATCCAACTTTTTAGCCTTATTCTCAACTCTGACACCATCTCCCCAGAAAATATTTTTACCCACCTGCATATTAACTGTCAGGCTCAAACAAAAATTATTGAAATCATGGGCCCCTTTGGGACATACTGAAAATAAATTTCTTAGCTTCTTCCCACATGAAGACTCCTAGTTTCATCTGCTCTATTCCTGACTTTGGGTTCCTGTTTACTGAACAGTTTGTCCTGCTTTTGATCTTACTGCCTTTCAGCCATCAAGCTGTAGACATTACTATGTCTGCATCCTGACTTCCCTGAGCAGACGGCCTCACCAATATGACCTGGAACCTCACCTCTCCAGAGCCTGACCCTACTAGGGAAAGAGAGAAACAGGTTGGGGGTATGGGTCCACCTAAAAACACCCATGTCCCGTGGAGAAGTAGTTACAGAAGCCATAACTCCCACCTTCTACTCCCCATAAAGAATTCTGGTCCCTACTCCCAGAGGGATAAAGAATAGGGAAGCTTCCAATGGAGAGGATGGGACATGGAACTCTGGTGGTGGGAACTGTGTGGAATTGTACCCTGTTATGTTACAATCTTGTTAATCATTATTAAATCATCAATAAATATTTTTTAAAAGATCTGAACACTGGATTTTAAACAAAACCTGGCTCAGAAGCAGAACTAATAGCATCAGGAATTCAGAGCAAGGACTGTAGAATTACTTGACACAAGAGATCTAGATAATGAAGAAATTTCCTGAACTGCCACTTAGAAAAATCTTAATGGTTAAGTATTATGTCTTTGTAGGTGGTTCTGAAAGACTTCAGCCAGGCTTACTGGCTAAAGATGCCCTTCAAATGTCCATCTACCTTGGAATATGTCTACCCTGACAACAAACAGGAAGTCAACTGGATGCAGGGACATGCTGTTCTGGTTTGAACTACACAATACCTCACGACTGATGACACTGCATATTAATTAGCTGATCTTTCCCTTTCCAAATTAAGAACTCAATTTCCTATTATGTGAGCGTCTATAAACCTTGGCTCTGTGGTTTTTGGATGCATGGAGAGCTCATTCACTAAATGTTTTTGGAGTACCTAAGAGTTTCTAGGACCTTCCAAGCTTGGCAAAGAATGAGGCAAGGTGTAATGTAAATCATGGAAAATCTCTCACTGTCTAGGAAGGAGATGGTAGGGAAAGATAAAACAAGGGTGGAATCATCGCAGTGCATTTATTCAGAAATAGCTAGGCTTTTTCTGTTCCAAACTATCATGTGCGATCGTATCTTACACTCACTGAAAATCTTGTGAGTTTCATATCTTCCTCTTTGCTCTGGACAGAAAACTAAAGGCTGATTTTTCTTCCTGCTCTCCTGTTTCTTTGTAAAGGCTTAGAAACTCATTCTTTTTTTAATTTCCTGGACAGTTATTGCACGATTACTAGTGGTCTACATCTTTTTCTAAGGAAACAACCCGAGAATCTCACCAAGATAAAAAAAAAAAAAAAAGCAACTCTTTATTGCATAGCTTGTAAGTGCAAACTGCCACAATGTCCAGAAAACCAACATTGTTGGGCTAAGAGTCCTTCAGTGAGTTGCTTATACAGCAATGTGACACAGTTGAGACAGGAAGGTTCTCATCAAAGAAACAAATGAATGACTGGATGAATGGCAAACATTAGTAGAACAACAAAAAAATAAAATAATATCACCCTCATGGTAAAACCTATAATTCATGAACTTTGGGAACTGAATGAAACCTTAGAGGTGCATCAATTCTCACTTAGAGGTAAAACTTGGGAAGCAAAGACAGAAAGGAGGTGGTGAGAGTCACCTTACTGAACAATATGGTTGTCTTCTTGCTCTAGATTTTGTAGGAGGGAAAGAGAAGGGACTAGAAAGAATGTAATAATTTATCACAAGAGGCACACAGCAGCATATGCTATGAGACTTAAATGATTTGGACCCTGTGCTGGGTGTTAGGGTGGCAGACACGGAGGGTGAGGGCTTTAGCTGTTCCAGCTTCATTTTTCCACTTCCCTTTCTCTCTGTGCACACAATCACTGCGATTCTTGATCTCTTTCCCTCCACACAATGTTCTCATTTGGTCCTTTCTGAAAGCCACAGCTCTAATTCCGTTCTCATCATCTCTTACCTCAACTATGGCATCAGTGACTGAGCTGGTCTTTCCCCAGTGCTGTTGCCATGGTAATCTTCCCCTGGCACCTTGCTGATCAAAACCTTTCAGGGCTCCCCATCGCCTTCAGGTTCAAGGCCGACCTCCTTAAATGAGCTGCACGCTTTGGCCCACCCTGCCCTTCTCGCCTCCTCTCCCACTCCCTTCCCTCCCCTGACCATCCTACTGTGCTGTGACACACTTGCCATTTCCCGGCCCTCTGTTTCTCTCAAAGTTCCTTCATGTGTCTGGAATGCCTTCACCATTCACTCTGACTGCTACTCCTTCCTGTTAAAATGGGAGTGCAGTCCAGCAAACTGTGTGTGTCTTTCTTACTATAAATATCTCTTGTTTTGTGTGTGATTTCATGGCTCTTGGGCCACTTATTCATTCTGAGAGGGGTGGGGGAGGGTTGGATAGAGACAGGTCACCACACTGGAGCTTCCCCTAGTGTGTCACAGTCTGCCCTGTGGAGCTGGGCTCTGACCTGCATCCTGTGCAGTGTCGGGTGACACTTCTCTGTCTCTCTTCTCTATCTTCCTTTCTATCTCTTCTCTATCTTCGTCTAGAAGTCAAAGTCCTGTTGACACTCCACCCAGGACCTCTCCACATGCCCCAGGACAGCAGAGTGACTGAGAGGAAGCAGTGCACCAATACGCTCGACTTTACTGTCACATCTGTGATTCTTTTTAATTTCTTTATTGGGTGAGTAATGGTTTACAGTCGACAGTAAAATATAATAGTTTGCAAAAGTGTAACATTTCTCAGTTTTCCACATAACAATTCAACCCCCACTAGATCCTCTTCTGCCATCCTATTCCAGGACCTGAGCCCCTCCTACCCACCCCAGTGTCTTTTACTTTGGTACAATACATCAACTCCAGTCCAAGTTCTGCTGAGTGTTTTCCCTTCTGATCTTGTTTTTCAACTTCTGCCCATGAGTGAGATCATCACCTGTAGACTTGCTTCACTGCTTGTGAAACGACTCCCCTGCAGGTGGGGAGCTGGGGGGCTAGAACCAGGATCCTTACACTGGTCCTTGCACTTTGTGCTACCTGCGCTTAATCGGTTGCACTACAGCCCGACTCCCAACCCTTTTCTTTTCATCCTTCTTAATGCTGGGAAGGTAAGTCCCCAGATCCCCTGCGGATGACGCAGGGTGACTTAATCATAAGGCAGAAAGGATCTCTCCCCCAACGTGTTATCCTAAGGCCGATGCTTAGAAAAACTAACTCCCTTCATGCTGAGGTCACTGCATCTGAACCTTTATTGTAGCCACCGAACTCATCTCTAGACTGGTATTGTCAGCTGCACCCAGCAAACAGTACTGGGCTGCTGCTTAACGAGTGACCTCCTGAAAAAAACCCAAAAGCTCTGTGTCCCCCAATTCTTCCTTCTGTGAGATGAGACCGTGATAGCATGCAGGCTGCAGAGCTGTTGTGAAAATCAATGAGATCATGTGTGTCAGTGACTTAGCGAAGAGCTTGACACACACACACTGAGCTCGAGGGGTGGGGGAGGGGGGGCTTCCTCGTGAATAATACTGTTGCCCTCTGCCACCCGCTAAAATCGAAGCTAACCAGATCCCCAGCCTTCCATCGCACCGCACCGGGGCTCCGCTTTGTTCCTGCAGTCTGTGGTGCAATGATCTCACCCTCCTGTGTCTAGGGAACCTGATGCATGAATATTTCTCCGCAGTCTCTCCCACTGATGTCATCGGTGCCCCCCCCCCTTTTCCTGTGCAGAGGCTGGAATGGCTGATGCTAGTCCCAGCAGGAAAGCAGGGAGGGAAGTCATACACCACCACCAGGGCACGGTTCTGGGCTGGCTGGTGGATCCGCCAGGGGATGCACCGTGACCCACAGGGAGCCAGGGGCAAGCAAAACCTCTCATTCTGCTGAGCGTCTCCTCTCTCTGGTCTGGAGCTCTCTGGACACTCTGCATTTCACATCACCTCCAACACCCAGCTGCACGGATGTTCACACTCAGGATGAGAGATGTGAGGTGGCCAAGCCCAGCCCGGTCACACAGCTGGATGGTAGAGGACAAAAGGGGCCTCGGAGACACGACTGACTCGACTGACTTGATGTTGGAGAATGAAGGGACACCAGCGTGCAAAACTGATTTATTTGGACGTCACGGGAGGGAGAGGGTGTCCTCATGAATAACGTTCTCTCCTCTGCCATCTGCTCTTAGTGGCGCCTCCATGTTCACCTTCTGGGTCATGATATCATCATCTCTCTCCACCCCCCAGGTTAAATGCTGTTTGCAGGTAGTACTGATGTGTATTGCTTTTAGTGAGAAAATGTTTTGTAAACCTTTTCGCAAGGTGTGACTTCACATCATCCCCAAATAAATAGGAGCCTGCCTCACCTTTCTCCACCATAGGGTGCTGACCCCCCCCCCCCCCAGGCCCTCCCTAACCATCTCCTGTCTCCATCTTTTGAGCCCTCAGCTCTTCCAAGATCGGTCATGGCTTCCTAATGTCTGGCTCTGCATCCTTCCTCCCTTTATTTCTTAAATCCCAATAGGAATGTCATCAGCCGGTACTTGTCCTTCTCATTTCACTCAGACAGAATCAGGTTTGGGGCCAGGCGATGGCCCACACTACAGTGGGAAGAGCTGGGAGTTCTGAATCTCTCTTTTGCTTACTGATTTACTTATGTAAATTTTATTGTAGTAACCTGAGGTGAGAACATTACATAAGTTTTAGGTGTGCATCACTCTAAGTCCCCATCTGTAAATAAATACACGTTAAATTCACCATTAACAGGCTAAATGAACACTGAATTCCTCACCAGTACAACTCACCAAGTTTCACTCTTTTCACCTGAAGCATGGTTCTTCCCCCGCTTTTTAAATTTTTATATAATCTTTACTTATTTATTGGATACAGACAGACAGAAATCAAGAAGGGAAGGGATGATAGAGAGACAGAGACACCTACAGCCCTGCTTCACCACTTCCAAAGTTTTCCCCCTGCAGGTGGGGACCGGAGGCTCGAACCCGGGTCCTTGCACATCGTAACCTGTGCACTCAACCAGGTGCTTCACAGCCTGCCCCCTTTTTATTTTTCATCTTCTCTCTTGATCCCTTCCTTTCTCCCTTCATTCCTTTTTTATTTTTGTGAATCCAGGGATTCACTTGTTGATGATTTCACCATACCCAGACCAATCTTTTACTCAGATAGAGAGGCAGAGAGCAGGGGAGACACACCACATCCCTGGTGCCTTGACAGGCACCTCCCACATGGTACCAGGACTCAAGCCTGGGCCCAGTAGATGGCAAGGAATGGGGCCTACCCTATGTCTGTCTAGTAACTCAATCCAATTTTTTTTTCATGAGCCGTGCAGGTAACGCAGATGCACATATAGGTAGGGGGAGAAAAAAACTTGACTTGGATGATAAAAATGAATGTTGTCTGCACAACCCACCAGTGACTCATATTGAAAAAATTGTCATTATCAAAATAGGCAAGAGAGCAGAGCTGCCAGGATTATCTGAAGGACAAGAACTGGAGAACTGACTGCTTGTCAGTAGTGACGCAATAGGCAGGTTGCCAATTGGCAACTCCACCCTAGGTCTGTATTCTGCAGCTGAGTGCAGTACCCCACCGGAAGATACACAACAGGGTGCAGAGTGGCTTTGTTTATTTATTCATTGATTTATTGCCTCTTGGGTTATTGCTGGGGCTCCTGGAGGCTATTTTTTCCCTTTTGTTGCCCTTGGTGGTTATCGTTATTACTGCTATTATTGTTGTTATTGCTGTCATTGTTGTTGGATAGGACAGAGAGAAATGGAGAGAGGAGGGGAAGACAGAGAGGAGGAGAGGACAGACACCTGCAGACCTGCTTCACCGCCTGTGAAGTGACTCCCCCTGCAAGTGGGGAGCTGGGGGCTTGAACTGGGACCCTTATGCCAGTCCTTGAGCTTTGCGCCACGTGCGCTTAATGCACCCGGCCCCCAGAGTGACTTTATTGTACTAACTTCAAACTGAGCAACTCAAGTGCTCACCAACAAGCAAATGTGTACACACGTGGAGGTATAGTCCTCCAGGAGGGAGGTATTTTGTAATACCTGGAAGGCCAGTGACGTGGTTCATTCAGAGAGTACACTGCTTGGGGGCCACCCGAGTGGGGGTGCACCTGGCTCAGCACACCAGTGACAGTGCACAGGGACTCAGGTTCAAGCCCCTAGTCCCCAACCTGTACCGGGGAAGCTTCATGAGAGGTGAAACGGTGCTGCAGGTGTCTCTTTCTTTATCTATTTCTCTCCCACTTCTCTGTCAGTGTATCTCTGTCTCCAAAATAAATAGATAAGTAGATCATGACATGCTTCCTCATGTGCACAACCCAGGTTCAAGCACAACCAGATCACTCTCTGTTCCCTTTCACTCTTTCTCTGATTGCAGCTGTGACCAGGGGCTGTGAGCTTAGACTGACTCACAAGTTACCTGTGTACATGCTCCTGTGCTAAATTTGAATAGACAAGGGTCCTAAGTCAGATTGATGGGGTTAACAGTCAACGGTATTTATATACTTTCCTCATATTTGGGAGCTACTCTCTGCCCTGATCTAGCTTTCTAGTCTTATTCCTAGCTCTGACATCATCTTCCCAGACAACACTTTTAGCCCACCTGCATGTTAGCTGTCAGGCTCAGGCAAAAATTGCTTAAGTCATGGGCCCCATGGAACATATCTAAAATAGACATCCTAGTTTCTTCCCACCCAGAGAACCACTAATTTCATCTGTTCTATTCCTACCTTTGAGCTCCTGTTATTGAACAATTTGCTTTATATCTTACCACCTTTCAGCCACCAATTTGCAGAAGCTAAGATGACTCCATCCTGCCTGACCTTCCTGGGAAGATGACCTCACTAATGTGTCCCAGAACCTCCCCTCCCCAGAGTCCTAATTCACTGGGGAAAGATAGAAACAAGATGGGAGTATGGCTCAAACTGCCAACCCCCATGTCCAGTGTAGAAGCATTCACAGAAGTCAGACCTCCCACCTTCTGCACGCCATAAAGGAATTGTGTGGAATTTTACCCTTCTTATCCTATGGTCTTGTCAATACTTCCATTTTATATATTTAAAAAAAAGAATTTTGGTCCATACTCCCAGAGGGGTAAAGAAGAGAGAAGCTTCCAGTGGTGAGAATGGGGCACGGAACTCTGTTAGTGAGAACTGTGTGGAAATGTGCCCCTGTTATCTTACAGTCTTATTCATCATCAATATTAAATCACTCATGAAATAAAGAAAATATCAAAATGCAGACTTGGAAAGTAGCTCCAGAGAGATTGAAGCTTCTCTCTTCACCCTATCCTTGCCCCCCCCAATCCAAGGATTGCCTAGAGGAACCCAGGTGTTCTCTGAGTGTGGAGGGCTCCCCGCTGTCTCTACTGACTGTGTCTTCATAACTTAACTTCTGCCAAGGAACAGAAGTTAAGTTATGGAAAACAGATAGCAACACAATTGATTGCTCATTATAACAATTAAAGTGATCCCTGTTTACAATAACACATTCTGGCTGGTGGAGAATACAAATCACAGGAAGTCAGACTCTCCCTGGAAGCAGTTTTTAACACTCTGCTGATTCACTCATGAATACACGAACTGAATAAAGCTAATGATACCTGGCTAGTTTATGTTTGTTTAAGAGCTGGACCTTTGACTCGGGAGAAAATAGCGTTTCCATGTACAGTTGACACCTATGGGAAGAAAGTATTGATATCCACTAAAACCTTGACTGAATCTCATATATCTTAGGTTAGTTAAAAGAAGGTAAACACAGTAGAAAAGTAGCATAGGACAGAACTGAAGCCAAGGATGAGAAATGGCAGAGCTTGCAATGACTTTACAGGCCAGATTAGAGGTTTTCTCTGGTGGACTGGTAGCAGGGAGTAATGATCAGAGAAGATGGACAAGGGATTCTCTCTAGGTGCTGAAAATGTTTAGTATCTTGATCTTGCCAGTGGCTACATGAAGCTCTGCAGCTATAAAGATGTGAGCAAAGTTGGATCCTGGCAGAGATGCACCTGGTTAAATGCACATACTACCATGCACAGGGACCCAGGTTCAAGCCCCTGGCCCCTACCACCTGCTGGGGGAAAGCTTCACAAGTCGTAAAGCAGGGCTACAGGTGTCTCTCTGTCTATCTCCCTCTCTATCTCCCTCTCCCTTCTCATGTTTTCTCTGTCTCTATCAAAAAATTAAATAAAATTTTTTTTAAAAAAAAATGAAAGAAATGAATGGGATGAATGTCTTAGAAAGGGTGTCATCGGGAGTCGGGTGGTAGCGCAGCGGGTTAAGCACACGTGGCGCAAAGCACAAGGACCAGAGTAAGGATCCCCGTTTGAAGCCCCAGCTCCTCACCTGCAGGGGAGTGGCTTCACAGGCAGTGAAGCAGGTCTGCAGGTGTCTGTCTTTCTCTCCCCCTCTCTGTCTTCCCCTCCTCTCTCCATTTCTCTCTGTCCTATCCAACATCGATGACATCAATAACTACAACAATAAAACAATAAGGACAACAGAAGGAAATAAATAAATAAAAGGTATAATTTTAAAAAAAGAATACTAAAAAAAAGGAAAAAGAAATGGTATCATCCCAGCATCCTGTGATAGCTTCATTTCCCCCAATGCTTTGAGCCTCCTGGAGTTGGGGTCCATGGGATGTGGGGGGACAGACACTTCTGTGGGTGTTTGCTTCATCTGGAGGCTGCTCTCAAGATGTGTCTCCCTGACTCAGGCCTCCTCTGGGCTTGTGGCTGGGTCCACATTTGGCCACTGTACTCATGACTCCACTCAAGTGACTGAGGGCAGAAACCATGTCCAGGCAGCTGAGAGCAGATGCACATGACTCGTTTGAAAAGTTCAGCAGAACAGATTTTAAGGAAAGCCCTTAGGAGATTTTCAGAGCTTGTCAAAAAAAAAAAATTCACAACCACCCAACCTCGAAATGACGCTATCAGCAACAGCAGTACAAAATCAAATCAATACAGGAATTTGCCTAGAAAAAAAAAATTGAACAAAGTCTCATTGGCAGGTGTCAGACCTTGCTGCACTTTTTCTTTAATTTGTTTCTGTAATTTTATTTATTTTCCCTTTTGTTGCCCTTGTTGTCTTTTTTTATTTTGTCGTTGGCAAACACTAGAAGAAGAAGAATTTTGTCGTTGTAGTTATTATTGTTGTTGTTACTGATGTCGTCGATAGGACAGAGAGAAATGGAGAGAGGAGGGGAAGACAGAGAAGGGGAGAGAAAGATAGACACCTGCAGACCTGCTTCACTGCCTGTGAAGCAACTCCCTTGCAGGTGGGGAGCCGGGGTTCGAACCGGGATCCTTATGCCGGTCCTTGCTCTTTGTGCTACATGTGCTTAACCCAACTCCCTAGACCTTGCTGTTCTGTAGAACATCTTCACGATGGGATTGTCTGGTTTTGACTACTGATAAGAAAGCTCTCAACCTCTTAGTAGTCATAAGGAGAACGTCCTGGAGACTCACAACTTTGTTTCATGTCATGCTCACAGTAATCTAATGGAGCGGATACTATTACTACCACCTATTCACAGATGAGGAAACAAGCGTGAGAAAGGAGGGAGGGTTAGGCCGCACAGCTGGTGAGGGAGGCAGCTGGGGCTTCAATCCAGCTCTGCTCACGTAGGGCCAAGCCAGCTGATCCCCATCCCAGGGCAAGTTGGCTCTACTCCTGAGAAATCATGATACTGAGAGGAGAAGTTACCTTAGAATGAATTTTTTTTAAATGAAAGGTTTTTTAAATATATATATATATTATTTTGGGGGCCAGGTGGTGGTGCAACTTGTTCTTCTTCTTTAGCGTTTGCCCTTCTTCCGTAGCCAGTCAACAGCGTCAGGTTGAGCCTGATGTCAAGTTTCGAGACCTCCTTTGAATCTGGAGAGGTGGCAGTCGTTGACTATGTGGGTCATAGTCTGTCTGGAGCCACAGGGGCAGTTCGGGTCGTCTCTGGCTCCCCAGCGATGGAACATAGCGGCGCACCGGCCATGGCCTGTTCGATAGCGATTGAGGAGGGCCCGATCATAACGTGCTAGGTCAAAGCCGGGTGGACGCTCGCAGGGGTCTGTGATGAGGTGTTTGTTCTTTCCCTCAGCTGACTGCCAACTCTGTTTCCAAGAGTCTGGAACAGAGAAGTTCAGTGTAGGTGTAGGGGACCAGATTGGGTGACGAGACGTCAAGCGTTGGACAGGGTGGGCGAAGATATCCGTGTATATTGGCAGGTCCGGTCGAGCGAAGACGTGGGAAATGAACTTAGATGATGCCGCATCCCGACGAATATCTGGCGGTGCAACTTGTTAAGCACTCACATTAGAGTGCGCAAGGACCCAGGTTCAAGCCCCCGGTCCCCACCTGCAGTGGCAAAGCTTCATGAGTGGTGAAGCAAGGCTGCAGGTGTCTCTCTGCCTCGTCCCCTCTCTACCTCCCCCTCTCCACTCCATTTCTCTCTGTCCATATCCAATAATAAATAACTATCTTTGAAAAAAAATTTTTTAAGAATTTATTTTTTAATTAATTTACTTTTAAATATTTTTTTATTTTATTTATTATTAGATAGACAGAGAGAACTTGAGAGGAGAGGGGGTGATAGAGAGGAAAAGAAACACAGAGACACCTGCAGCCCTGCTTCACTTGTGAAGCTTTCCCTCTGCAGGTGGGCCCGGGGGCTTGAACCTGGGTCCTTGCGCACTGTAACATGAGCACTTAGCCAGGTGCGCTACTGCCTGGTCCCTATTTACTGCCTTTTAATGTGCTCGCAGACAAATTCTCTATGATGTATTTCTTTTTTTTTATTGTTGCAGTCATTATTATTATTGATGTTATCATTGTTGTTAGATAAAACAGAGATAAATAGAGAGAGGAGGGGAAGACGGAGAGAGGAAGAGAAAGACAAACACCTGCAGACCTGCTGCTTCACCACTTGTGAAGCGAGTTCCCTACAGTTGGGGAGCCAGGGGCTCGAACCGGCTTCCTTACACCGATCCTTGAGCTTTGCACCAAGTGCGCTTAACCCGCTGTGCTACCGCCCGACTCCCTCTATGATGTATTTCTGCCTCTTCTCAGAGCTGCATGAAACTGTCCAGTTTTCTCAAACAAATATTGAGAACCTCTACAAATCTGAAAAAAAAAAAGTGCTGCACCGTTGCTTTAATTTTCTCTCTTCACAGTAAATTTGCTTAGAAGTTTCACCTGAGATAACCAACTGCCCAGATACACAGGGAATTCCCGGGATGTGTGGCTTCCCTTGCAAAGCTGGGACAGTTTCAGAAATCCAGACAAAGTGGCCACCCTACCTTTCAGTGCATGTCTGGTGTGTGACTTTGTTGTTCTTTATGGAGGCTTAGTCGTACATAATGATGACGATGTCAACCAAAACTCCTGTTTCAAGTGCAGAAACTGAAGTTAAAAAGAGAACTTGTGGGTTCATGGGACATCCATGTTCTGGAGTTCTAGGTACAGACATGTGCAGGGGGCATGCATGTGTAGTGTTAACTAGCCTTGTCATTATTATTACTATTATTATTATCATCACTAGGGCTTCAGTGTCCTGAGCTGACTTTTTTCTGATGAAAGACAGAGAGGTGTCAGAGTTGAGAATAGGATTAGATTAGAGAGTTGGATGCATGTTAGTTATCAAGCTCAGGATAAAATTACTAAATTCATGGGCTTGTGGAACATATCTAAAATATGATGACTCCTAGCGTCTTGTCACCCAAAGACCTCTAATTTCATCTGTGCTATTCCTAACTTTGGGTTCCTGTTTATTAAATAACTTGCTATATATCATACTGTCTTTCGGCCACCAAGCTGCAGATGCTACCTTAATACCATCCTGAGCCCCCTGGACAGACAACCTCACCAATGTATCCAGGAAGCTCACCTCTCCAGAGCCCTGCCCCACAAGAGAAAGAAACAGGCTGTGAGTATGGATTTACCTGCCAATATTCATGTTCAGTGGAGAAATAATTACAGAAGCCAGACCTTCCACCTTATGGAACTCTGGTGATGGGAACTGTGTGTAATTATACCCCTATTAATCAATATTAAATCACTAGTAAAAAAATTTTATATTTATTATATATATATTATATTTATTATTTATTTCCTTTTGTTGCCCTTACTGTTTTATTGTTTTGGTTGTTATTTTTCTTATTGTTGTTGTTGGATAGGACAGAGAGAAATGGAGGGGGGGAAGACGGGGAGGGAAAGACAGACACCTGCAGACCTGCTTCACTGCCTGTGAAGTGACACCCCTGCAGGTGAGGAGCTGAGGGCTTGAACTCGGATCCTTGCACTTTGTGCCATGTGCGCTTAACCCACTGAGCTACGGCCTGACTCCCAAAATTTTTTAAAGACAGAGAGAGAGATACCACATTAGAGCAATCTTTGGAGTGGGATTGGAACCTAGGTCATGCACAAGACAAAGCAGTCACACTGTCCAGGGGGACCAACTTTCTATTTTCTTTACCTCTCAGCTTGGTTTTCTTTCTTTCATTTTGCATTTTCTCTCTGTTGAGTTCTATCCAGATGTCATCCTCCTAGCCCGGCAATCACAGCCCACTCCCTCAAACACAGAGTTTTAGTGTAACTGAAAGAGCTAATGCCACTGGGCTTTCACCTCATTCTTGTGACAAGCTGAACGGATTATAGTGCCTGAACTGTCCATGACTTCACGACCACCTATGAACCATCAGGTCGGAAGGAGGACAGCTGCACCTGAACTGTTGGAGATGGGAGTAAAGGGGAGGTGTTTGCTGAAGAGGAAAACTCTGTGCTATTTCTAGGGAGAAATATAATGGCCACTGGTAAGGAGAGGAAGAGACAGCCATACACTGGTGTTACCACGGTCTCCCTTCCTCCCTTTCCTTCCTTCCTTCCTTCCTTCCTTCCTTCCTTCCTTCCTTCCTTCCTCCCTCCCTCCCTCCCTCCCTCCCTTCTTTCTTTCCTTCCCTCCTTTTTTCTCTTTCTTTCTTTCCTCCCTTCCTTTTCCTTCCTTCCTTTCTCTCTCTCTTTCTTTCTTTCTTTCTTTCTCTCTTTCTTTCTTTCTTCCTTTCTTTCTTTCGCCTCCAGTGACATCCCGGGGGCTCCTTACCAGTACTATGAATCCATTGCTCCTGGTGGCCATTTTTTTTTCCCGAGAGGACAGAGAGAAATTGAGAGGGGAGGGGGAGATAGAGAGGGAGAGAAATAGACAGACACCTGCAGACCTGCCTAATCATTGGTGAAGCATCTCCTCTACAGGTGGGGAGTAAGGGCTCGAACCTAGGTCCTTGCACACGGTACTATGCATGCTTAACGGGGTGTGCCACTGCCCAGTCCCCAAGGGTCTCTATTAGACACTGCACCAGCTGAATGCTGGCTTCAAGTTCTTCATGGCATGCATGGCCAGCTTCTCCAGTTACTACTTCACTCTTTCCTTCCTGCCAAACTTTGGACAAAATGCAAAGGGCTCACTATAAGGGTCCGTCCAGTTTTGCTTCACTTCCTTCTTTCCCTTTATCCTTTGGAGTGTTTGGCATCTGTCTCACAAAGAAAGAGTAACTATTTGTGGCAGACTGTGTCACCTTCCTTCCGTCAGTTACAGAGCCTCAAGTCCCTGCAGGAAGGAAATACACCTGGCTGAAAAGCAGTGAGAGCCCTGGGAGGAGGGGAGAACTTCTGACCAGTGTCCCCAGGATCTTCTTTAGAAAATTGTTTCGGGGGTCGGCAGTAGTGCAGAGAGTTAAGCACAGGTGGTGCAAAGTACAAGGACTGGCGTAAGGATCCTGGTTCTAGTCCCCAGCTCCCCACCTGTAGGGAAGTCGCTTCACAGGAGGTGAAGCAGGTCTGCGGGGGTCTATCTTTCTCTTCCCCTCTCTGTCTTCCCCTCCTCTCTCCATTTCTCTCTGTCCTATCCAACAATGACGACATCAGTAACAACGATAATAACTACAACAATGGTAAAACAACCAGGGTAACAAAAGGGAAAAAAATGGCCTCCAGAAGCAGTGGATTCCTGGTGCAGGCACCGAGCCCTGGCAATAACCCTGGAGGCAAAAAAAAAAAAAAAGAAAGAAAGAAAGAAAGAAAGAAAGAAAGAAAGAAAGAAAGAGAAAAGAAAACAGTTTCAACTTGCTGGGGAGGAAGAAACATTCCTCTACCTTTCACAAGTGTTTTGCTACCAACTGCAAATCGGTACTTGATGTTGGACCAAAAGTCCAGACTTTTTGCTTTGAGATTCACCTGGGGGACAGAAGTGATTCATGGAAGAAGATCAGCATTTGGATCTCCAAGGAAATTAGGAGATGGTCATTTCAGTCTGGAATTCTTAATGCAGACACATTTCATTCACTCACTCATTCATTC
Organism: Erinaceus europaeus; assembly: GCF_950295315.1. NCBI lineage: Eukaryota > Metazoa > Chordata > Mammalia > Eulipotyphla > Erinaceidae > Erinaceus > Erinaceus europaeus. The sequence continues at coordinate 203,042,676 of NC_080162.1, read as the reverse complement.
ATTCATTTTTGTCTTCAGGTTTATCACTGAGGCTCGGTACTGGCGATACTAATCCACTGCTCCTGGCAGCATTTTCTTTTCTTTCTTCCTTCCTTTCTTTCTTCCTTTCTTTCTTTTTTCATTTTATTGAATAGGACAGAGATAAATTGAGAGAGGAGGGGGAGACAGAGAGGGAGAGAGAAAGCTAGACACCTGCAGGCCTGCATCACCGCTAGTGAAGCGACACTCCTGCAGGTGGGGATCCGGGTCCCTGTGCTTAGTACATTGTGCACTTAACTGAGTGTGTCACCACCTGGCCCCACAGACAAGTTTTGTATGTGAAAAAAAACTTCAATTATCTTTATATCAGTGTTATTTTGAGATTTTCTGTTTTATGTGTTAATGCCTATTTAGCTGATAATTCATTTTCTTTTTATTGTTGTTGTAGTTATTATTGTTGCTGTGATTGATGTCGTCGCTATTACATTCTCCTCTCTGCTGTCTGCCCCCAGAGGTCTCACCCTAGAACTGAATTCCCACATCTGCCTTTCTTTGTCTACTCTGGTCAAGTCTGTCAATGGACAGCTCCTGCTGAAGGTCAGGAAATTGAGGGCATGGTAGTCAAGAATTTCTCCCTAACTGGCGCTGTGATTTTAGCAATAACGGCATCTTTCCATGGCTAAGTGTCTGCAGATGGCCCTTCCCCCATGGTTCTGGCAACAGGGGCTCTTTGCTCTTTCTTTCTTTCTTTTTTTTTTTCCCCTCCAGGGTTATTGCTGGGCTCGGTGCCTGCACCATGAATCCACCGCTCCTGGAGGCCATTTTTTTCCCCTTTTATTGCAGCCTGGTGGTGGTTATTATTATTGCCATTGTTGATGCTGTTCGTTGTTGCATAGGATAGAGAGAAATGTAGAGAGGAGGGGAAAACAGAGAGAAAGAGAGACACCTGCAGACCTGCTTCACCACCCGTGAAGTGACTCCCCTGCAGGTGGGGAGCTGGGGGCTCGAACCGGGATCCTTACGCTGGTCCTTGCGCTTTGCGCCACCTGCGCTTAACCCGCTGCGCCACCGCCCGACCCCCTCCTCTGTCTTTCTTCTTCTTTCTTTAACTACCTGGAGAAAGACTGAGCTGTCACTTATTTGAGGCGAAAGATAGATTGTGTGCTTATGTTTTTTCCACACAGAGCAAGGTGAACGTATCACCAGTCAGAAATAGTTGGCAGGAAAAAAAAAAAAGAGTATTTACTATGTGATTAATGTTGAATATGTCACACACCCCTTACAAATCTCAGGCTTAGAGTTAGAAATAATATTCTCCTGTCATGGGTGCTTGGTGTAGCCTTTGTGCTATGCCTTATCCTGAATAGGATCTACAACTGGAGAGTTGGCTAAAATATCTTCAAAAATGTTTTATTTATTTTTTTATTGTCGCCAGGGTTATGGTGCCAGCACTGAGAATCTGCTGCTCATGGCAGCCTTTTTTTTTTTTTCTATTTCATTCAGTAGAACAGAGAAAAAATGAGGGGGGGGGAGGTAGAGAAAGAGAGGGGGAGATGAAGAGAGACACCTGCAGACTTGCTTCACCACTTGTGAAGGGTCCCTTCCACAGGTGAGGAGTTGGGACTCAAACGTAGGTCCTTGCATATGATACATAGCAAGTTATTTAATAAACAGGAACCCAAAGTTAGGAATAGCGCAGATAAAATTAGAGGTCTTTGGGTGACAAGATGCTAGGAGTCTTCATATTTTAGATATGTTCCACGAGCCCATGACTTTAGTGATTTCATCCTGAGCCTGATAACTAACATGCATCCAACTTTCTAGTTCTATTCTCAACTCTGACGCCTCTCTGTCTTTTATCAGAAAAAAAATCAGCTCAGGACACTGAAGCCCTAGTGATGATAATAATGACAAGGCTAGTTAACACTGGACGTGCATGCCCCCTACACATGTCTGTGCCTGGAACTCCAGAACACAGCTGTCCCATGAACCCACAAGTTCCCTTTTTAACTTCAATCAATTTACCTTCAACTGTGCCACTGCCTGGCCCCCAATAACTTCAAAATTTTAGCTGAGAACCTTCTGCTTTCCCCCTACAGGTGGGGATCAGGGGCTTGAACCTGGGTCCTTGCACACTGTAACGTGAGCACTTAGCCAGTTGCGCTACTGCCTGGCCCCTATTTACTGCCTTTTTTTTTTTAAAAAAAATGTTCTTTAATATTTTATTTATTTTCCCTTTTGTTGCTCTTGTAGTTCTTCATTGTTGTAGTTATTGTTGTTGTTATTGATGTCACTGTTAGATAGGACAGAGAGAAATGCAGAGAGGAGGGGAAGACAGAGAGGGGGTGAGAAAGACAGACACCTGCAGACCTGCTTCACTGTCTGTGAAGCGACTCCCCTGCAGGTGGGGAGCCGAGGGCTCGAACCAGGATCCTTACGCAGATCCTTGCGCTTTATGTCATGTGCACTTAACCGGCTGCACTACCGCCCGACTCCCTATTTACTGCCTTTTAATGTGTTCACAGACAAATTCTCTGTGACGTATTTCTGCCTCTTCTCAGAGCTGCATGGAACTTTCCAGTTATATTGAGAACCTCTACAAATTTGCAAAAAAAAAAAAAATGTGTTCCACCATTGCCTTAATTTTCTCTCTTCCACAGTAAATTTGCTTAGAAGTTTCACCTGAGATAACCAACTGCCCAGATACCCGGGGAACTCCCGGGATGTGGGCCTTCCCTTGCAAAGCTGGGACAGTTTCAGACAAAGTGGCCACCCTACCTTTCAGTGCATGTCTGGTGTGTGACTTTGTTGTTCTTTATGGAGGCTAGTCGTACGTAACGACGACGATGTCAACCAAAACTCCTGTTTCAAGTGCAGAAATGGAATTAATGTTCTCAGTAAATTACTCTATAGTCTGGAACAATTATGACCCATTGCTTTCCCCCCTGTGAATTTTCTCCTTATCAGTTAAGTTCTGCCTGACCTCTGCATGCTGTGTTCTTTTCAAAAGCACATTTGGATCTTCTGTGCTTGATTGGCTTTCTCACTGCATCTTCATTTCCCTCTGACCTTACAAGGGCAGCTCTATGCTGATGTTGTGTATGCTCTGAAACTGGAAAACTGATGTATTGATCCTTTCTTACTAAATCTGAATCCAGCTCATTTTTTCTCTCTAAAGTACAGACTAAGGAGCCTCCCAGTTTTGTTTTGTTTTTCTTTCAAGCAAGAGTGAATAATCAAGGCACACATAAGTACACACACACACACACACACACACACACACACACATGCCACAAAAAACATCTCTGAAGTTACTTTTCACTTTTTCTTCCCTTCTGGACAATCTGCTATGATTTGTTCTCCCTCTGTTCTCCTGCTTGATAGGAAGATAGCACTGAAGGCACAGACACCATGTGAATCTATGTGATTGGAAGGGACATATTAAATGAAGGCAGAAGGAATCTAGGTCCCTGATCATACTTTTGAGTCATGATACCTACTTCTACACTGCATAAAGTAAGAGACTATCAACTATACTTACATGTTTGCCACTATGGTGAGATACATTCTAACTCACACCTGAGCACAGTGCTGACAGGTCATACCTGTCCTCGCTCCAAATGCATCCCTTTCAGGCCTCCAGGGCTCCCCTTTGGTCTATAATGCAAGAAAAGCAGGAGTCGGGCTGTAGCGCAGCGGGTTAAGCGCAGGTGGCGCAAAGCACAAGGACCGGCATAAGGATCCCGGTTCGAACCCCGGCTCCCCACCTGCAGGGGAGTCGCTTCACAGGCGGTGAAGCAGGTCTGCAGGTGTCTATCTTTCTCTCCTCCTCTCTGTCTTCCCCTCCTCTCTCCATTTCTCTCTGTCCTATCCAACAACGACAACAACAATAATAACTACAACAATAAAACAACAAGGGCAACAAAAGGGAATAAATAAATAAAATAAATTTAAAAAAAAAAAGAAAAGAAAGCAAAGGGAGTCGGGCTGTAGTGCAGCGGGTTAAGCGCAGGTGGCACAAAGCTCAAGGACCGGTGTAAGGATCCCGGTTCAAGCTCTCGGCTCCCCACCTGCAGGGGAGTCGCTTCACAGGTGGTGAAGCAGGTCTGCAGGTGTCTGTCTTTCTCTCCCCCTCTATGTCTTCCCCTCCTCTCTCCATTTCTGTCTGTCCTATCCAACAGTGACAACAACAATAATAACTACAACAATAAAACAACAAGGGCAACAAAAGGGAATACATAAATAAAATAAATATTAAAAAAAAAAAAGCTTGGAGAACAAAGTCATATTGTATCTTATAGCATATCCGCATCCAAAGTGCTAAAATGTTCCTCAATTCTTCTTTAATTATCAGAGAAAAAAAAAAGACTGAGCAGCGCTTATTTAAGGGAAATGACTATACATTTTTCTTCCACACAGAGTAGGATGAATTCATCAACAGGGTCAAATAGCTGGTGGAAGTATTTTATTTCCTACTTGTTTTATATTGGATAGCTGGCATATTCCTTCCAGGTCTTAGCTTCCCTGTCCATACATTAGAAAGTCTTGATGTCCACTGAACTGGTTTCCTATTGTCACTGTAGCAAGTTACCACAAAGTCACTGCCACAAGCCTGTAGAAATATATTTTCTTCTAGTTAAGGAGGTCAGAAGTTCAAAAGGAATTTTACCAGGCTAAAGAGAAGGGTGCTGGTAGAGCTGGGTCTTTTAAGAAGCTCTAGCAAAGAAACTGCACCTCATCTTCTCCAGCTTCCAGGACTTGGTAGAATTCCTTGACTGCATCCCACTGCCTTTTATTATCATGTGAGCTTCTCTCCCTCTTTGTCAAATTTCTGTCACGGTCTCTTACGGACGCCCTTGGGATATACCTGGAATGGACTTCTTGCTTCTTCCAACATAATGAACCCAAATCGCATCTGCTATATACTTAACTCTAGGTTTCTGGTTATTAAGCAATAATAGCTGTGCCATTGTCTGGCCCCTAAACAGTTTGTTCTGCTTTATATCTTGATGCTTTTCAGCCACCAAGTTGCAGACGCTTCCATGATGCCAGCTTGACTTTCCTGGGCAGACAACTTCACCAATGTGTCCTGGAACCCTACCTCCTCAGCGTCCTGCCCCAGTAGAGAAAGACAGAAACAGGCTGGGGGTGTGGATCCACCTGCTAATACTCATGTCCAGTGGAGAAGCAATTACAGAAGCCAGAACTCCCACCTTCTGCATCCTAGAAAGAATTTTGGTTCATACTCCCAGAGGGATAATGAATAGGGAAGCTTCCAATGGAGGGGATGGGATACAGAGCTCTGGTGGTGGGAATTGTATGGAATTGTACTCCCTGTTATCTTACAGTCTTGTCAATTATTAAATCACTAAAATAAATAAATAAATAAATAAATGAAACCACTTGATTTCAGATGCATATAAGTCTTCATACTCCCCAGCAGGGTCCTGTGACCCACCTTTGACCATGCTATTCCCACATCGTAGATGACACAGTGTGGTTACTGTTTTGTTTTTAAATTTCGTATTATCTTTATTTATTTATTGGCCAGAGACAGCCATAAATTGATAGGAGAAGGGGAGATAGAGGGACAGAGGGGACAGGGAGACGGAGAGACACCTGCAGACCAGCTTCACAACACGCAAAGCTTTCCCCTGCAGGTGAGGTCCGAGGGCTTGAACCCGGGTCTTTGTGCACTGCGACAAGTCAGGTTACCATTTTACTCGCAATTTCCTTCATTTGAGTCACTTATATCCCATATTTGTGTGAAACCATCTAGTAGTATGGGTCTATGCACACCTATATTTCATTTGCAATATTTACAAAAGTCAAAACAGGGAAACAACCTAAATGCCCAGTGAGAGTTAGCAGGTAGAGAATTTGTGAAGTCTATCACTCTGAAACGCAAAGGGAAGAGAGGAGGAGAGTGACGTCTATCACTCTGAAATGAAAAGGGAAGAGAGGAGGAGAGTGACCTCTATCACTCTGAAACGCAAAGGGAAGAGAGGAGGAGAGTGACCTCTATCACTCTGAAACGCAAAGGAAAGAGAGGAGGAGAGTGACCTCTATCACTCTGAAACGCAAAGGGAAGAGAGGAGGAGAGTGATGTCTATCACTCTGAAACGCAAAGGGAAGAGAGGAGGAGAGTGATGTCTATCACTCTGAAATGAAAAGGGAAGAGAGGAGGAGAGTGACGTCTATTACTCTGAAACGCAAAGGGAAGAGAGGAGGAGAGTGACTTCTATCACTCTGAAATGAAAAGGGAAGAGAGGAGGAGAGTGACGTCTATCACTCTGAAATGCAAAGGGAAGAGAGGAGGAGAGTATCATTTGGAACAAAATGGATGGGATTGGAGGTGATTCTTAGGAGTGAAATAAGTAAAGAGATGTAATGGTTGCTTTTTTTAAATATTTTTAAAAAATACTTATTTAGGGAGTCGGGCTGTAGCGCAGCAGGTTAAGCGCAGGTGGCGCAAAGCACAAGGACCGGCATGAGGATCCCGGTTCGAACCCCGGCTTCCCACCTGCAGGGGAGTCGCTTCACAGGTGGTGAAGCAGGTCTGCAGGTGTCTGTCTTTCTCTCCTCCTCTCTGTCTTCCCCTCCTCTCTCCATTTCTCTCTGTCCTATCCAACAACAACAATA